>NC_051178.1:50107554-50414588 GCF_013339695.2 Rhipicephalus sanguineus | reverse complement strand
TCCAGGAAAGGACAGCGCGACCGCAAGAGCGAGCATAGCTTAGGGATGCTGGTAGACGGGGGCGCGTCTCTGTCGTCACTATCGCCCCGTTAAAAGATAGCCATTTTGGTGACATAGCCTAGGGATGCTGGTAGACGGGGGCGCGTCTCTGTCGTCACTATCACCCCCGTTGAAAGATAGCTACTTTGGTGACATAAGCCAGTTGATGCAAGGCTCTTGGTAGGATTTGAGCCAAGCCACGTTCACGATGTCACATCCACACCGGCGCATCAGATTCGCTATAGAAACTGGCTCAGTAGAAAAAAATTAAACGGACATGTTCGCTCCGAGACGCGGTAAGACGCGGTATTTTGGCACATCCAGCCTTCACGAACACCAGCGTTTAGTTCGCATGTCTTACGCCACGTGCCGTATGGCCTTATTTCTTTTAGGTACGGAGTACTTAGGAGCGCGGGCTGTCGTATGCTGTCGTCGTCTCATGTTGCTTGGCGTAACGCTGGCAAAAGCACGTATAGCATATACATATATAGCAAGGGGCGGGAAACGGAAGTGAGGCTGAGGAGGAGCGATGTGAGGGTGCGGAGGAGGGAACGGAGTAACGTAGGGGGGAGGAGAAAGGGAATATGCGGCCATCGTACGCTGTCATCTTATGACGCCGCTTAGCGTCACGCACGCAAAACAATGTATAGCATAATGTGAGGGTGAGGAGGATGAAAGGCAGAAGGGAGAGGGTAAAACACAGCATAGTCATCTATGGCGTTAGGCAGGCAGAACTTAGTATAGCATAGCCGCTTATACCAAGGGGTGGGAAAGGGAAGGGAGGGTGGGGAAAGGAGGAGGGGAGAGGGTATAGCTTAGCATAGTTGCTTATGGCATTAAACAGGCATAAACACGTATAGCATAGCCATGCATAGCAAGGGGCTTGCTAAGACCAGTGAGGGTGAGAAGGACGGAAAAGAGGAAGGGAAAGGTAAAGCAGAACATAGTGGTACTTGTTAGCGGTGGTACATAGCGGTGGTACTAGTTACTGCGAGCCCTTTTTGTCTTCGTTGTAGTGTTTGTGCTATCATTTCGTATATCATATTTACCAGCTGCCAACGGAGACAGCATTTCTTTATTATTTACAAATACTGCTGTCTCAGTTATTGAGACATAGCAGGAATGAATACAGATGTTCAACACAATGAAAAGAAATACAATTTACAAAATACATGATTTCGCAACTCTTTTTCAAATTGCTGAGCATCGAGTCTGCGCAGAGACCCATCAAGCTCATTCCATAGACCCACGGTCCGCGGAAAAAAAAGAAAATTTAAAACAATCAAGACTAGCTCTAAAGGGCATATTTAGGGGATTGAATCGTCGGGTACAGCGTGCGGACGGTCAGTGGGGCATAAGACTCCATCTCGATTTCAATGAAGATGTATTTCGCACCGCAAAGAGCATAGGAAATACCTAAGCGCGATAAAACAAGGACATAGGGAAATGATGACAACATAGTCGCTCTGTCCCTTGTTTTTGCGCGCTTCGTTGTTCTGCTATACAAAACCAACTCGCCCAAAAATCGGCGCTATTGCGATTCATTTCCCAAGAGCATTTTTACGAAAGAGTATGAGATCCGTTGGGATCTTGGAATTACCGTCTATCAGAAAGTAAGCTATAGAATGCTGTCATCACAGCACACATTCATGTAATAAATGGCCTGGAATACAACTCAAACATGAACCTCTTTTGTGCCACAGAACAAGCATATTCGAAGCCGTTCGATTCAGTTGCAAAACTATCTGAGCAAAGGAGGGCCTTACTTTACTGCGCAGAGAACTGCAGGTCGCGGGATCGAATCCCCGCCGCTGCGGCCGCATTTTTTTTGGACGCGAAAATTCTTGAGGCCCGTGTGCTTAGATTTAGGTGCAGGTTAAAGAACCCCAGGTGGTCGAAATTTCCGGAGACGTCCACGACTGCATCTCTCATAATCATATCGTAGTTTTTTTACATGAAATCCCAACACTTATTATTATTATCATTTGACAGACCCTATCCGCCCCCGCGGCACTATTTGTACATTAAACGCTCGTAAGTTCGACCGCCGTTAATTCGTAAAATCGAACATTTCGGTGCGAATGTGTTCTCTGGTCCCGGTAAGCTTGTGTTTTTTACAATGGCACCAAACTCGCGTTAAATTGGCCATAGTTGGCCACAATCCGGTTCATTCGGCCGATCCTAGGAGCGCGCCAAGTATGCACTAGAGTCACTGTATATGCTACCTTTAGGTAGCAGAGTAGCGCATAGGTCCGGCTAGCAACGAAAGCTATGCGGTGAAGTCGCACTTCGTTTTTGCAGGCGACATGCCTACCGTGTCGCCGATTAACCTGTCTGGCGTGTCGAAGACCGGCGATAAACATTGCCTGTCGATGCCTAGTGTTAATTCAGTTCGCTGCAGCGGCGGCGTCGACCCGAAGGTCGCGGGATCGAATCCCGGCCGCGGCGGCTGCATTTTCGATGGAGGCGAAAATGTTTGAGGCCCGTGTACTTAGATTTAGGTGCACGTTAAAGAACCCCAGGTGGTCGAAATTTCCGGAGCCCTCCACTACGGCGCCTCTCATAATCATATGGTGGTTTTGGGACGTTAAACCACAGATATTATTATTATGCAGCGGCGGCGTCGAGAAATAAAAAATTGGCCCAAGCGGCAGCTTCTCCGCAATGCATGGTTGCTAGCGGCGTTGGAAGACAGATGCGCAACCCTGCTACCTAGAGGTAGCATATACAGTAACTCTAGTGCATACCGAGTACTAGTTTTCATTACGTGCTTGTTCATGCCATCTTTGTGCGGGATTCACCATATGTTGTGTCCGGGTGTTCGTTAACACTTCAGCTACCACAAGGGTTAAGTCAAGATCATTGACGTGAGTCGTGGGATGGAGATGTGCCACTAGGCGTCAACATGGATGAATTCACGTCCAACGGTGTATAGCTGCCAAACACCAATAGCCATTGTACAAGCTCTCAAACATGAACGTATAATAAACAATCAACTACCCCTGTGACGACATGGTTCACTTTCGTGTTAGACCGATTCGTATGACGCAGGGGTCAACCACGTTTTTTTTTCATATCATAGTCTGTTAGTCATGTTCCTCATACACTACAATAATTGTTGGGATTTTACGTCCCAAAACATCGATATGATTATGAAGGATGCCGTAGTGGAGGGCTCCGGCAATTTCGACAACCCTGGATTCTTCAACGTGCACTTAAATCTAAGTACAAGGTCATCAAGCATTTCTGCCTCCATCGAAAGTGCGGCCGCCGCGACCGGACTTCGATTCCCGCGACCATCGGGTCAGCAGTCGAGCACCGTAACCACTAGACCACCGTGGCGGGCGAGTATTGACATCGTAGAGGAAAGTGGGATACAAGTTTGCAACAATAATAATATTATCCATATACAAGGTCTCTCAGCGAAAAGCTTCAAAAAATTTCACTGGTTACCTGTGGCACATCACACAGTTTTAGTTTATGAGCTGGTCTACCTGAAGTAGTGGAAGTTTGACGCACAAGAAACTAAAATGCACAATGAACTAATTAAGAAAATTTTACCTGTTCAGTTTTTAACTAATCACCCGATGACCGTTATTTCAATTTACGAAGTCTGGCCGTGGAGTTAGCTAGGCGGATCAACATCGAACGAGTTTTCAGGATCACACTAGTTTCGAGATATTGATTCCCGCACTTCACGGATAAATTTACTGGTTTCCATTTACTTAAATAGCCATTTACTTAAAAAATAGCTTAAATAGCTAGGTTCTGTGTTGACTACCGCTGGGTGAACAAGACCACGCGTATGGACATCTATCTATTGCTTCCAATAGATGACGCTCTCGACCGCCGGGAAGAGTATAATTTCACAGCGGAGCTTTCAGGGAGCACTTGCTTCATTTGCGGCGTTTGGCCGCGTCCGTCCATGAACAAGAAAGCCACGTCATCTTCTCCAGTAGAGCGATGACACCCACTTGAGACACATCCACTGGAGGATGGCACATCGCTTCCACTGGAGCGATGGCACAATAGCTGCTTATTCTAGGTAATGTCGTCTCTCGAGATGACGTTCCTTCGGATCCCAGAAAGTTCGTGCTGCTGCTGAGTTTCCTAAACCAACGACAATGAAATCTTTCGCAGGTTCTTCAGCATTTGCCCCTAATTTTGATGTTTCGTTCGCAAGGTCTCTCAAATATAGCGCCATTGACTCACCCCCACATGAGCCGCGAGCTTTCAGAGTGGTCACGAGCGTGCGACGATCTATTCAGCAAACTCCGACTCATCCTGACAGTCGCCTCTAATCTTACGACATTTCTAACCGATCGCCCCTACTGAAGTTCACATGAACCCCAGTAGTGTAAGTCACGGAGTTCTGCTTGTCTAGCGTAAAAGTGCATTTGAGGAGTAAGTCGTTGCTTATGCCGTTCTTGCTCTTACCAAAGCCGAAGCCAACTATCCGGCTACAGAACAGCAGCGCGTAGCTATCAAGTGAATCATAGGAAAGTTCCGCATGGTAGTCTGTAAGCGCATCGCACGGCCATCCGCTCGATGTGATTACAGACCACCATGCGTTATGTTACCTCTCCTCGTGGATAGGCACATCATTCATTACAACCAACAGACAATCAAGTCAAGGAATGGATAATGGACGGTATTTGTAGTAATTATGGTATAAACCTGAACAAATTAAAGTTGACGAAAAGAAAACTTGCCGCTGTCGAGGACCGAACCTGCAACCTTCGAATAACGCGTCCGATGTTCTACCAATAGAGCTACGGCGGCGGTCGTCCTCCCGTACACTTTGTCGGGTATATGTGTGCATTGAAACACGGGAGTGTTAGTCAGCGCCACTCGTAAGCGCTTGTCCCCGTCGCTTGTCCGCGACGGCTTGTCGTCCTTGTTTTCTTCCGCGCAGTATACCTCGATCATGAATCACCAACTGGCCCAATCGTCCACATTACGCAGCCCCTCACCGGCTCACGGCGAGCGCGCAAGGCGAAACTCCTGCTGGACATTAGACACATACCCGAACAATTGTTGCTGTCTCTGGGCACGCGGAGGCAACTCTTCCGTAATTCGAACCCGGGTCTTTTAAGTGGGAAGCGGGCATTTCACCTCTGCACCACCTTCGTAGAGGCACGCACCGCTATTAAATGACGACACATTGCACGCTACCGATCGCAGCGCCATAAGCGGCTTTACCCTCTTTTGGCTTCACTTTCTGTGCATTGGTGCTGTGGCCGCTCCCAGCACTCCCGCTGTTCTAGTACACTCTACATATGTCAAGTTCACAAGAGAACGCACGCTGTCCATGAGCACTAGCGTGAGTAGCGCGCTAGCATGCCTTTGCCAACGTGTCCTGCAACTTTGTCACTCAGTCTTCGCAGGCGAGCTGTGGGTTCTTTTGGGGCGCAGATGGAATCGTTGTGTCACATAGCGGGGCAGATCTCATCCACGTGCTTTTTTCTCCGATGGCATCTATAAGCGCTTCGTTAGAGCGCGACACACAAGGTTAACCAACACGAGCAATACACCCGGCGACACGAACGCCGACATGCGAGTGCGACAACCGTTCATTCAGATTTGGTCGCCTCCAGATTTTTCGAAAATACATGGCTGCAGCCTTTCCTGGAAAGTTACGCGCGGCATCGGTGCGGCTTCTTTCATCTTTCAAGCGTTCCTCAGGGCCTAGAACGACCTCGCGGAAGGTGCATCCTGCGACTCAATAAAGAAAAAAAAAGGTGCATCCTGCGACCACAGAAAGGCCCCTTTGTCAATAAATTTTTCGCTTCCTTATTTACTATCCCGCTGAGGTTGAAAGTACGTTTCAGCATACAAGAACCACGCAAGAAAGTGTTAGATTAAGGATGCAGCTACCTCCTTTTAAGGTTGGATATAAAAGGCGCAGAAAAGTGCAAGTGCACTCAGTATTGACATTTCCGTGAAGTCCTACGCAACAGTTTACGAAGATGAATGGTATCTGGTGCGATAATCTGTGAGGTAATAGCTAATCGTACCTTGTGAGATAATAGTGCACATGTCTGGCATTCTCTTTGTCCGCGGTCGAGCCTGTCTTGCGGCTCAAGTAACTGAAACCTCGTGCAGAAGATGACTGCGTCGGCACAGTTAATCCCGCAGTTACGCCCCATACGACCTCAAGGAACGGAACAGTCGCCTGCTTCACGCTATCAGGCATATCGTCAACATTGTTCTTGCCGACCACATGATTGGAAATATGCCTCACCTCATGGAATTACCATACAAATTTGTTATCGAACTCGAAGACACGAATGACACGAATGAAAAGCATCCTCGGCAGATACGTGGGCTCGCAAAATGCACACTAAACGTTTTGCACGCTGGTCTCGCAATGGTCGGTATGATGAAGGCTTCCTGAACATGGATATGCCGTATATACGGCATATCCACACAGAGTTCAAAACACTGCCCTATAGAGTTCCATTTTAAATTCAAATTCAAATACAAAAATATAGCCAAGGGACGGGATTTACGTTTTCGCCGTTTTGAAAAGCCATTTTGGAACTCCTGCTCTACGATATCATTTCGGTCTTTCAATCACGTAGCATCGCGCGGGTGTGACAAGCGGTTGGCATACTCTCTTCTTCTGCATTCGTTAGATCTTCTGTGAAATTAAAGCCTATTGTCCCTCAGTCAAACCATACAAAAGCTATAATGAAGATTTCCGTTGCAACAACTTTAGATTGTGCAGTGCAAATACATTACAGTTATAAACGACTGATCACTTTTAGCGCAAAAATTGGATGCGCTATTAATGTGTACAGAGTCTTTTGGTGTGTTCCGTGCATCATTTCGGAGAATACAAAGTAAGCCAAAGATCACACATGGCGTGTCGTCAGGTGTAGGAAGCGCCGGCAACAAAGCACCTCCTCGCAATGCCCCAGAGCAGGGCTGGGCAAAGATACTTTGAAATTGTATCGCGATACGATACAAGATACCCAGGCAAGAAGTATTTGAGATACAAATACAAGATACTTCCGGAATAATTGTATCCGATACGATACTTCCCAATGGTATCTTAAGATACTTCGATACATTTGCAAGTTTGCTCTTATATGTCAATATAATGAAGCAGGAAACGCTTATGAACAAATATCATTACTCGGAATTTTCTTAATTGCGACCCACTTTGTATATTTTGAGAAAATATATTTTTGTGTCCCTAGATTTCTGTGTTACTTGCTAAAGATATATTAGTTTAATTCTGAAGCAACTCAGCTTAACATGAGTGCTCTTTATACGCTGCGCTGTCAATGGTTTTTGTTTGACACTTTTCTAATTAATGGGTGCCGCTTCTCTACTTGCCGACCAGCTAGCGGTTGCCATCTGAATACAAGAACGTCAATAAGAAGCCTCCGCACGATGGCGCAAATACCGCTGTGCAGTTCTACCTTGTCCGTAAGCTTATTACTGTTTTCGCAATACCGGATCCTTCGAAATCCAGCAACAACACTGGTAACGATACTTTTTAGGAGCTTTCGCGCTCGGCTTTGTCCGTAGTTTAATTGGCGACCGTCCGCTTTCTAAAACCTACCATAGCCATCTGTAACATATTGAGCGCACACTCGCGCCAAGATAAGTCTTCTTCGTCTTGTTTTTCGACCGCCTTGATGATGATACGTACAGAGCGCGCGCTCGCGCCAGTGAGAAGGCTTCTTCGTCTTGTTCTTCGACCGCCTTGATGATGATACGTGCAGATCACTTTAGGGGCCCGGGCTGCCGTACCCTGTCCTAGCTTGACGTAACGCAGACAAAACCACGTGTGCTGGCACGTGCTAGCGCGTTCGGGCCTGTGTATGGGGCTGGGTAAGACGCTGTGGCCTCTCCCCCTTACACTCTCTCAGCAACCATGTGATGGCGTCGGCGAACGAGATTCTGCAGACGCGCGATGAATCAACGCGTTGTATCCTAGTCAGAACGCGTTGGCACGCGCTAGCGTGTTCGGGCCTGTGTAAGGGGCTCGGTAAGACGCTGCGGCCTCTCGCCCTTGCACTCTCTCAGCAATCTCGTGATGGCGTCGGGGAACGAGATTCTGCAGACGCGCGATGAACCCGCGTGGCGTGCTCGAACAAGAGTTCGGGACGAGTAACAGCAACAGCAACTACGGTGAATTCATGGATGGCAGGAAGGAAAGAAGGAAGGATGGAAAACGGGAGAGAGGAAAGACAGGGATGTTAACCAGTTTGGCATAACCGGTATGCTACCCTGCGCAGGGGGAAGATATGGGGGAGATTGAAAGAAGAGAAAAGAAAGAGAGAAAGAGAGGGGAGCACACACGCACACATATAACTTCACAGCGCAGAGCGGCAGTCTTGTGCGGTATGCGGCATCATTAAGAGTCTACAGCCGTTCGTGTAAGTCTGTTGTCCTCAGGAATTTGAGCAATGCCTTGGTTGCTTGAATTCTCGATGACTTTTCAGGATGACATTGGAGAATTGTTTCTAGTGTCATCGTTCTGTTGTGAAGTGTGCTCCACATGCAAGGACGCCTTAACATCGGGCAAGGTGCCCATGATGAACGGAACTTTAAGTCGGCCCATGCGCTCCTTCGCATCCCCACACGATTCCCTTTAATGAGAGATGGTGAAAATTTTTTGTGACGCAATATGTTTACATTCAGGGTTTAACACTGCAATGATTTTTATATTCTACCTATCTGCTGGCGTAAATAAAGCGTTCGTTAGCAACATATTCACTAACGTGCAATCTTTTGAAATTTCTGCTCCAAGAGAACTAGAAAGGCCATGGTAGGGGCTAGTTCGTTGTACATATTTAACACTTGCGACGCGCTGTTTGAACACGAAGACACACGAAAAACATCAGGTAGTACACACACGAGCGCTAATTAACTAACACAAGTAGTGCCGTCGAGAATGGTCTCAGGCGAATTGTAGTGGCACAAAGCGTTGCAGGATACCACTGCTATTCACACTATTGCCACTTCTAGCTCTATCTCGTGATTTGCAACAACGAAAAACTTTACGGTGACCTTAAAAATTCACCATCTCCCACTAAAGAGAATCATGTGGGGTTGCGAAGGAGCGCATGGGTCGACTTAAAGTTCCGTTCATCATGGGCAATTTGCCCAATGTTAAGGCGCCCTTGCATGTGGAGCACATCATGAATTCACTGTAGTTGCTGTTGCTCGTCCCGAACTCTTGTTGGAGCACGCCACGCGGGTTCATCCCGCGTCTGCAGAATCTCGTGTTCAGAATCTGCAGAATCTCGTGTTGTTGTGTCAAGGCACAACAAAGCAAACAAGCGCTCCAGGCCGCGCCCGCACCAGCACTACCGGCAGATCACCCGACCCTGTTTGCACAGCGCCACCACGCAGTGGCGGCGAGCGGGAGAAACGAAAGCGCCGACGGCCGCGAGAGGGTGTTCACCCAGGCACTGAAATTTATAGAGGAGGCATTGCTTGTGCTTGAAAGCACTACCTTGCACTAGATTTTCGTCAAAGGAAACGCTCAAAGGTATGAAGTGCACCCCCACACAAAGCTCGAGCCTGCTTTCAACCCAGCTGCGTGTCACGCAAATTAGGTTCGCAAAATGAAATAGGTGGGCATCACACTGCAGAATACACGCTGTTGGTGTACTTACTCGCGCATTTTCACTCGGCTCCTAGTTTTTTTTTTTTTGCTTGAATCGCAGTTATCCACTCACGGCGAAGCTGAAAACACCGCACCGGCACTATGGCGCGTCGTAATCGTCGTAGACAACGCTAATATCCTCTTGTTGCGCTGCTTGTTTTGGCATCCAAAGACGACGCAGTAGTGCCCTGACGAGCTCTTATACGCTGAAGAGGCGTGAACGGGTACTTTTTTGCACTTTAAAGCCTCAGAACTGCAGCTTGCCCTGTTTACTTGGTGCAGCCCGCGCGCGCTTTGGCCACATTGGCAGCCCCGGTCAGCCCGGCGTCTGGGTGCGAGAGTATCCGCTCGGCTCGCCAGCAGCCTGGGTGCGAGACAGGCGTGCTCTGGTGTATAGGAGCATCAAAATTTTCGCGAAAAGTGCCGTACGCGTTGGAGTGCGCTTTTACTTGTGTCGGTGCCATGAATCTTCTTCGTAAACACGAGGAAGTGTCATGGCACCGACACAAGTAAAAAGAAAGAAAAAATAGCGAGAAAGCGAAGTTCGACTGCTCGTATACGTTCACGGGCTTGTTTTGTGGAGATCGCGCGAGCGCCACCACGTGACTGTGCTCCACCAATAGGGACGCGCTGACCTCATCGCCTGGCCTCGCTGGAGAACTCTGGCAGATATATAAAAGAATGTGACAGTCCTTAGTTTTATTCAAGTAGCTTAGTAGCAACAGTATGAGCTTGAGAACCGTGGTTCAGCCACCGTTAATTGTTTCGCTCAGGGTTGTTTCTATAGCAGTATCTTGTATCTTTAAGATGCACGATACATTATTGAATGTATCGGAAATACAGGTACAGATAGTCGTCTTGCGAGACGTATCGCGATACAGATACAAGATACTCAAGGAGTATCTAAGATAGTATCTAAGATACATGTGTCTTCGAGGCTGCCCAGCACTGCCCCAGAGGAAGCGCATACACCAAGTTGCCACCATCCAAACCGTTCCTCCACTTGCCCTTGGCGAAAATTTGACATAAATAAAAAACGGCACTCTATGAAGGGTAGACGTAATGCACACCAAACGATGGAGTCTTTGGGATAGCATTGGTCATGTCAAACAAGCTTTATCTGACTCAAGTTTTGGATGAGGCGGTTATCGTACGACAGAACAGCAATTATTTTACGTAATGCGTCGATGTAGCACAATTTCACTCAATCATACCTCGGGATGCTTGTTCGAAAGCTCGAGGCGTTTCCTCAGTTTCATCATTTCGTCGCTACAGCTGCTGCCTGCAGTGTGTCTTATACAGTGCACCAACATTGATGGATGCGCATACGATCAAGTCGCCAGCATTTAAAAGAACAAGTTAGAAGTTCTGCTGCTCTGCGCGCATGCTTCCTATGCAGACATACGTCTCCTCCCACGTTCTTTTCTGTACTCACTCGTCAGATACGGCCGCTATTCCACAAATTTATCCCGCTTAAATACTGCAAACGTTGCGTCCATAGCGCGGTTGCGTGCCTAGAAACTGCTCGTTTCGCAAATGATCGTGTGGTAAAAGTTCTACCCAGCCGCACTGTTGAGCAATAGCCTAGCGGCTCAGCGGGCCATCGGGCCCAGCGGACGAACGGAGAGGCCAGTGGAGTACAATACGAAAGGAAGAGTAATACCTAAGATGCCTAGCGTTTACCCGCTCGTTCCCGCGGAACGTAGAACGCACATCGCGCTCCGCTGTGTGTGAAGGGGCCTGCACTTGGTTTTGCCGTCGTTTTACAGCCTAGCTGACCACGTCTCTACAAGGCGAACTTGCCAAAATGCGAAATGGAGGACAGTTCTATCCACGTCTATGAACACGCGATCAAATGTACTCTGTACGGACAAGATGTCAAAGTAACACGTACTTTCTTTAGTTTCTTGTGTCGTCTTGTCTCATTATCCAATTAAATGATCAACACGATCCTTTCAGCCTCGGAGTGTCAGCTTGCGGTCTGGCGCCAGTCTTAAGCGTTCGATGTTTTCAACCCACGTTAGGTCATCTCCAAATGGCCTCATCTTCAGAGGTCTTCTTCGGTTGAAAACCACCGCCGGGACTTCTTAGCCTGGAGCCGAGCGAGCGCCGTGTTCGCAGGTATCGCCGACAATTACCATCCCACGGCCGCTTGTGGTGGAGGTCGCCTTCTTGTCTCGTGAAATCGCTGGTCAGCTGGTACGCTCCGCTGGGCAGAGGATACGAGCGGGCGAGCGGTTCGCTCCGTAAAGACAATGGCTGCCCCAGCGTGCCGCGCATGCGCAGCTCGCGTCTCCGCTCGTCCGCTGGACCACTGAGCCGCTTAGCTATTTCTCTATATTACCTGAAACGGGGCGTTCTTACGTTATTACGTGTTCGACGCCGTTACAGTCGCAACCTACTCACTACCAATGGCTCCTACAACCATGCCATTAGAAAAGGAGTTGCCGTCACGTCGCACAGTGATGGTTTCAAATATGAAATAAATGGCCAATTCGCTCTGGTTTCTTTACTGTCGCTTACGAACACAAGTTTTGGGTTGATATTGAAGATCGTGCTCTATTTCTTCGGGATGGTTATCGATGTGCAATTCTGAGTGGAAAACAACGAAACGAACAAATATGACCTTTCTGTCACAAAAGCACAGCTAGTCGTTATTATCGGTCATAATGCAAGCATAAAAATCGCTCAAGGAGTCAAATTGTACAGAGCAATCAGCGCATTACTTAAAAGACACTAGTTCAGATCTGCTGCCACCGTTGCACTCACACAATATAGCACATTCGTGGCGAACTGCAGAGATGCCGGGAGAACGAAATTTTTACCGCACATGTGCCATAACCATGGTGGCGTGACACGACTGGTAGATCTTTAGAGCAGAGAGGCTGACCCATGTTGTACAAGGGAGAAGGAGGAGGATATTCTGAAATGGTCAAAATATTATGTGGACGTCTGTCTCCTATTTTCCAGAACCAGTGACATCTGTTCGGGACTCAGTGCTAAACTTTGTCAACGTGGTCGGGTAAGCGAAAACGAAATGCTGCCTGCAGTGATTTCAAAGTATCTTAAGCCTCTTCAGATGCCTTATTAATGCGATGTTGCGTTTGGTGTGCTATCGTAAAATAAGTATCTGCAAGCGCCATTTATGGCGCCGTTGAGACTGGGAAGAATGGCTGACGGAATACGTATTCCTTGAACAGACGAAATAAAAATGGCACCTTGTACAGTATTCATAAAATAGAATGGATATGTGGCAATGAAGTGCATATAGTGGCCAACTAAATGTTAGTGCCGAGGAGAGCAAGGGGGCACACGGCACGGTGTGATTCTTTTCTACTGTATATCTTTCTCTTTCTTGCCATTTCTCTCTCTCTTTCTCGTTCTTCCATTTCTGTTAGATGTCTCTCTGTCTATAAGCCGGTTATACCTAGTGACACGGGGCTAGGGCCCTTTTTCTTTTCCGTTTTTCTTCTCTTTTTTTCCTCATCATATTACATGTGTCTTTATCTAGTGGCACGGGCTGGGGCTTTTTTTCTTTTCCGTTTTTCTTTTATTTCCCCGCCATATTACATGTCTCTCTCTCTTTCCATTTCTTTCTCTCTCTTCGATTCTCTCTGCCTCGTTCTTTCTCTTACGGTCTCGCTCTCCGTTTTGTGTATCTTTTCTGCGTCTATTTCTTTCTCTGTGTTTCTGCATTTTTCTCTTTCTTCCTTTTTTTCTCTCGAGTTTCCCTTTCTCTTTCTTTCTTTCTCTCTCTCTCTCTCTTTCTGTCTATCTCGCTATACTCGTTATCTCGTCCATCAGAGTTATTGCACCCACGCCGCAAAACAGAGATGAAAAAGAGGAAGGAGAGGACGAAGACAGTGCACGCCCTTGCCCCGCCACGGTGGTCTAGTGGTTATGGCGCTCGGCTGCTGACCCGAAGGTCGCGGGATCGAATCCCGGCCGCGGCGGCTGCATTTTCGATGGAGGCGAAAATGTTTGAGGCCCGTGTACTTAAATTTAGGTGCACGTTAAAGAATCCCAGGTGGTCGAAATTTCCGGAGCCCTCCACTACGGCGTCTCTCATAATCATATGGTGGTTTTCGGGCGTTAAACCCCAGATATTAATTATTAACAGTGCACGCCGATTCATGATGATAACTTGTGTTCGTGAATAACGGGGTTTCTCCGAGTTTAAACAGTTCCGCTGTTGAAAATGCCTTGGCAAGATTGGCTGGGCTGCCGACGCCTTACTTCTGTTCGGAAAACAACGCATCCGAACAGCGCCTTCTAGCGGCAGACGATAATTCAGCAGCACTGGGAACACTGTCCAATTGCCGTTCACCGATACTGTTGGTATCAGGGGAGTATATGTAATGCTTTTTGTTGATATACAGCTTGGTTGTACCTCGTAGTGAGAAGTTGCCGCTTTTCTTGCCAAAACCGTACGCTTTGTCCTCACAGTTCTGGTTCCCTGACGGAAGTTTTCGCTTGCCGAGAGACTAGGTATTTTTAGAATATGTTTTTAGCAGACAGACTGGTTTCCACTAGCTTACCAGAAGAAAACTGCAGAATAATATGTACGCGCTCGTTATGGACAAAACGACGTAGCGACAAGCACGAAATCCTGATAGGCTCCACGCTTGGTGCTGACATTGTAATACACGTGCTTTTAATAAATAAGTGGCGAGCAGGAGATATCGCCTTTAGGAAGGGTTGTGAAGGCGAGAGAGAAACCACTCCTTCGTCTTTGAACTCCAAGCGGTTAGGGGCCCTTTATATGAGCGCGCCGGGCGCGAACGAAATGCGCCCACTGTGTCACGTCCCACCGTATCATAACGTGACGAACTTTGAAAAAAGGCGCGTCGCAGCATAATCTGGCGAGGAAAACCAGCAAGTCGTCTTAAACACAATAGTGGACCGCTTATTCTTTGCATCTGGTGCGCAGTGCTTACTTGTTTCTTTCCAATGCTGTAGTTAAGCTCATATAACTTTCTCGCTTACCTGCGAGATTGGGCGCCGCAGTGGCGGCCCATAGTTTTAAGCTGCTACAGCTGAAAAATAAAAAGGTTGATAATTGCGGTTGTCTTGTGTAAAGCGTGAAAAAATCGGAGAAGCATGAACCCCGACAAGCAAAGAATACGCGGTCCACTTGTGCATTTCAATGAGTTGCCATTTTTCTTGGCCAGATTCTGCTCCGACGCACCTTTTTTTTCTTCTTTTTTTTCAAAGTTCATCTAAGTTGCGGTCTGACGTGACGCAGCTGCCCGATTTCCTGCGCGCTCAGTTTCTATATCGCCTGGATCGGGGCCTTCGATTTCGATGATTAATATATCGAATTTCGTATGTTTATCGAGATTTTCAAAAAATGCGCATGCCCCAAATTGTCCCGTCCTACAATTTTTTCATGTAATCAAACTGCCCTCAAGGTATTATTAATTAAAAGTTACTTACCAAGTTTTTTGTTAATTACTCCGTTCAATGCAACATTTAGCTGCAGCGAACTACTTTCTCCTCGGCGTGGAGCTCGTGTACGAATATTGCAGATGAGTTGACTGTCACAGCATTTTTATCAAGAAATCTGTGACACCCTCACATCACTCCTCCTCATTGTTGTGTAGGGCAGGAGCCCCTACACAACAATAACCCCCTTCTTATACTACGTTATACAAGGCTAGACTATGGTTTCTTTGTCTATTTCTATTTCTTTCACTGTCTTTGTCTCTCTCTATTTCTCTTTCTATCTTTATCTCATTCTCTCGCCCATAGCAATGCAATCAGGTAGTTCCCATAAATGCTTGTTCTGCTAGCGTGCCCGGATAGCTGAGTAGTTACGATGCTCGCCTTCGGACCAGGTACACGGGTTCTAATCCCGTCTGGCCGAGACGTTTTGTTTTGTTTTATTTATTTCTTCTCCTCCTCTTCACACGTTGTTAGGTGAACGAGATGCCATATAAAGTAGAGGCCATTGAACATAATGATAGTTTTCTGTTAACGCCACACGGTGCTCTGGCGAGCTTAAACAGGTTCGCTGTTTATAATCTTGAGGTTAGGAATCTAACTGAAGGCCGAAAGAAAGATACACAGCAACAGGCATGACATCACTGTGTAAAATTATTTCAGGTCTGCAAGGTAGTATTGTTTACCTGTTCTGATTCATGATTCTGAAATCATGGTTTTAGTTCTATTAAGAATGATAATTAGCTGAATTGGAAGCCATTATTGCAAGAACCTCATCAAGTTCGTCTTTGAAATTAAAACTATTTAATTTTTGCTTAGGAACAAGAATCACAAAAGAGGTCAGAAGGCTCTGTTTCAAAATCAAAACTGCTGATTAACTTCCCGCTCTAGATTTCCAAAGATGGAGGGCTGTTCGATATAGAATTCTAGATATTCTTCTCAACGTGTCGTCTGCGGCTATTTGCTAATAAGTTTTCTCAAGCACAACTGCAAATTTTTATGAAGTGTGTCTCCAAGAATTGATTTATTAAGAGATGTGTTCAGAAGGAGTTCACTGAAACTCATTTTTTTTAAATCCTGGTACACAAATAAATGCACCACACTTGATATAGTATTCTTATTTTTCTCTTGATTTTTTTATATATTTCATCTACTGTTCCAGCCATGCATGTGTTTTTCAAATGGAAGATCTTCGGGATGCCACGGGGGCGGATGTACATGTCTGTGCCCTACGAAAACAAGGCGCCGGAGCCGGAGCGTAATCGGCCAATGCAGCTTGAATCGACTACCCTGATGCCTAGCTGATTCTTAGAAGAGTGAACTTGTCAGCTAGTTGGTTTAACCTATCGCAGGAGACAGCACGTTAGACGAGGACTCCCGTCTGTTTCATTATCTGACAAGAAAATTGTGTACCTTTCTCCTTACAAGTGAGGGGAACCGCTTTCTTCCGCCCTCACAGCTTTTTGTATTAGTGTCCATATGATATGTTTCGTTATTTTTTTATTTTTCTTGTTGTTATCGACGAGGCGCTGATACGTATTTATCATTTATGTATGTTTCTCGCCACAATAAAGTTTAGCTGCAAGTCAACGCTACTTGTGGTTGTTTGTGTGCCTTATTCCATCCTCGTCGTTCGCGCACCTCCTCTATGATATGATTGTTTGAATGCGGAGTAAATCAGAAACGTCATTATGTGCAATGAATCCAGAATATACGGAAGCTTTTATGCATGTCCGATAGTTCCTAAACGTCAGTAGGCAAGGTACTAAGGCGATGGTTGCGTGTATTCTTCCAGGGCGTCAACAACGACGTAAGTGTCACACAAACAGCACTAATCACACCACTCACCACTGGTCCAATAAACATGAACAAAGGAACACACGGGTAGCTCATGCACAAAACGCCAAGGGCACGCACCAAGCCAGACAAGACGACGCATGAGACGAAACGAATAGCGTGGCAAAAAAGATGAAATACCCAACTGGTTAAATGAAAAGCTTTAATAATATAGTTTGCGGACTTTAACGTCCCAAAACAATGAAATTGTTATGAGGAACGCCGTAGTGAAGGGCTCCGGAAATTTCGACCGCCTGGTGTTCCTTAACGTGCACCTAAGACGACATACACTGGGCGTCAAGCATTTTAGCTTCCATTTAAAATGCGGCCCCCGCTGCCGGGATTCGATACCGCAACCGCCGGCTCAGCAATTGAGCACCATAGCCACTAGACCACCGTGGCACGTAAAACGGAAAGCTTTAAAGAGCGTGAGCTAAATTCAGATGGGACATCTTGAATAGAAATATGAGCTTCATATTAAGGGTGTGTGATTGGCTATGAACTGAAATTCTTTGTCACCTCTGTGTCCTGTACTAAACAGCTTCGCTGGCCATGCACCTTCACTGAGCGGAATGGGTCAAAATTTTAGATGCAAAGCAGCTCTATGACTAGCCTGTGTAACGCTGTCCCTCCGTGCGTCCGTACGCACGCGCCGCAACGCGCTCCCCTCGCCGCAGGTGTTGGAGCGGTGCCAAGTAGGTCACGCCACAGCTGCGCTTTGACATCACGCTCCCCTCGCAGTGCGCGCTGACGTCACTCTCTCCCTCGCCTGCTGTGCGCTCGCCGCAGCGCCCGCAGCTGCCGCCTCGTCCGTTCGCCCACAACCCCTGCCGCTACCGCAGCTCGCTCCGCTAGCGCGACCGCCGCTCGCTACACCGCCGACTCGTCGGTTCACGCGCAATAAACCTGACGCGCGCCTAACGTACGCGTCGAAACATGTCTGTACGTGTCACCTCTCTCTCGCTTCAACTTCGACGTCGAATGTCTGCAGGAACCTCTCAGCGTGCACTTCACCGATCACAAGGCCGTGGTAGTCAAGGCGAAACGCGCGCCAGCTCCGGTCCAGCGCCCGTGTCCACTCTGAAGAAACGACAAGACCTATGCCAGCCATTGCTTCAAACGAATCTTCCAGCGCCCACCGCAGCACCCGCGTTAGCGCCGTTGAACCCGTGACGCCCCCCATGCGCAACGCTGCTGCTTCGCATCCCATCAGGGTTCCCTTTGGGAAGATGGTGTTTTTTAAAATTTTTTAAAAGAAAACGTATCGGCAAATTTTTACTTAGAACGCTGTGGCGAACGAACTTACCAGTTGTGTGGTCTAGCGCGGGAAATATATATTGCAAACAGGCGAGTTCTTCTGAAGAGTTTTGGCACGGCGCCTGGCAAAAGGGTCACGAATGCCAGACAGCTTCAGCACAGAAAGAGACCTAACGCGCAACACACGAACGTCATCGCCTTCGCTCTCGCTGGCGCAGAGCTCGTGCCGATGCGCACCGGTACAATATATAGTACGAGGTGCAGCAAGTGTCGATACCACTTGTTGGTACTAATACATGGGGGGGGGGTGTTATGAACGCCCCTTGGCAATTCCCCTGCGTTGGGCAGGCGCCGCACGCATCCACCCGGTGATGCAGCAAAAGGATTTGCTGGCTCCCTCGCACCGCAATGCGACACGTGATTGTGAAGCGGATTTCTTGTGTGCCTTACCTTCTAAAAAACGAGCGCGGTGGTCAAGTAACAGGGCCCGTAAAGGTGTGTGACCTCAGAGCGTACTACGAGCGCCAACCAGACACGTAAACATATTTCCGCGATTTCCCACGCTAACGTCGACCTTGCTGTTCCACGTATATGTGTTGTTTGTTGAGCGTGGTACGACGCTTTTATAATTTTCTTGCTGCTGTATCATTTCCTTATGCAGAACACCCCGCGACAACTTCCTGGCAGTGTGTCGGAACGGAACGAAAACCGCAAACGAACAGCGAAAAAAAACGACATTTTTGACCGGAAAGAGAACGTAACCGAAACTTTTATATATTAAATGCGAAGCATTTCTTAGCGAACCCTCTGGCACTTTGAGCGTTTCTATCTACGTATCTATCTATCTATCTATCTATCTAGCCGCCTACGTCTGGGTGCTCTCATGGTTGCCTCCTTAACTTGATGTAGACGAAAATTTGCATGGGAGGGTAAGAGGATTTGACGAATATGACTGCCGGGTCATGACATAAATAACGTTAAAATCCTGTAGCGTACGTCGTCAAACCCTTTCGACTAGACACGTGTGGCACATACCCGTTTGCGGTGTACGGGTATGCGCCACAGGTGATTGACAGTTTATGTCTACCCAGGAACGGCGAGAACAGACATTTGTAACTTAAATGCTAGAGAGTTAAGTAAAACCAACATCGGCAGCGTTGACTCAACGAATGGAAATAATGAAAATTAGGATCCCAGCAGGAGTTGAACCCAAGCATTCTGCGTGGCAATCAGGTATTCTACCACTGAGCGACGCCAGGTCTATAAATTGGTTTGGAAAAACAGCCTACGCAGGCGTAATATCGGTGCGGCGTCAATTGTGGTTGTGGTGCTGGCTATCTAATTTTACAAGAAAGCAATGAACACTACATGATACTCCTGCGATGTGTACTCCTACGATACCGGCTTATATCAGATTGACGTCTGTAGTTCCAGTGTTGGCTCCGCTTTTATAGCAGTCTAATAAACATTACGTTTGTATTCCTATGATTCAGCAAGCTATATTGAAGCATTGCTCGACCCCGGAGGGATACATTAACGAAAGTTACATATGATAGTAACTTCGAAGTGCACTTCGTCCACCAGAACGACGAAGTGTCCTCTTCATTTCTTAAGAGGCTGGGCGATGGCCTCATGCTGACCGAGGATGATGTCAGATTGATTGACAGCCATTTGTAGACTAGGCTACGTAGGCCACATACGCCCAGGTAGTCTACGAATAGGACAAACACCATCCACTGATGTTGGTCTACCTAGCACTACCCAGGCCTACCAGCCTCGACGGCCTATGCCTCACAACGCGAAAGGTGGCTTCAGGTTCCGACATGTCGCCGGCTCGGTCGACAGACAATTTGTCGACGAAATGACCGAGGCATCCACGAATTCCAACAGCTCTACTATACCACATACTTCAATACACACGGACCCCTCTTCACCACGATCACGACCGCATCCTATAACAAGTCATGACCAGCTGCTGGTGCTCGCTGATCACGGTGATGATGCCCTTGTTCAAGAACTGTCAAGAACTTCTTGCACACATGCACACGGGTTCGTGAAACGCGCGTGCATTCTCGGGACACGTATAAGCACTACATATCAGCTTACCGCTTCTGGTGTTGGTAATACCCACATTGTCATTGGCGGCGTTACCCAACCGTAAACAACTACTTATATAACACATATGTAGCTCTTCAACATATATATGTGTGCGTATAAAATATACACAAATCTTTAGCGTCATTCTGTAACGTGTCGCTCAGTAAAAAAAAGTTACGCCACAGTCACCTACCCGCCGCATGCTTCGCATAACATCGACTCCCACGGTACGTGGGATCTGCCGAATTTTATCTCGTTCCGGAATGAAACTCCAAATTTTTAAATCGTTTTTCGGTTCACGAGAAAACTTCGCCATCCGGGACAACTGAGCTCATGCAAGGTGAGCATATCTCTGGGTACAGTATTAGCGCGTACATCAGGCAGGAATTCCAAAGCAAGGATATGTTGAAATTGTGCGAAAAACGAAAACAGTGGCAACCAGAGATGTTTATATTACCGCAAGTGGACTTTTACGCGCCTATCACGCTGGCCAATGTGGAGTGAGCATTCTCGGCGCTGAAGTTTCTTACGGAGAAGGCTGTTATGAGATTACAACAGCTGATTTTGGCGCCACAGTTGTCCGGTGGCGCCGCCGGTGTTCCTGACCACTATAGCGTCAAATAAGCAAGAATGAAATGAGAAACAAATTTCTAGGGTCGGATGGGATTTTGACCCGCGCCATATCAGGCAAGGAATCATTCTAAGATATGTAATACAGCGTGGCAGAAGAGTAAAACAACAATCAGTCATCACACAACGTTAATTGCGCAAAAAATTTTATTGCTTTCCACACCCTGCAAAGCGTTCACCGATAATTCTTCATCGTCATCAGCAACAGCACAAAGCGCACTACGTGCCTTACAGATGTGTAGCGGTACCACGATTCTACGAAGAATGACGAAAAATGGCATAGTGGGGACTTCGCTACTACCGAAAAATTACGATGATTTATGGCGTAGTGGGTAACTTGCATGTGTGCTTGTATTAGTTGCCTCAAGAGAATCTACAACAGCCTCTGCAAAGTCCGCTCTTCCAGCTTTCGCTGTGACAGTGCTGCGCCTTCCGCGCTGGTCTGGCGATCTTTTATGGGCGAAGCTCCTTAGCGTGTGGGTCGTTCCCTCCTCTGTAGTAGTAGTAGTAGTAGTAGTAGTAGTAGTAGTAGTAGTAGTAGTAGTAGTAGTAGTAGTAGTATGTATGTAGCCAGCTCAAGTTTAATGAATTGCTCACTAGATGGCGTTTCATGTATTTCTTAGAGCATTTCTTAAAGGATAACATTCGCTCGTATAGACCACTAACCATTACATCGGTACTATGCAGGTTGGCGATGCAAGCAGTAAAAATGAAAATAGAAAAGTGGGCAGAACACAACAATATTTTGGGAGAACTCCAGAATGCATTTCGAGTCGACAGGCGGTTAGACGATAACCTGGCTGTTCTCACTCAGTGTATAGAAATATCTAAAATAGAAAATAGGCCCTTGTACATGGCTTTTCTAGACATCACTGGGGCGTACGACAACGTTAATCAGGAAATTTTGTGGGATATATTGAAAGGAATGGGCATAGGCGACGACTGTATACAGCTTTTGAGGGAGATATACCGAGGAAATACAGTTTGCATAGAATGGGAAGTAATGAGTAGCAAAGAGAACGTTGAGATTAGCAAGGGGCTGAGACAGGGATGTCCTTTGTCCCCGCTGTTATTCATGCTGTACATGGTCAATATGAAAAAAGCGCTAGAAGGTAGCAATCTTGGTTTTAATCTGTCACGCAAGCAGGGCGGCGTGATGATTGAGCAGAAGCTTCCAGGATTATTTTATGCTACCGATATTGTCTTATTTGCTGACAGTCGAGAGGATATACAGCAGCTGGTGGATATATGCGGAAGGGAAGGGGAAGCTCCAGGACTAGGAATTAGTGTAACAAAATGTGGATTGATGGTATTCAATGATCCTTGTGATCTGGCGGTGTCAATACAAGGCCAAGAAATACCGAGGGTGAGCGAATACAAGTTAGAGCACTGCACGGGCCCGGGCCGGGCCGTCCGAAGCGTTTTCCGGCGGGCCCGGGCTGGGCTCGGGCTTAAAAGTGCGGGCCCGGCCGGGCCCGGGCCTGAGGCTGCGGGCCGGGCCGGACTCGGACCGGCTCATTAAAAGGCGTAAGTCGGGCCTTCGAGCACACGCGTATGTTATGCATTGCATGGTCTAAGGTATACTGTGCCAAGCTGAAGTTACACGTATATTATATATATATATATATATATATTAACAGCACTAACAATGGGCCAGATCACGGTTGTTCCCATGGGAGGCATAAAGATTTCGGTCTTTTATTCGAGGTTGACGCATACATTTCATTTATATTCCTTGGTATTACGTGCCAAAACCACCATATGATTACGAGGCACGCCGTAGTGGCACCGGATCAATTTCGACCACCTCGAGTTCTCTAACGTGCACCTAAAGAAAGGTATATACACGGGTGTTCTTGCATTTCGCCCCCACCAAATTGCGGCCGCCGTGGCCGCGGGAATCGCACCCGTGTCCTAGGACTTAACAGCGAAACAGTTTAACCGCTGAGCTACCACCGTGGGCAAAGCAACATTTCGATGCATGTACACACCGGATTTTCCGTACGATCGCCCGCTACAAAGCGCACGGCAACATTAATAATAATCATCAACAACTAATATCCTCTAGCGGGCCCGGGTCGGGCCTGGTCATGAACAAGCGCGCTCTGGATTAGTTTAGTAATGAACGCCCGGGCACAAGCCGGGCCCGGGCCGGGCTCGGGCTGGGTACGGTCAAGTACGCCCGGGCCCGGGCAGGGCTCGGGCTGGGTGCGGTAATGTACGCCGGTGCCCGGGCCGGGCCCGCGCTTGGAACCACGGGCCCGGGCTGGGCTCGGGCTTCATAAAGCGGGCCCGGGCCGGGCCAGGGCCGTAAAATCCGGCCCGTGCAGTGCTCTAATACAAGTACCTCGGAGTATGGATAAATGAGGGTGACAGGTACATGGAGGTACAGGAAAAGCCTCGGCAGCAAAACGAAACAGGAATGCTGCAATAATGAAGCACAGAGCATTGGGATACAATAGGTACGAGGTGCTTCGAGGTCTGTGGAAAGGTGTAATGGTTCAGGGGCTTACTTTTAGAAACTGAGCGGTGTGCATGAGGGCAGAGGTGCAATCGGGAATGGATATAAATCAAAGGACTGTGGGACGCCTCGCGTTGGGTGCTCACGGGAAGACGACAAATGAGGCTGTAAAGGGCGATATGGGATGGGCAGGTTTTGAGGCGAGGCGGGCTCGAGCAAAATAAGGTTCGAAGAAAGGCTAAGGAATATGAAGGGTGGTAGATGGGCGGAGAAGGTGTTCCGTTATTCGTACAGGAAGAGCGTGAACACACAGTGTTGAAAAAAAATCACAGCATATCCACGTGGTGAATGATGATGAGCGGGGCGAAGCTCCGGAGGATATCATCGGTAAACCGTGAATCTTCTGTGTAACGCCCCGTCAATCGTCATATAAAGAGTGAGAAACACTGTCTGTCTATTACAAACATCAAACTTTAATGTTTCTTAATTATATGATGCTTGGCTTGCGTTGTCCCTTGATTATCACGGTTTTATGGTCCGTGAAATGAAGGGATAGCGGTTCCTGTACGGGTTGCAATTGGAAATTTGAAAATACCAGGTCTATACGAGTCCCTCGGATGGTCGTTGGTTTCATATGATCAGAGGACGTGCACGTGAGAGCATATTTGGCTGACATATGTTGTATTAACCACTCATCGTTCTTTTCGGTAATATCGACATTCAGGTCACCAACTAACACGAATGGTCTATTCTTGTACTTGTCATAATTACACGATGCCGTGTCAATGAATGTCTTGATATTCCCACTCGACAAATTGAGTGCAAGGTACATTGTCATGATGATGCATCCATCAAAATCGATGGCAGCGTATTCACCGTTGTGGCTCTGTGTGGTTGGCAGTAGTTTCAGATCTTGTGCCTTTTCTGTTTCTTTGACGTATACGGCCACACCACCTGTAGGACGCTCTGCATCATCGATGCACACGACTGGAACGTATCGTTTCATATACGGTCTTTTGGCGTTCCACGTCTCGGTAAGATAGAGAACGTCCACCGCAGTAAGTATGGGGTGCCGTTCCACATCGTCTAAAAGCTTGACATAAAACCAGCTAGGCTTACATGGTAGGCGGGAAACTACAGAAAGCAACTATAAGTAAAGAAAACATAGGAGAACGGCCATCTTTTGCCAAGACGTTCGCCCACTGCAAATTTAACGGCTATCTCGTGGGTGGGTCTCTGTAGCCTTGTCTTCCATCCGGCGACTCCGAGCGAAAGAGAAAGCACGCCAAGAAGGAGCCTCATGGCGCGTTACTTCTGAAATGTTGTCTTCGGGCGTCGTTGAAAACACGAGACGTAGTGAAGAAGAAAGAACGCCACACAGGCGAACACGCAAAACGAGAGTCTCGCTCGTCAACGTCGTCTTCTTCTACTGCATACCAAAACGCGCGCTTCTCACGAACTAGAGGTGGCTACTAAAACGAACAAACGGAGGATGGACAGATCCATGGCATAAGGAGCTTCGCCCCTAAAAGAACTAGGAGGCTCACTAGTAAATATAAGGCTGGTAGTGTCGGCAATATTTCAACAAAGAGCGTTAAGCGAAAAGTCAGAGAGGCGCAGAGGATTTACTGGACGGCAGCTATGGAGAAAAAACCGGCTTTGAATAACTACCGAAAGCGCAAAAATGAAATAAGGAGGGAGGCATTTTACGATAATTCAAGGGGAAGCGCTTTACTGTTTGAAGCGAGATCGGGTTGCCTTACAACGGGTAGTTATAAAGCGAGATTCAGTAAAGAAGAAGAACAATGCACGTGCTGCGGGGAAGATAAGGAAACGGCGGAGCATGTTCTGATTGAATGTGGAGATATACATCCAGGTGTACGTTTCGGCACGAGCCTACATGACGCCTTGGGTTTTAGAGACAATGGAAAACTGAACACACCCGTGATTGAAATAAGTAAGAGACGGTTAGAGTATTGGTGGCAGAAAATTAGAGAGAAAGGACAAAAACAAATATTGGAAAAAATAAAGACATTCTAACGTAAAGGGCAGAGAACAGGGCTGAAATTTTAAGTTTCTTTTTTTTCTGGACTAAGATAGTTTTCATTGAAGTAAAGACACTAGGACAACACTAAGAAAAAGAATAGTAAAGTACTTTTTTTTTGTCGAGCCTGGTGGCACACTTGTCACTTTTTAGACAATCTGATGTTATTTGTAAATAAAAATAGGGACCTACTTACACTTGGCGTGGACATTGATATCGACATGACAAACAGTGCAGCAGCTACTACACAGTTTTTGCCAATCCTGGAGTGCAATGACTTCTATAGTGTAATCAAATCACCTACACGTGTAACCGCTACTACGTCATTGTTACTAGCCACTTTCATAATAAACTTGACTATCGATAACTCAAAATCGGGAATCATAAGCCATGACATCAGTGATAACATGCCCATATATCTTTTCCTCGAACGAAAGACGTCTACTAAAAGCACGTTAACTGGGAATGCAACGTACCGCAAAATATCGGCTGTCACTTGACAAATTCCAAGAAGCTGTGCGCGAAACAGAGTGGACTGGTATATTTTCCATTAACGGTGCCAATGTGTCGTATGACAGGTTATTGAACAAAATAAGAATGCTTTACTTTAAATCATTTCCGATTCAGAGCTACCGAAATCAAAAGCCATCGCGCAAGCCCTGGATTTCTAAAGAACTCATAAGATAAATAAAAAAAAACTTTACCAGTGTTTCGTCGAGACGACCTAGAAAGCAGACCATTTAAGTATGCGATAGACCTTCTTGCTCCTGTTATAACGCACATTTTAACACTTCCCGATCGACTGGAGTTTTCCCTCGCAATATGCAAGTAGCGCTAGTAATAGTTAGACATAAAGGGGGTGACAAAAACAATATTGGCAGCTATAGACCAGTTTCTGTTTTTCCTATATTGTCGAAGGGCCTCCAAAAATTATCACCGTCTGTATTGATAATTTTCCGCAGAAACATAACTTGCTAACAGAGTGTCAGCACAGTTTTCAAAGAAAACGGTCTACGGAAAGCGCCTTATATATAGAAAAGGATCTGATTATTCCGAACATTGAAAAAAAGCTTCTAACGTTAGGGTTATACTCTGACATTAGCAAAGCATTTGATTGAGTCAATCACCTACTGATGCGTACCAAACTAGAAAAATGCGGCTTCCGAGGAATAACACTTGAACTTATCCAATCTTATTGTCACGTGGTTTATTCACGTACAAACGTGAAGGAACGACGAGGAACGTCGAGGGTCCAAAATCCAAGCAAGCGCAAGCTCGGGTCGCGTGGTTACCACTAACAATGTGGCTTGCTTTCTTGGCTGCTTCGTCGTCTGTATTGTTCACTACATTATTTAAAAAGACGACACTAGTTTCTGAAATACCTTGGCCCGATATTTTTATTACATTAATCACATTGTAGAAATTAGTGATATGTCTACGTTTGTCGCATATGCAGATGACTGCTCTATTTCTTTACAGGAAAAGACTTAAAAGATATAACGCCCGTATCTAGCACTGCCTCTAACAAAATTCAACACTGGTCAAAGACAAACTGCTTGATTTTCAATGAAGCCAAAACAAAATGTGTCGATTTTCGTGCCCAAGGAAGTTCTATTACATTTCCAGATAACGTTGTTCTAGGTCCATATACGATTACCATTACATCCTCTATGAAAACACAGCGCAGTTGTCCTGGAATGATCATTTTTGGCAATGTTTGTGCGAAAGTACGAAAAGTCGTTGGTTTTTTAATTCGCTATCGAAATACATTACCCTTCAAAATTAGGCGCCTCAATTATCATGATCTCTTCCATTCACACCTCACTTATTGCTCACTCATATGTGATAACACCACCGCACAAGATATTCAGATGCTGGAAATACTAGAAAGAAAGCAGTTCGAGTCATTTCAAACGTTTCTTTCTCCAAACATATGGAAGAGCTTTTCCGGCAAATTAAAATAATGAAAGCTGGTGAGATTTGCAAACTGAAAACTTTACAATGCTACAAGAGTGCTATGCTAGCAAAACTAGTTCATTTCTAAATCTCGCTGATCTACAAGAAAATAAAAGTACATATTCATATCGCCGTCAGGCCCCATGGCAAATCGCTTTTTCGAGTACAAATTATGGAAAACAGCGCCTTTGTAATACACTGCCTTCCCTACTTAACCATTTCAACAAACAAGTGTTGAAGTGTTACCGCTAAACAAAACTAAAATATTGGACAGGTTCCTGTAGCGGTTCATTAACAACATGAGATAAAAAACTCACAGCTCTTTAGATAGCAAGCTGCTGTTATTGTACTTTTCTTTCTATGTTATAAAAAAGTGTTTTTGGTTTGTACTTTGCAGTTGCTGTATAGCTGTTTTTAATTTATACACTTCCGTTCCTTTCATCCCAATGTTTCTTTTATATTCGGCTGAAATGTTAATATTTCTCTAATGCTTTATGCTTTGTAACATGGTTTCTACTATTGTTTCGAAGCCAACTTCAGCACTCTCTGCCAGGGGGAACGGAGCTTTGTTAAGCCGGAGAACTTTCGGCTTTTTCTTCAGTTCTCCCTTTTACGCCTCAATGTATGAAATGGTGAAAATAAAAGATTTTTATTGATTGATTGATTGATTGATTGATTGATTGATTGATTGATTGATTGATTGATTGATTGATTGATTGATTGATTGATTGATTGATTGATTGATTGATTGATTGATTGATTGATTGATTGATTGATTGATTGATTGACATCTGCACATGCCATCTCTGCCAGGTGAACAAAGTGAAGTTCAAGCAATCGACAGATTGATTTATTTATTTACTGGATACCTGCGTTGCCTCCAAGGCGTTATCGCAGGGGAAACATCTGTAGGATCTTATGTTATATAGTTTACAGTGAAAAGCAACAAAAATATATGAAACAAGGTTAACATCAAGATAAACAAGGTGAAAGGACAATAGGTTAGCATGTTCAAAGGTAACAGATAGTTGAAACAAAAACTAGCACAAATATACATTATTGTAAACACAATCGAGAATAAAAATTATGATTATCAGGTACAGAAACGTAGCCTTCCGGTAATAAGTTCCAATCTCGTACAGTTTGTGGAAAAAAAGACCTGTAAAAGTGATTTGTGTTGCAACTGTATGCGTGTACTTTTTGGAGTGGTCGTGCCCAGTCGAAACATAGATGGTTCCGACAGGTAGGTGCGGCTGTTAATGCCTGTTTGTTTATAAAAAATGCGGTGCAAAAACGTTGAGCCATAAGCTTTTTCTTCTAGCTGTTAAAGTTTCCCAGCCCAGCAATGCTTTTGATTAACAGACACTTTGAAAAGGGTTGTAGTTACTGGAGACGAATCGTGCAGCCTGATTTTGAAGCTTTTCTATTGCTTTTATCAAGTAGTCCTGGTAAGGGTCCCAGATCATAGAGGCGTAATCTAGGATAGATGTAACATGCAAGAAGTGTAGTGTTTCTTTGACATCTTTGGATGCTGATTTGAAATTTCTGCGAATAAAAAACAACATTTTACTTGCTTTAGATATTGTGTGTTGGATATGTTCGTTCCATCTAGGTTTCGGCGTAAAGTACACCCCTAGGTGTTTGCACTGTGGAACTGTGTTTATCGCTGTGCCTTCAATCGGCGTATTTTGTTTGATGTTACAATTTCTTATTTGAAAAGCGGGTATGATTACATTTACTAATATTCAAGCTCATCTGCCACCGCTGACACCAATTTACTATTTTGTCAAGGTCGGTATGCAGGATTATTGTATCTGATATAGAATTGATTTCTCTGTAGACGACGCAGTCGTCTGCAAAAAGTTTAATGGGGGACTGTATGTCATCTACAATATCATTCATGTATTGATGAACAACAGCCCTAGAACGCTGCCCTGGGGCACTCCCTGATGATACTGTTATGTATGATGAGCTACAATCTATTAAGGACTGCACACCTGTTTACGACCGTTCAGATAGTTACAAATCGAGTTTTCGGTTTTATTCTGTATGTTTAAGCCCCTTAATTTAGTATTTAGCAGGCGATGACATACTGTGTCGAACGCCTTCCTGAAATCAAGGAATAGTGCGTCGACGTGTTTATTATTGTCAAGAGATTTACCTATATAGTGTTGAAATTCAACTAAGTGAGTATTGCATGAGTTGCCGTTACGAGATCCGTGCGGTGACGCAGTGAAAAAGCTGATTGATTTGAGGTATTAAAATAACTGCCTGTATATAATGTGCTCAAAAATCTTGCAAGATACTGACGTTAAGGAAATGGTTCTGTAGTTTTCCACCAGTTTTCTGTCTCCTCATTTAAAGATAGGATTAACAGCCACAATTTTCCAGTCCTGTGGAACCAACCCAGTCTTATAAGACATTTTAAATACAATACATAGATACTGTACGATAATACCATGACATTTCTTTAGCATATGTGATAGAATTCTATCAGATGTTATGACAAACCCGGAATGCTCAAGAATTCCCTTCGAAGTTGTTCACTTAGACTTTGCAGAGCTCAAATAGAATGGGGAAGTCGTCAGGCAAAGGCAAGCGTTTCTGCTCAAAATCGACGAATGCACAAGGATGATTACGGCTAAAGCTGAAAGAGAAGATGAAAACAGCGTCATCAATCTACTCAAAGATTAGTGTTTCAAGCACACAAAGACGCTAGTCTGCGACAACGGCCATGCTTTCCGTAGTGCCAAGGTAGTAAGGTGGACTAACGAACGAGGAACGATCAATTAATATTATTCTCCCTCTCAACCTGCAGTCAACAGATTGGCAGAACTGGCCATAAGGGGCATCAAGCAGTTGCTGAACATGTATCCGGACTTTGCAGGCCGCTGGAAGCGATGCCTTGAAGCCGCTGTGAAGCATCTTAATCGGTCGCACATGACGAGTTTAGGCAGTAGTCCTCATTTAGTCCTCATTTTTTTTCAATTTAGGGACAGCGCCCATGCTTCCTGCGGATCGGCAACTCCACCTCCAAGAAAATCTTGGACTTACGGAAGTCATCAAAAGTGTCGATAAACAAGGTCTACAAACGCCGGATGAAGCGAAACTTCGATAAAAGGTACAACAGCCAGATACCACACACACAACCTGGAGATTACGTCATTTTACGAAGAGGAGTTCCACCTACGAATGCCAAATATTATGGACCCTTCCAAGTGGCTGAGACAGTCTCTCAACACGGACTATTGAAGAACGTGCGGTGCACTGGAGCCCCGGGTCAGACATGTATGCTGCCACTGGGAACGTATTCAAGTATTACACCTACAGGTGTAATCAAAGAAGTCCGGAGGAGTGAAGCGGTCTGCGTTCAGAGCATGAAAGAAGAGGAAGGGGGGAAATTGGGAAGGAAGAAGTGAAGAAGAAGTAAGAATAAAATGGCGGATGACACCCGTCTATTTGAGCTTACGTCTTTTAATGTGTTAGTTCCCAGTAGAACGTTACATTTACAGAAATAAATGCTTAAAGAGAAAGAAAGAGAGAAAGACAGAGAGTGAGACAAAGATAGGAAAGAAAGAGAAAGAAAGAAAATGACACAAATAGGCAGCGAGAGAAAAAGGAATAAGCAAATAGAAATAAACATTCATGACGGCGAAGCGCTAGAAGAACAGGATACTTTAGAAGAACACGTGACAAAGCGCTCTAGCGCTTCACTATCATGAACGTACACCAACATGCCCAACTGGCAGTTATTCTAGAAATAAACAGCGACCAATAAATACAGAAAAAAACAGACAGAAGACAGAAAAAGAAAGAGAGGGAGGAAGAAAGAGAAAACTAAGAGAAACAAAGAAGGCCGCTCAGCTGTATAAAGAAATATACAGAAATAGAGAAAATAGGTTGCTCAGCGAGCGGCTGACAGGCCCGTGCTTGGCTATTGCCAAGCCTTTTGCAACTTAGTGCTAACTTTCCGCATTTTTTCTTTGTTGTTTTATGGTATTTATTACAAACGTCCTTAATTTGTGCAAAAAGCGGTCAAAATAGCCAACGCCGCATCTAGAAGCGCGCAACAATCGTTCCATGTAAAAGTTTTTAAACACTGTTCTTTAGAAAGATGTCCAAGCAGTACATCTCATGGGGAGTGGATACCAATCCGGCTGCAGCTGTGGTTGGTCATCAAAGTCATTTAGCTGTGAAGCTGTTTGTTTTTCACCGCAATGTTCGAAACATCTACGCAAGACCCTATACAGGTGTCATGCCACGACATGCTTTTCATGTCGCCTAATGCCACGAATGACATAGAGGCATCACTAAATGCGCTTGACCTCGTGTAGAAATTAACGTGTATACGAGAACACGTGTCGCTGCAGAGGTTCCTGTTTGTAATGCTGTATGTCAATATTTCTATTCTGTTCAGCTGTCAGCTCGATAACGAGCTCTCCGCGACACACACTCACGCAAGTACACACGGAGAAACGTCATGCTGATATCGCGACACTGCACGTAGAGCCGGTCAACGAACCTTCGCGTTGGGCAGATATCATCGGAAACCGACATTCCCTAAGACTTCCTGACGGTGCCAGCCTATGTGTGTCCTTCCCTAGTGTCGGCGCAGCACTCGACCTCTCTCAAATGTCCTCTCCATTTCAAAGGTAAGTTTACGCATTTATTTTACTCAATTATAGTTTCAGTATAATATGAAGATGACCAGCCGTGAGGGCTTAATAGTTGTGTAGAGTTGCGCCGATGAGCACGTGGTCGAGGTATCAAGTTGCGTATTTCTATGGAGAGAAAACGCGGAAATGTCCGTGTATACTGCCTTCCATGAATTTAAGAGAAGCCCAAATTTTAGAAAAGCTGTAGGCTAGATGTTTGTATACCATCAATTTAGTGACTGCGGCAAAAAGAGGATGCAAAACAAACGCGAACTCGTGGTCCTTATGTTCAACTTAAGAAGGGGAATGGATCGGTAGGTTAAGTTGACTTGGCGTGTTTTGTTCGCGTCATCTGTAGTGCCCTGTTTTTAGGGCTGTTATTGCACGTGTCAAGTTTACTGCGGCGTATGTCACTGCGATATGCATCATAGCCAAGTACTGCTTTTTGGCGCGTGACACCTCATAACAAGATAACTTAATCGGGAAGAATGAATGTTGCTTCAGCATCCGCGTACGTGGTGACACTCAAGTTGAGAAAGTTCGTCCGAGTTTTAGAATCGGTAGGGAGGCTACCAGGATGTTGTTATTGCACGCTGCGATAATTTTTTTACAGCGAGGTTGTTTACCGCTAACTCACGCGCTCCTAGGGGCGGGGACTGGATCACGTTCTACGAGCGCGAAACAATCCATTGAACGTGCAAATATTGACCAAAATAATGGAGATGGCGCAGCTGGCGAAACGCGCTCGCACGGGAACGTTCGCCTCGTTGTAATGTGGTGGTGGTTGTGCGTTCTGACTCTCAAAGTCCATCTTTAATGTGGAAAGAAAGTGAACCTGACAACCACCCCTTTGTAGCACGAAGCCACAAGGAAATCCATACGGATTTCTCAGAAAGAAAGCTTCTTTTGAGAAATTTCGTCCTGGTCCGGGGATCGAACTCGGGACCAATGCCTTTCTCTGTTAATGTCGTTGACCACTGCGAGAAACCGAAGACGGTGGGACACCGAGTAGGTCCCGTGCGTTGACACTTAGCAGGGCAGCGCGAAAACACACGGACGAAGTAAGGTAGTAAACAGGACAGGCGCCCTACTTGCGTACTACCTTTATTTGTTCGTGTATTTTCGCGCTGACCTGCTAAGAGCTCCAGAATGCAGCAAATGGCCCAAATAAAATCTTTATCGCGTTGATGCCGGAGAAAACAAACTAACAAACCGGAGAGGCGTCGACAGCAGCAACGCAGATAGCGCCACCGAAAGCGACACCGTGGAAAAACGGAGAATGCGTCGAATGAACATGACCAAGGGGAAGATTGTCACCGCCTGCTGTCACTCACGCTGGAGAAAGAGCGGACAGCTAAGGGAGCAACGACTGTCGTTGTTTCCTGTAGCAAGTGAAATGTTGCGCTGTTAAGCACGCGGATGAAGGTCCGGTTCCCGTCTAGAGCAGAAATGCGAATGCAACTTCGTTTTTAATTAGTCGCCATGTGATAATGTTGGGGCCCCGCGAAATTTTTCAAGCGAAGTTTGTTACGAGTTGCGAATGTACTGAAATGCAGCCCCCAAGATGCGCCGGTCACATGCGTGTTTCCAGCTGCCGTTTTCCAATGATTGATGTTTTGTGAATCGTGGGTATGTCGGTGATTAGCCGTTTCTAATATGTCAATCCGATCTTTGATCTACGTGACTTGTCGTTTCACGTTGCCGCATATCATTTTGCCTTAATTAGAACACACGACTCTCGTTCTTTGCTATAGCAACTGAAGGGCTGCGCTGCTAAGCACGTGCATGAAGGTCCGATTCCCGGCACGAAGGAAGGAAAACGTTAGGAGGAAGCATCTGTTGAATAATTACAAAACACCACAGCAGCAGAGGAAATAGGTCGGAGGATAATTTGGTGCGATGAAACAGTGTGAGAGGTCGTTGACCTGGTGTATCAGGCAAAAGCGTATGAATTACGCCTACCAGACATACTGACGATGAATTCCTGTTTTGGTAAGTTCCTAACCGCGCGACTCATTACGCAACAATCCGCCTGTGGTTCAGGGGGACGCATGATCAGGGGGACGCATGATGGGAGCCCGGAAATTCGTAGAGTGCCAGAAGAGCCCAAGTCGCAGATTTAAATCTTTATGAGTATTCTGATCCCTGAACATATAAAACTCAAAATCTAGGTGTTTTCATTTTCATCATGGCACAATTCATCAGCCATTATGGAAGTATTAACAGCTCGACACCTTTAAGAAAAAACACCACTGAATCAAGAGCTATTCAGGCGAAAGACTCATATTCATCGTCAAACGCGAAAAGTGACCGTCAGCGTCAACACGAATGAGCCAAAATTCATCATCATCCGATGGCGTGAACCTTTGACGTCACAGGTCGCCAAAATTCGTGACGTCATCGGGACGTCGTTGTGACGTCTTCACATCACATCGCTGCTTGCCAACAGGTGGGACGATCCCGGAGGCACTGCAAAACTACGTGAGGTGCAGGGCACAAAGCTTCCAATGGCATCGATCGCGCAGTCCGTGCATTTCCACGTCTGGAGCAGAAAGCATTGGGGAGGGGCGGGGGTGGGGGTGGTGGGAAGGTAATTGTAATCCAGTGAGAACAAGAAGATAATGGCTTTCACCGTCGAGTCGTCTTAAGCAAATGCCTAAGCACTGTGCGACTTTCTTTTGCCAATAGCACACAGTGATGATGCCGGCTCTATTGCAGCCATAATTGGGCGTCTCGCTAGTGGATATTTAGTAAGCGGGCAGTGCACTACAATAAAACCGACTGGTGCGCTAGTTGGTACTGCATATCTTTTGTTTTAGCGCACGGAAACGCAAGGTCAAGAAGAAGGCCCTAGGACACAGCACATCAGCCTTTCGCTCGGCTAAAATTTTCACAAAAGCACCCGCAGCTTTTGGAATGCTGCAATATGTTACAGCAAAATCTGTTTATATCTGTCTCAGTAACCGGTACATAAACAAATATATCATCATCCGCCAGGCCACTAGGCAGTACTGATATAGCCGCATCATATTAGTGATTGAAGTTTCCTTTGTCTACGTCACGGAATGCGCCTGATCCCGTATACGAACACGAGCACTTGTCGCTGCGGGGGTTTCTGTTTGCGATACTTTATTTCAAAACCTCTATTTTGCGCAGCCGTCAGCTCGATAACGAGCTCTCTCTGATGGACACCCACGCAAGTGCACACAGAGAAACGCAATACTGATATCTCGACAAAGCGCGTGGAGTTGGTCTACGAACCTTCTCGGTGGGCAGATATCTTCGGAAACCGACATTCCGTAAGACTTCCTGACGGTGCCAGCCTATGTGTGTCATTGCCTAGCGTCGACGCAGCACTCGACCTCTCTCAAATGTCCTCTCTGTTTCAAAGGTTAGTTTACGCATTTTCTTTTACTCAATCATGGCTTCAGTATAGTATGAAGACGACCGGTCGTGAGGGCTTGATAGTTGTGTAGAGTTGTGCTATAAGCACGCGGTCGAGGTAGCAAATCGCGTATTTCGATTGGGACAAAATGCGCAAGCCCCATGTATACCGCGCGTTGGACGGTATTAAGGGATCCCCAAATGGTCGATATCAAATGGCCGGTTATAGGCTAGGTGCTTATTTATGATCAATGTAGTAAGAACGCCAGAAAGAGAGTACACAACTAACACGAACTCGTGGCCTTTAGGTTCGGCTAAATGAGGTGAATGGATAGATAAGTAAAGTTCAGTAGTCGTATTTTGTTCCTGTCATCTGCAGTGCCCTGTTTTTAGGGCTGTTATTGCTCTGAACGTCAAGTTTACTGCGGTGTACTTCGCCACGACGTGCGTCGTAGCTATAGGTTGTCGTTTTGAGGCATAAAACCTCATAATATGATCATTCAGTTCACACGAACGAATTGTTGCTGCAGCATCCGTGTGCGTGGTGACTGATACTCCAGTTGAGACAGTTTGCCCCACTTTTACGATCAGTAAAGGGGCACCAAGGCGTTTTTCTTGCGCGCTGCGATAATTATGTTACAGTGAAGTTGTTTACCTCTAGCCTATGTGTTTCTCCAAGCGGGGGTAAAGGGGGGGGAGGTGCTACATTGTGTTCTACGTAGATAAAATCAACGTGCAAATATAGACAATGATGGTACGCGTTGAGCCCGTGACGCGTTTATTAGAGAAATAGCAGAGGTAAAGCGATCAGCGGTGAAAGCGGAGCGAGCGCGAGCACCAACAACCACCGTCCTCGTGTTCGCCTTCCCTATTCATGCTACAAATCACTCCCCCGCGAAAAAGGAGCCACCATGGCCACCTAAGGAGTAGATACGAGTGGCAGGTCATAGTGCGTCTTCAGTCGGTCGACGTAAACCGTCTCACGGCCGCGACGGCGGCGGTCCGTAGATAATTGAACAGGCTCACTAATATAGTTTACAGGGAAAGCTTGACGTGGGCCGTGGTAGGGGCCTTCGTACTTAGACAGTAGCGTTCTGGAAAGGCCTGAAGCAGAGGAGGGAACACGAAGCCCCGCCAACATTCCAGGCGAATATGACTGAGGTGCCAGGGTTTCGTCATGGGGGTCCTTTTGGCGCACTTGATCTTGTGCGGTAAAGGAACGTGCGAGTTGCCTGCAATCCTCGCTATAAGTGGCCACTTCAGACAGAGTGATGGATTCTGAAGCGTCCAGGCGATACAGAATAGTATCCATAAACGGCCAAGGTTGGGGGCCGTAATGGAGAAAGAAGGGAGAGAATCCTGTCGTATACTGAGTGGCGCTACTGTAAGCGTACGTAGCGAACAGTAGTATGCGGTCCCAGTTGGTGTGGTCAGCGGACACGGATATCGTAATCTTGGAGACGTAATGCCCAACGAGCTAGACGACCAGATGGGTCTTTTAGTGATGATAACCAGCAGAGAGCGTGGTGATCCCTCACGACAATGTGGGAGTGCTAGGGGAAAGACGCGTTTTTCGAGGGCTCCGGAACGACAGCGACAGAGTAGTGTTTCTGCATGCTTTGAGCTTGCCTCTATCCGTAGCTTTATGAGTACGTAAGCCGTTAGCGTAAAGCTTCATCGGGATTTTACACTGTTCTTGGCGTCAGTTGTTTGGGTTTTTTTTCCTTGCCACCACGTGGCTAAGGTGTGTGTCACATGTACCACGTGTACGCAAATGTGCTTTGAAGTGCAGCGTTTACATACGTTCTTGTGGCACCTTTTGGCTTATGGCACTCTATCTAGCACGCCGTGTCTTGTGGTTATCTGATGTCACAATTTCCTTACACGTGGTCACCGGCGATCTGATCTAGCATTGTCAAAATGACCGTAGAGTGTTCACGGTGCGGGATAGGTTGGAAAATGGTAGTTTGTGCTGATGAGAAAGCAGAAGTTGACGCCAAGTGTAGGCAATGCGAGCTCGAGACGAAAATGGAAAAAGTGGTGGCTGTCCAAAGTGGGCTCGTGACGAGAATCGCTCAGCTGGAGAATGCTTTGGCGACAGAGCGAGAGGAAACGCAGGCTCTGGCAGAAAGGCTTAGGTCAGCCGAGGACGTGCTATCGAAGGTCGTCAAAATGAACAAGGAAGACGCAGGTGACGACGGAAACATTAGGGTGTCGACCCCCATGGGGGAGAGGCGAAGGGAACATCAGGCATGACAAAGGCAGGTACAATGATCACAGGGCCCAGCTTCCGGGAAGTAGTCTTGAGGGAGGGAGGGAACTAAGCGGCAGCCGTGACTCACGCTAGTCACCTAGTCAGCAGCCAGGTGCAGGTCGCTTCAACAGGAATATCTGAGCAGATCATTGTCGCCGGTGACTTGAATTTAGTTCGATGCGCAGAGGCAATCAAGCAGAGGGTGAAAGGTGATAAAAGAGTTTCCATAGCGACGTTCCCAAGGCGTAAGCTGAGGTCAGTCATGAGGCAAGCGAGTGGAAATGTCGCAGGTGAAGCTGGTAATCTCAGGAAGGCTAAATGACGTCTTGAACGAAGAATCATCAGGAATGGCGACGACCTTGGCGAAATGGGTCTATGACATGCGCGCTGTGTCCCCGCAGGCGCAGATTGTAGTATGCACGGTACCGGAGGTACCGTGTTTACTACAACCTGCAAAGAGCGGCTGTCGACGCAAACAGAGGTATGGCGAATGAGTCGAGAGAAAGGTTTCGAAGTAGTGAAAATAAACAGGGAGGTGCACAGGTGGAGTGGTTCCCAAAGATACAGAATTCACTTCTATAAGAGGCTTATTCATGGGGTGGGCTGGCGACTGCCAGGACGCGCCATGGCTTTTTGGGGGGCACGCGGGCCCTTCGGAGTCCGAGGTAGCAAGTAACAAAGAAAACAACCAGGGGGACACTTTGAGAGGTAGTATTGCGTAAAACCAGAAAAAAAGTAAACGAAGAAAGCAGAAGCGCGTGTTGCAATTAGTTACATTAGCATGCAGGGTGGCAGAAAAAAGACAATGGGGTTAGAGATTGAAGAGAAGCTAAACAAAGAACAGATAGGCGTTTATGCGGTTACAGAAACACACCTTAGAGACTTCGAAGAGCCACCACATAATGACGATTATGTTTGGGAATGGTGCAACAGGATCATTTAAGAAAGGAAAGGTAGGGGTGTAGAAATGCTAATTCACCGCGGAGCCAAGTGGGATAGAGTGAAACACAGGTGTTCAGAACAACTCTGTGTTTTGGGCACTGTAGGTGGAAAGGAAGCGTGGCTAGGAGTAACCTATTTGTGGACGGGGAATAACTGCAGAGAAAAGAATCAGGAGGTAGTGTATTGCATAAGTACGGATATTAGGAATTTGGTAATGGCGCCGAAATCATCCTTCTAGAAGACATGAATGCCCATATACATGACTTTCACGGATATTCAGACACCAATGGGCAGTTGTTGCTAGATCTCTGCGAGCGACATAGTCTGGAGATATTTAACACGGGGCCTAAATGTGATGCGCAGATCTCGTGGGACGTCGGAAACAAGCAATCGGGTATTGATAATTGTCTCATGACTGAAGGAATTTTTCACAAACTGAAAGAAATGAGAATAGACGAGGAAGGAATTACATGCTTGGGTAGTGATCATAAACGCATAATATTACAAATGGGATATAAAACTGGAAATGAGAGCATAGAATCAATCTCTGGCAGCTCGTATTTAAATGACAAACAAATAACAAATATAGACGCAAGAGTCGAGGAAGAAGTAGGCAAGATGCGAAGCAAGGACTATAATGCGCTGTTACATCTAATGAAAAAGGAGATAGAGAAAGAGAAGAAAATTATTTGCTAGAAAGAAAAGAGTTTAGAAGGACTGAACGCTGGGCGAGTTGACACTCCATTACTGTGTGTGTCTTCCCTGTCCCTGTTTATTTTGCGCAGTTTTTTGTAGTAAAAGAAAGCGGAAGCCAAAAAGTTGTGCAACAAGGCAATCCCGGAAGCGATCGAGAAGCGACGTGAAGCATCACGGGAGCATAGACAGGCGAAAAGGAGAAGCGGCCGCAGGACGAAGCCAACAAAATATGGGAAATATATCTGGACAAAGAATCCATTGTACAGAAATTGGTCGAGGCAAAAATTAGAGGTGACAGTGAGCGCGGTGTGACAAAAGGCCGCGCCTAGGGTGTTTTGGAGTCACATAAAAGCGCTAGGTAGAAAGTCTGTCACAATGCAACAACATATTGTACATGAAGGAGGAAACAACTGAAGCGCTAGGCTCAATCCAAAATGTAACAGCCGATTCGTTTGAAAAAATATCCAGGAGATTTCCCCGATGAGTACAAGCATGACGGGGCGCCCAACTGGAACGCTGCAAATTTCAACTGAAAAGAGGCCGAAGGAAAACATTCAAACCGCAATGCCCCGGGTTTAGATGGAATTCCCGTTAGTCTAATTAACGAACTAGGACATAACACTAAAGAGGCACTGTTTAAAGCCGTAGAAAAATGCTTACAGGACAGGCAAATATCGCACAGTTGACGAAAAAGTAGAACGAACCTAATTCACAAAGGCAAGGGAGAAAAACATAACATTCGCTTGTATAGACCACTAACCATTACATCGGTACTACACAGGTTGGCCATGCAGGCAGTAAAATTAAAAATTTAAACGTGGGCAGAACATAACGATATTTTGGGAGACCTTCAGAATGGATCTCGAGTCTACAGGCGGTTAGACTATAACTTATTTGTTCTTATTCAGTGAATAGAAATATCTAAAATAGAAAACAGGCCCTTCTACGTGGCTTTTCTAGATATCACTGGGGCATATGGCGACGTTAATCAGGATATATTGTGGGGTATATTAAAAGGAATGAGCATAGGCGACGACTGTATACAGCGTTTGAGGGAGATATACCGAGAAAATAAGTTTGCATAGAATGGGAAAGAATAAGTAGCAGTGGATAGCGTGCCCGGCATCTGTTGTTGCTGACCGAGCAAAGATAACGTTCAGAGTAGCAAGGGGCTGAGACAACGATATCCTTTGTCCCCGCTGCTATTCAAGCTGTACATGGTGAGGATGGAAAGAGAGCTAGAAGTTAGCCACAAACGTTTTAATCTGTCACACAAACACGGCGGCGTGATTGAGCAGAAGCTTACAGGATTATTTTATGCTGACGATATTGTCTTACTTGCGGACAGTCGAGATGATATACAGCAGCTAGCGGATATATGTGGAAGGGAAGGTGAAGCTGTAGGACTGAGATTTTGTGTGACAAAATGTGGATTGATGTATTCAATGATCCCAATGATCGGGCGGTGTCAATACAAGGTCAAGAAATACCGAGGATAAGCGAATACATGTACCTCAGAGTATGGGTAAATGAGAGTGATGGATACATGGAGGTACAAGAAAAAGCCTCGGCAGCAAAAGGAAAGAGGAATGCTGCAATAATGAAGCACAGAACGTTATGGGGATACAATAGATAAAAGGTGTTTCGAGGTCTGTAGAAGGTGTCATGGTTCCAGGGCTTACGTTTGGGAATTCCGTCGTGTGCATGAGGTCAGAGGTGCAATCAAGAATGGATGTGACTCAAAGGACTGCGAGACGCCTCTCGTCGGGTGTTCACGGGAAGACTACAAATGAGGCTGAAAGGGCGATATGGGATGGGCAAGTTTTAAGGTGAGGAAAGCTCAGAGCAAAATGACGTTCGCAGAGACGCTAAGGAATATGAAAGGGAGTAGATGGGCAGAGAAGGTGTTCCGGTATTTGTATAGGAAGAGTGTTGGCACACACTAGAGAAAAAGAACTAGGAGGCTCACCGGTAAATATACGGCTGGCAGTGTTAGCGATGTGGCAACAAAGAGCGCTAAACGAAAAGTCAGAGAGGCCGAGAGGACTTACTGGATGGCAGCGATGAAAAAAAACGGCTCCGGGTAACTACCGAAAGGGCAAATAGGAAATAAGGAGGGAGGCATTTTACGATAATTCGAGGGGAAGCGCTTTACTGTTTCAAGCGAGGTCGGGTTATCTTAGAACGCGTAGTTATAAAGCGAGATTCAGTAAAGAAGAAGAACAATGCACATGGAAACCACGGATTATTTTCTGATTAAATATGGAGATATCCACCCAGGTGTATGTTTGGGCACGAGCCCACATGAAGCACATGGTTTTGGTGACAACAATGGACAGCTGAACACGTCTGTGATTGAAATAAGTAAGAGAGGGTTACAGTATTGGTGGCAGATAATAGAGAGAAAGGACAGAAATAAATAGTGGGAAAAGTAAGGAAATTCTGCCGTAAAGGGCAGAGAACAGGGATGTGAATTTGTTTTTTGTTTTTCTCTGTAGCAAGATTGATTTAATCGTAGTAGACAAGGCGTTACGCCAACTTCAAGAAAAGGGAAAAAAACTTTTTTTTTTCGAGCCTCGTGGCCCACATGTCACCGACCCGCTATTAAATGGACGCTTATAGCATCCATCATCGAACCATCCGCATCAAATGAGCGGCCATATACGTATGGTCTATATTTTGTGATTGCCCAAACGATGGCTAGACAATCTTTTTCTGGGACCGAATAATTCTTTTCAGCTCTGGTAAGACTGCGACTTGCGTAAGAAACGACGTACTCGTGGAAGCCAGTCTTTAGTTGAGCAAGAATAGCGCCAAGGCCGACTCCACTAGCATCCGTGTGGATTTCGGTAGGGGCGTGTCATGAGTAAAGGGCACGGGGCGCGTGCCGGACGGCGGAATGCGTCGATGATGTTCGGTGAATGGAAAAGTACCCGATGGTGTGCACTCCCGCCACGTCCACGCGCGCCATTGGCCGGAGAAAGGCGCGTGCCACGCGACCCGATCTGATGTGAGAGACCCCAGAAGAAGAGATTGTCATGGTTCGGTGGAGTTGGCCAAGAGGAAGGTGGTGTAAGCCAGCGTCGCGCCCGCGACTGGAACAGTAGGGCCCTGTTCTGGAGGCAGCGTTGCGTGAGTCCCGGGAGGGTGGCCGTCGACCTTGGTGTCTACCGAGCGAGGCTTCCCGGGCTTGCGGCAGCCTCATCACGCAGTTCTCGTGGCACCTGCGGCTCTAGCGCAGCTCGACGAGACGGCAACCCACCGACAATCACCGGAGAGCCACGTCAACAGTTCGAGCCAGTGGAACTGAGAATAGGCAGAGGGTTAGGCCTAACCGGACGAGACCAACGTTCTCGACGAAAGACCGGAGGGTCAGCGACGAGGACGGCCAGCGAGGCGGTGGATCGACAACGACGGCTCTAAGACGTCGACAGGAGCTGCGACAACGGCACAGGGCATCGACTTGGAACGTGTCAGCGGACACCACGAACCGTAAGAGCATTCGATTGGGATCGCGACTGACTGAGAGGCCATAGTTGCCAGACTTTCGAGTCCGGAAGAGCTAAGCGTAGCTTGTATGTTAGTTAGTGAGTGCGCACTAACTTTGCATTTCTGCACTTGTTGATTTTGATTGTAAATTTTGAGTGTGTTAAGTTTAGTTTGCCGTGGTGTGTGATATAAAGGGTGTTTGCCGTGCCACCACGGTCTCCCGCCTCTCTCCCTCTCCCAACTCCACTCCGCATTGCAAGCGCTCCCGAGATACGTGACAGGGCGTGTGGGTCAAAGCGGCGGAGAATCGGTGGGGATGTCAGTAGATGACGTAATTTCGCGAATGCGTCGTCGCTAGCGGAAGACCACGCCTCAAAGGGGATATGACGGATGCCAAATTATGGTCAAATCGACGAAAGTATGAGCATAGGCCTATAAGGTTCCAGAGTACTTTCAGTGTCGACGGTTCGGGAAACTCGGCAACGCGCTGAGCTTTACAGGGTCGGGTAGAACACCATCCTTGCTGCCAACACGCCAAAGGATGGTGAGCTTCTGAGTGGCAAAATGACACTTCTTCAAATTCAGCTGTAGCCCACCATGCGTGAGGTATTCCAGGACACTTGCAAGGCGCAGGAGATCGGTATCGAAGTCATTTGACAAAAATACGACATCGAAGGCATGTGTGCCACTTGAGACCTCGAAGTATGTTGTCCATAAGACGCTCGAAGGTGACGGGTGCGTTGCGAAGGGCAAACGGCATCACGTTGAACTCATACAAGTCCAACGTTGCCAATGGTGGCTACTGGCGAATTTGGCGAATTTGAGAGGCCCGTGGCGACCTAAAATTGTGAATGGCGACAGGGCGAATTTTTGGCGATTTTCGGCTTAGGTCTCCACTGAGTTATGCATCCTAAGCTCAGTGTTTTCCTAGCGAATGAGCGGCAACATTCTCTGTATTTTCCTTGGTTTTAGACCCATGCGTAGAATGTGAACATTACGCGTCATTCGGTATGTCCGTGCTGTAACTCTTGTGTATCTCCTCAATTCATCTAGATGCAGGAGGTACTGGAACGTCCCCCAACGACATTCTAGCAAAATGTAAGTCTGCGGGCTGCCTTGCAAACCGCGACGGGTTAGTGCTTGACTATAAGTTTATGGCTTTAGGTGCTTTAGGCTTCTCTAAAGTTTCGCTTCTTAAGGGGCCAGACGACGGGTTGGCCGCGTGTTGCGACCATTTGTTCTGCCAAAGCTCCAACTGTTCTGAATAGCTTGGCGACTTATTCACTGTTGCAGTACCCCCAATTCAGCTCGCAAAGACTGTTTTGGAATACCGAAGAGAGGCGGATGCGCGGCTATTTGTGCAATAAAAAATATTTATTGAGACATTTTCCACTGTTCTCGGTCAGCGTGTGCAATGAAAACAATTGCTATATAACATTTTACATTCTGTACCTGTTCCATAATAACGCATCGCATTGACACGTGTAGCTATAAGTGACTATAAGAAATGGTTGGTGACGTCCTTTATCACATTAGTTCACATTTAAAAGGTGTACGACTCACTAATGATCGGTTCCTGCAAGAATTCTGTCGTGTTACCTTCAATAAACCTTCTAATACTTTTCATTCATATAAGGGTATGTAAAGCTATTCACAAAAAACGATTTCACGGTTTTCGCCGAAGGGTTACCACACTTTTACCTTTGGAATGAGCGGACAGGGATGGAAGCCTATCATGAGCGTTTCATTCATTCACCCTTCTGCCACCACGCACATCTTGCGGCTAGTCGGAGAAGCAGCACCATGCAATCTCATGATGAAGCGGGCGATACGACTGGCATTGAGAAACATCAATATAATCTAAGGGTCTTGGATGGTACTGTGTTCTACGGGGCTATACGTGAGTAGAAAGTTTTATTACTAGGTATGCCGCAATATCTAGAATGGCGACTTTTTTGGCGAAATTTGTAAAAAATAGCGACTTTTGGCGACTTTTTGCTGGTCGTTTGGCGACATTTACTTGAAAGTCAGTGGCAGCCCTGTACAAGTCGTCAGGAGTTACGAACGCAGTTTTGGGGTGGTCAGATTCATCCACAGGTACCTGCCAGTAGCCCGATTGAAGATCCAGCGAAGAAAAGAACGCCGCTCCTTGTAAACAGTCGAGCGCCTCGACGATTCTGGGGAGTGAATAAACATCTTTGCCTGTGATCTTGTTAAGGCGCCTATAGCCAGCACAGAATAAACTTCTACCGTCCTTCTTTGTCACAAGTGCCACCGGGGAGGCCCAAGGACTGTGGGACGGCTGTATGACGCCCCGATTAAGCATATCAGTCACCTGGCCGTCAGTAACTCGGCGTTCAGCGTGAAAGGCTCGATAGGGTCGCTGGCGAAGGGGTCCATGGGTGGCGGTGTCAATATGATGAATGACTGCAGATGTTCAGCCCAAACTTTTTTGCTTGTAGTCGAAAGACGTCTGAAAGCAGTCGAGAAGCTTCAAGAGTTGCGTTCGTTGAACACGTCCACTATTTGATGGTAGGCGCTTAGCGTTGAGCCCGCGACACGTTTATGAGAGAATTAGCAGAGGTAAAGCGATCAGCGGTGAGAGCTGAGCAATTGCGACCGTCAACAACAAGCGTTCCCGTCTTCGTCTTTCGCTGGCGCTCCTGTGTCTGCGCCCTATTCCTGCTACAACAAAAATAGTGGACTCGATGCAGCTGGCGAAACGCGCTCACGCAGTGGCGCTTGCCTAGTCGTAATGTGGCGTTGTGGCGGTTGTGTGTTCTGATGTTTAAAGTCCCTCCGTAATGTAGTTGACACCTGCGAGAACCGCAAACGGTGCGACACCGAGAAGGTGCCGCGCGTTCACGCTTAGCAGGGCGGCGCGAAAAGACGTGTACGAAGTAAGGCAGTAAACAGGACGGGCGCCATACTTGTGTACTATACTTTTCTTTGTTGGTGTCTTTTCGCGCTGCCCTGCTGAGTGTTCTAGAATGCACCAACTGGCCCAAACAAAAGCGTTATCGCGTTCACGCCGGAGAAAACAAGCTAACAAAGCCGAGAGGCGTGGACAGCAGCAACGTTGACAGAGACAGCGAAACCGAGGCCGTCGAAAAGCGGAGAATGCGTCGAGAGAGTGTGAGCCAGAGGAAGATCGTCACTGTCCGCTCGTAACAGCTCGTGACAGCCAGGCTGTTAATACAACCTGGCTCTTAATCCGTCCCCATGTGATAATCTTGCGGCCCAACGACATTTTTCAAGGAAAGCTTGTTATGAGTTATGAAAATCGCGGGTGAAAGCAGTGACGGAGTGGCAAAAGCGCGGCACCGGAGAGGGTACAGATATGCGGCCCTCGAAGGTGCGCCGGTCACATGCATTTTGCATGCGCCGTTTTCCAATAACCGATGCTCCCTCGATCGTGGGATTGTCGGTAATCAGCGGTTTCTGGTATAACAATCTCATCTTTTATCGAGGTCACTTATTATGCGTTGCCACATTTGATTATTGCCTGGATATGAACTGATATCTGTTGTTGTTGCCTTTAGCAAATGAAGTGGTGCGCTTCCAAGCACGTAGACAAGGGTCCGATTCCTGGCATGGAGGAAGGACTAAGATAGGTGGCAGCATTGCGCAATGCGATAGAAAGAAAGAAAGAAAGAAAGAAAGAAAGAAAGAAAGAAAGAAAGAAAGAAAGAAAGAAAGAAAGAAAGAAAGAAAGAAAGAAAGAAAGAAAGAAAGAAAGAAAGAAAGAAAGAAAGAAAGTGTGGCATCGGAGATTACCATCATCATCACTAGCAAGCATCACGGCTCGCCGGCTGCGTGTTCGGCTCGTGACGCTCGCGCTACGAGTGAACTCGGGTGTGATTTGTTCCATGCGGATGTGGAATAAAGTGCCACAGATGCTTCGTTAATTGAGTGGCGTGCTTCATAACAGTGGCGACGAAGACAACGAGGACTTCAACGAGTCCTGGACCCGCAGAGCCATGAGCGTGGGCCGTAAGAACCATGAGCGGGCCGTAAGAACGTTGAAGGAAGGCTTGAAGAAAAACTATGAAATTCCGCTGCAAACTCGAATATCTAGACTTCTGTTCCGTTATCGCCGTACGCCAGTGAAGGAGGGCAAGTCACCAGCGGAGCTCTTGCTGGGACATCAAATAAGAACAAAACTCGACTGCATTATGCCGACCACCGAGGCCGTGAAAGCAAAGCCGTGCAATGAACGTGAACAGCGATGGCAGGCTGGACAGCGTGTTTGGACTCGAACTTTTCAGCCACGCAAAAAGTGGATACCAGGTATCGTGCGTGACCAGCAGGGAAAGCGCATGGTCACAGTGGACACGACTCAGGGAACGGAACGGCGGCATTTTGACCAAGTGCGACGGCGGGACGTTTCGGTCGACGAATCGTGCGACACCGACACGCTATCGCCCCGTCAAGAGCTTTCGGGCGAAAGCGCAAGCGATTCGCTGACTCCGGCAACTCAACCTTTGCGGCGCTCAACGCGACAGCGCCGTCCTCCAGATCGTTTGAACTATTAAGAAGGGAAGAAGCTGTGGCATCGGAGACTACCATCATCATCACTAGCAAGCATCACGGCTCGCCGGCTGCGTGTTCGGCTCGTGACGCTCGCGCTACGAGTGAACTCGGGTGTGCTTTGTTCCATGCGGATGTGGAATAAAGTGCCACAGATGTTTCGTTAATTGAGTGGCGTGCTTCATAACAGAAAGAAAGAAAGAAAGAAAGAAAGAAAGAAAGAAAGAAAGAAAGAAAGAAAGAAAGAAAGAAAGAAAGAAAGAAAGAAAGAAAGAAAGAAAGAAAGAAAGAAAGAAAGAAAGAAAGAAAGAAAGAAAGAAAGAAAGAAAGAAAGAAAGAAAGAAAACGAAAGAATAAAGAACTAAAATGTCGTAGCTCAAGCAGGCACACGCCAAGCTTCGTTTGCCCATATTTTCCGAGTGGAGAGACGGCTCCTGAATTCTTTTCTTGCACCTTGCAATGTACATTGTTTTAGAGTTCTTTCTGATTCCGAAGAGCATTTCTGGGCTACGAATCCGGCAAACCCAGTTGCTTCACAAAATTCTGTGATCGACTCGGAGAACTTCATTGAGTGTCTGGCAGAAGTTGGAGGTATTGGCAACATCCCACCTAGGTGATGGACACGTGTTCTTGAAACATGGCGGCTTCCTGGCCCGCTGGAGAGTTCAGAGTTGATCTTCGAGTGATGCTCGCGTAAGTCGCCAAAGTAACGGTTATCACCTATAAAGAAAGGATCGCCTAGATCACGAACTCCCTCTAATTACGGGGAAAATGCGATCTTGTTTCTCTTTTTGTTCGTTTGTTTGGTTTGCTTGTTTGTTTGGAAGTAATGCGCCAATTTCTATAAGAATTTCTGTGTTTAAGACAAAGTGATAATCAGTGACTGAAATAAGTATCCCTCATAATTGTGCAATATATTTATATACTTAATTAAACCTAATAATCAAGAATGCAACTTTTGCACTGAAGTAAACATGACAACGAGGAGATGCTAACAAACAATGGGATATAAGTTGAACGAGACTCGGACAGGCCGGCACACGTTTCCATAGTTGGAAGTACCGCGCACAAAAGGGGCTTTGTCATATCAGGCTGTTTCATCATTCGATTGTGCTGCCAGCGGTAAACACTGCAGCTCAGTGTCTCAGCGCCACCTTTTCCCACCACTGGAAAAAGCGCCGCCGTCGGAGTGGCGTGCTTTGAGGATCATATGGTCGCAGCGGCTGCGCCGTCTGCTTCGGGAACACCGATGCGAGCGGAAAACGTAATTTTGCAATGCTGCGGTTCTAGTTAAGTAGGGAGGTTTTCCCGCTGCGGGTGTGCGCTTGGCAACAGTTGAAAGCAGTGCAATATGCAGTCGCTGTCTTTCAAGTCGTCTTATATGTTAGGTTAGTGCTAAGTGCCGCAGTTAGGGATCTACACAGAGGCGTGTGCAATCAGCACGTCTGCGAGGTAGATTTCTGTTTGGGTGTAGGGCTACGATGTCCAGCAGAAAGCGCTCACTGTGACGCCCGTCCGTGCATGCTTCCCGCCTAACGACACTTTTCTCTCTCAAGCTTGTTCACATTTTGCCTACTCTCTATCACCCCCAAAATTGCGTTGATTCACTCCAAAATTCAAATTGGCCCATCTCGACCACATTCGTTTTCTACAGAACCGCATGAATTATCGGAAAGGTAAAACGCCTTTTACGTTATAGACATGATTTTATTTATTTATATGCGCTGTCAATCCCACAGGGATTATAACTGGTCACTAAAATTGATTAAAAATTTATCATCATTTGGTTATCGTCAATGTTGATCACCAAAATCGATTACAAATGGCAAAAAAATTGCTGGACCACACGCCAAAATGTGCTGCCCGTTAAAAATTTTCATTCGTGCTGTCGCTAAAGCTTGTTTTAGCCCGTTTTGCAGCTACAAGCTATAGCTGTGGCTGATGACAATGAATATGGCTTAGCCTTTTGTAACGCGAAAGAAGGTTTTGACCATATCCTCGTTACTCAATTCGCATTCTGCGACGCATGGTGGTATTTTACTCGTCTACCACGCTAATTAATCTGTAAAAGTGAGTCCTTGTCCGAAATGACGCTTATACAGGTTCTTCTCGCGAGCGAGTTTGAAGCACCGGCGTGGCTCCGCTGTCACGGCGGGTGCCTGGGTTCAATTATACCTCGAACCCTGGTTTTCGTTTTTCGCATTGTGCGTGATAGCTGTTACCGACACCAGAGGCCGCGGCGGTGGACAACTACGTCACCAAAATCAACTGTTGTTGCGATATCCTAACAGCTTTCGTTGTAAAAAAAAGCAAATCAGCAGATATAGGTAATCACAATAGCAAGAAGAAACAATCTACAGTTCCGTGGTCCGTAAACAAACGTTCACGGACCACGGAAGCGCGTGCCAAGCAGAAGTCCTTGAAAAACGTAAAGTAGCGCCAACTGTGTCCCTTCACCTGTGCCTCCTCTCGTGGCCGTTGATGCCACGCCTCTAGGGTTGACACTTGCGACGCGCTGCTCGAACAAAGAGACAGACGCACAAAAAGAACACACGTATGTATATACACAAGACGAGCATGAACGAACAACTGTTTATTTGGTGAAAAATTACAAATATGTAGACGGTGAGAGAAAGAAAGACACAAGTAGCATGCGCAATGCACACAGCTCGTCTTGTGTACTTACGTGTGCTATTTTTGCGCACATACCTTTGTGATCGAGCAGCGCGTCGCAAGTACCAACGATACACAAACTAGCCCCTACACTGGCTCTTCTAGCCCCTAGGGTGTCCACCAGGAAACTACGGATTTTTTTCCGCTGTAGTTCAAACAGCTCTTCAAGCTGTTCTATCTGTTTTGCTACCACTGGGATAGCAGGTCGGCACACCGAAGCATGCAGAACCACTCTACAAACACACTCAAGCGCTGTTGACCACACCCTGCGCACCTATGAAGTAAACAAACCAGAAGCGTACAAACAAGATGGCGCTTGCACGACTTTCTAAATTTCTTCATTTCTAGCGATGCTGAGTTTGCATTGGCGCTGCCATCAAGAGCGAGCCCTTTCGTGTACACACTGATTACGTACAATACATTTTTACACTGTCGGACAGAGCGTAAATACCCCACTTTTTTCTGTATAGTATGTTACATTGTCGTATTTATCACTATTTTTTAACATTCTTTATTTCGCGGACCTTTCCCACTGCGCCGCTTAGAGCCGCAGCGCCCTGGGGCGCTCTAGCGGAAGAATTGGACAAGCCCCACTTTCCGGACCAGAGCCATGTTTGGCGAGCTTCTCACTTAAGTAACTTCATTTGCAATATACAAAGTGCATTAGAGAGGAAGTAGGTGCACACTGACACGAATACCGCTACTTTGGTTATTTTTCAGGGGCCTTATGGATGGGTGGATGTATGGATGGATGCTACGAGTGACGCCATTATAAAGGGGCTGTGACATGTGTACCACCAGACTCGCACCAAAAAAAAAACCGTTTTTATGTTAGCCTCATGCCTCGTCTACTCCGAATAAATCGCTCTTACTATAGAAAAAAAATATAAATTCGCAGCTCATTTCGTCCCCCTTGCAGCAGAAGGTCCTCATTTTTTCCCGCTCTTATTTTTTTTTAACATTTCTATCTAGTTTTTTTTTTCCACCAATTCTCTAACCATATCCTACTTATTTCTATCGCAGGCGTGTTCAGCTGTCCATTGTCTCTAAAACGTAAGGCTTCATGTAGGCTCACGTGCAGACGTACACCTGGGTGGATATCTCCACATTCAGTCAGAACATGATCCGTGGTTTCCTTAGCTTCCCCACAGCATGTGCATCGCTCTTCTTCTTTACTGAATCTCGCTTTATAACTACGTGTTCTAAGGCAACCCCACCTCGCTTCATATACCAAGCTGCCCACCGCGCCATCTAGCGATGCGCCATCTACCGTCAACCGCAGCGTTAGGCCAAGAAATTGGTCTTCTTGTTTCTTCACTAGCATATAACTTTTCTACTCTTGAGCAGCGCATTGTTAGTTCATGGTCTTTCTCAGGCATAGCGCTCACTTGCTGTCAGGACGTCCCATATCTATTTTGATAGCAGAATGACGACGTGCCTAGGGTGGTGTGCCACTAGTTCGATAACGCTTCGTGTAAAAGGTCACAACTGATATACTGATCTTGAGACAGAAGCACTTAGCCATGGCTGCCGAAGGTCACGTCGTGCTATGTGGAGAAAGATAGGAAATATTTGTGCCCCGTGGGAAAACAGATAGGTTATCCCATAAGACAAAAATTCCTCTTAGTCGTATCGCAGATGCCGATCCCTGCTGACGTAGCGAAAGTGTCGCGAAGAGCCACGCGCTCGCATGGCCCGTAAATTATGGCCTTTGACTACACTTTCGAAATGAAGTGCATTGAAATATTGAGCAAGAATAGAGGCAAAAACAAAAGAATGTATAATCAACACTGTTACTGCACTTCGACATATTTGTTAAAAACTTGTTTTTTGCAGGGAGACTGAGAAGGGGAAGGCAGGGAGGTTAACCAGATGGTAGTATCCGGTATGCTAACCTGCACTGGGATGGGGAAATATGGGATTGAAAACAGAGGTTGAGAGAGATAAAAAAAAAAACATGGTTGATCACTCCGTCATAGGAATCGGTATGACACGAAAGTGAACCGTGTCCTCCCAGACGCAGTTGAAAGTGTATTATAAATTGATATACGAGAGCTTGCACAATCTCTATTGGTGTTTGGCAGCTATTGCACCCCTTTATATAGACTCACCCACTTTGGCGCCTGGTGGCACATCTCCATCCGGACGACTAATGCCCATGAACATGATTAACCCATTGTGGTAGCTGTAGTAGGTAACATATACCTGGAAACAGCATGTGGTGAATCCCGGGCAAAGATGGCTTCAACGTGCACATAATGAACACTGTATCGACATGCACTTTCTCAAAGCGTCGTCATTTGAGGAGAGAAGCGGCAAAGGCGTGCGCTCCCTAGTAGTCTGTTCCAGTGCACTCGAAGCAGTAGGCGGCTGAGAAACACCGTTAGTCCATTTGGAAGCGGCCCTACGCTGACGAGGAGGCGTCACACGCTGAAGCGAAACGCGAATCGCGTAACTGCGTCGTGACCGAATGGAATCACTGTGGACGCCGTATTTCACCGCAAGTATAGTTTTCTGCAATATTGCAGCGAAAGCCTCCACCGCGCTGAGACTACCGAAACGCTCGCATTTGGTGCCCCTTAGTTTCATGATATCATTACTCGTGGCCTGCGAGACTGGCTCGGGTCACGCGCCGTTGCTTGTGTTGGACAGATTACGGTGACTTTAAACAGCTTTCCTTTTGATAAGAAGAAAAAACACAAGTACACAATTTTCTTGTCCCGGTGGTGGTTCACTGCTTATGGGGCTCGCCTGCTGACCCGAATGTCGTGCGTTCACTCCAGGTCGCGGCGGTCCCATTTCGATGGAAGCAAAATGCTCGGGGCCCGTGTATGAGATTTAAGTGCAAATTAAAGAATCTCAGTTGGTCGAAATTTCCGGAGACCTCCACTACGGCGAACCTCATGTCGTAGTTTTGGCACGTAACATTCCACATATTAAGATTTCTGATTAAGGCCTAAAATGTTAGCAGATTTTTTAGGAGACTGGTTATTTGGTATTCAATATGCTGATGACCATTGATGCTTCCGTGTAAGCAGGAAGTGCTGAACAGATAGACGATCTATACATGAAACTTATTCCGTAGGAATGAGGGCACGAGAAGAAAACATGGAGATGAAGAACAGCACGAGTGTCAACGAGCAAGTTTTAGTCGACTATATGAAATTTACTTTATTATCTTCAAAATACAAAGAAGCTTGAGATAATAGATATGGGTATCTTAGATGACAGATTTAGTCAGCTTCCATTATGGAATGCTTCCGGAATACCGGACGTGTGCTGCTAACTTGCGGGCGACCAAAATATTCCTCAAATATTCGTTGTACCATGTTTAGCTATGTCGGTAATGTGGTATTATTCTGAGCAGTCGCTGTATCCCAGATCAAATCACAGTAACTGAGCTGCGAATAGAATACAGTGTAATATAAAACTTTCTTAAGCCGAAGTGGTAATCAGGATCATCATTTTTACATACACCTAGCACTTTTACTGAACTCTATTGCCAATGTTCTTGTGTCTTCAATTCAGCGCAGATCCTCATGTCACCACACACTCAGAAATTTCTCAAACCGAACTTGCTCCACCATCTGACCCTCAAAGGAAACATTTCCGCTTATATTCCGTGGCTTATTGTTAGGTGCTCCCAAAGGTGCTCCAGAAATGGCCCTAAAAAATGAGAAATTCAGATATTGCAAGTATATGCTAAAGTGCTACTTCAGCGCATCAGATAATGCGTAGCGGAACTCCACCATGCCGCGCCCTCTACATTTTACCCATTAAAGCTGAAGCGATGAATTGTAACAGATGTAGGAAGGTGTTCTCATTTCACGAAGAGATAGTCAAATCCGTAGCATACTTTAAAATAGATGAACACATATTGAGCATATACTGCGGGATTGCGAAAAGTTCGGAAGAAAATTTCAGCGCCCCCGGATGAAAACATCAGTTTCGAGTGCGCTTCTGAAATTCCGTTATACACTCTTTTTAAAAGTCAGTCATCGCGGCGTTAATGCTATCATAATCGCCTTTATTATAACAACTTTTTTGCTCATGGGTAGCTTACAAGTCAGTTCAGCGTGCAATACGGATTGTTACATAATCCTGGCAAATGTGCTACGGTGTGAGATGTTAAAAAAGGTCAAGTATGCTGGAACATTGCCCATTTGTTCGCGTTGGGTTCGATGTACTTTCAGGGTTATTCTTACGTCAGGGTGGACTGAGACTATGATATATCAGGGAAGGTAAAGTTCCCGAAGATGAGTAATGGCGCACGACAAAGTGATGTAATAGATTGCAATGCTCCGTGAAAATGAAGGGGGAAAGAAGTATCTGCATCGAGGGGTCCGATGACGTACACTAATGAGGGCTTGAGCGCATAGGTTGTAATAATAAGCGTACTGATATAATAAGTGTAGTGGTAATAATAAGTTGTAGTGTGAATGAAGCCGACCGCCCCAAGACTGCGTTTGTAACTCCTGGCGGATTGTAAGAGTTCAACGTGATGCTGTTCGGCCACGGTAATGCGCCTGCCACCTTCGAACATCTGATGGACAGCATCCTTAGACGCCTAAAATGGAACACGTGCCTGTGCTATCTGGATGACGTCGTCGTTTTCTCGAAGGATTTCGACTCCCACCTCAGTCGCCTCGCAAGGGTCCCCACTTGCCTTGCGGGCGTGGGACTGCAGCTGAAATTGAAGAAGTGCCATTTTGCCGCACGCCTGCTTACCAACTTAGGACACGTTGTCAGCAAGGATGGTGTTCGTCCCGCTACTGCACAGCTTCGCGCTGTCGCCGACTTCTCCGGGCCGTCTACACTAAAAGAACTTCGTAGCTTCATAGGCCTCTGTTCATGTTTTCGCAGATTTGTGCGTAAGTTCAATACCCCAACCGCACTCTCACTAAAGCCGAAAAGAACTACTCAGCCACTGAAAAAGACTGTCTTGCCATGGATTTGGGCAATCACGAAATCTCGGCCTTACGTATATGGCCACCCATTCGACGTCGTGACTGACCACCACGCTTTGTGTTGGTTGTCGTCATTAAAAGACCAATCCGGTCGCCTAGCTCGTCGGGCGCTACGTCTTCAAGATTGTGGCATCCGTGTCGTCTATCGGTCAGACCGTAGGCATTCGGATGCCGGTGCTCTTTCTCGTTCGCCACTTCCCCATGAGTATGGTGCTGCGTCTGTTTCCAGCTGCGATTGTTCATCTCTTGAACATGCCGACATGTCATCTGAGCAACGCCAGCGTCCATGGATAGCCTCTCTCCTAGAGTACCTGTCTCAGGCGCCTCCACGTACAATCAACCGCTCGCTTCGACGCAGTTCAACCGCTCGCTTCGACGCACTGCACCCTGGAGTAGCATGTCGGGCGAATAGCCAGGCAAACATCTCCAGCTTTTCATTAAAACATTTCTCTCTCTCTCTCTTGGACGCATTGCTCACCGCTTTGAAATCCGTGACGGCTTTCTGTACCACCGAAACTACCTATCTGATGGCCGCAAATGGCTGCTGGTAATCCCTCTTCCTCTATGTTCCAAGGTCTGTGCCTCTTTTCACGCAGATCTACAAGGCACCCATGCTGGCGTGGTGATGACATATACACGCCTCCGGATTTGATACTACTGGCGCGGAATGTACCGCTTTTGTTCGGCAGTACGTCCGTTCATGCTGCAAGTGCCAACGCCGGAAGAACTCTCTTCACATGACCACAGCGCCACTCCAGCCACTGCCTTGTCTCTCTCGGCCGTGCGACCACATCGGGATCGATTTGTACAGTCCCCTACCGTACACACCAGATGGCAACCGCGGGGTGATCGTCGCTGTGGACCACCTCACGCGCTACGCTGAAACTTCGGCGCTTCCAGAGGCCACAGCGCGTGAGGTCGGCTTGTTCATCCTTCGGAAGCCCATTTTTCGGCATGGTGCTCCTCGCGAGCTACTCACTTACCACGGACGTTCCTTGTTATCAGAAGCCGTAGAAGCCCTCCTCCGCGAATGCAACGTTGTCCATCGAACTACTACCCCATATCACCCGCAAACCAACGGCATGACCGAGCGCTTCAATCGCAGGCTCGGCGACATGCTCTCCATGTATGTTTCCAATGACCACACAAATTGGGACCGCATACTGCCGTTTGTTACGTATGCTTACAGCAGCGACATTCACTCTACTACGGAATTCTCTCCGTTCTTCCTTCTTTGTGGTCGGGAACCTTCCTCGTTCTTGGACACTACTCTTCTGTATCGTACGGACCCTTCATAATCTACGACTCTAGCCGAAGCCGCCACTTATGCCGAAGAATGTCAGCAGCTCACACGCTCGCTTACCACGCACGACCAGGCTCGCCAGAAACACTCTCATGACCGAAGCTTATCTTATTCTTCATATTCACCTGGAAAAATCGTGTGGCTCCGCGTGCCCTCATCTGGCCCCGGCCTTCCCGCAAAAGCTCGTGCCTAAGTACGACGCTCCTTAGTGGGTCCTACGACAGACTTCGGCGGTCAACTACGTTATTGAGCCTATTCAGCCATCCACGGATCAACGGCGGCGCGGGCGCGAGGCTGTTCGCGTCGACCAATTGAAACCTCACTGAGACCCACCAGTATTAGCTGCGCCATAGGTCGCCAGGATGGCTCCTTTTCCACCGGGGAGTGATTGTAGTGATAAATACGGTTACGCTTAGAGAAGTGACGAAGAGGATTGTTGTTTTGGTTAGTGCTCGTGCCGACTCCGTTTTGGGAACTGACTGCTGTCCCGTCTATAGACCAGAACACAGCGAATTCCATGCGCATCGCCGATTTGCATCGCGTGTCGCGCCATCTATCGCACACGCGACGAACCAACATGCGCGGGCTGCCACGCCAGCAGACGCTACACAGAGCAAACGTGAAACTCCCGAAACTCAGCCCGTCGGAGGGCGGGTTTCGTGTCTTTTCTAGCCTGGACATTTTCGCTGATTTTATTGGAACATCAAGAACATCTTGCTCATGCAAGTCCACAATGTATACAGTACGTGCTGAGTGGGCTGCGGAAGCCAACCTCGTCAGATGCGTACGCTGTTACATTTGTAAAAAAACGTTCTCGCAGTAGTACGCGCGAATCGTAATTGCAGTGCAGCTCGCGAAAGAGTGAAACGATGTTTTGTTGACCCATTTTACAAGTCTTGCACAAAGTTTTGTGAAAGCTCATCATTTCAGCATGCATCGCGTAATAATTAGAGTACGCTTTACGGGTAGTTTCGCGGAACGTAATTTTGGTTTCACGAGCGCTCTTACAATAATGCGTCTTGCTCACAAAAGCGTGCTATCAGAGAGTATAACCTGCAGTATCGTTCAGCCATCCCTTGTGGAAGCTACCTGCGCGTACTTATTCTTCTAACGATGGTGCTTTACAAGCGAAACTGTGCTACTCTTAGTTAAGCCGGTTAGCTACGTCTGCGACGTAAAGGACACTGGCGCGAGTACTGTTTACTTACGTGCCAATATATGTATTATGTGCAGCTAGGTGCCTCGTGTCCAAATAAATTTGGGGACATCAAACCCTGAAATGAAAGCACGAAATTCTGGCCAGCTGTTGAGGAGCACCGTGCCATTTATTACCTTTTGAAGACGAAATCTCGAAGGCGTGGATGCCACCAAAAGCACTAAAGCTTAATGCTACATTGAAAGCGGCAAAGCATGCTGATTGCTTGTGCTTGAAAGCACTACCTTGCTCTAGATTTTCGTCAAAGGAAACGCTCAAAGGTATGAAGTGCACCCCCACACAAAGCTCCCGCCTGCCTTCAACCCAGCTGCGCGTCACGCAAATTACGTCCGCAAAATCAAATAGGTGGGCATCACACTGCAGAATACACGCAGTTAGTGTACTTACTCGCGCATTTTCCCTCAGCTCCTAGTTTTTCTGCTTGAATCACAGTTATCCACTCGCGGCGAAGCTGAAAACACCGCACCGGCACTATTTCCGTGGCGCGTCATAATCGTCGCAGCCAACGCTAATATCCTCTGGTTGCGCTGCTTGTTTTGACATCCAAAGACGACGCAGTAGTGCCCAGACGAGCTATTATACGCTGAAGCGGCGTGAACTGGTACTTTTTCGCACTTTAAAGCCTCAGAACTGCAGCTTGCCCTGTTTACTTGGTGCAGCCCGCGCGCGCCTTGGCAGCCCCGGTCAGCCCAGCGTCTGAGTGCGAGAGAATCCGCTCGGCTCGCCAGCAGCCTGGGTGCGAGACAGGCGTGCTCTGCTGTATAAAACGCTCACCGTACCTATACCATTAGACGTACACTATCATAAGTAACATCTGGGTTGTTACAAGCCGAAAACACGATATCATTATGAGGCACATCGTAGTGGAGGGCACCGGAAATTTCGACCATTTGGTGTTCTTTAACGTGTACTGACATCGCACAATACACGGGCCTCTAGCCTCCATTGAAAATCCGACCGCCGCGGCCAGAATCGCACCCGTTACCTTCTGGTCAGCAGCCGAACACAGTAACCACTGTAGCACCGCGGCCGATGGCTATAGGTTGCTCTATAGAATAACAAAGAAAAACATGGCTGATCCCTCTGTCATAGGAATCGGTATAACACGAAAGTGAAACGTGTCTTCACAGACGCAGTTGAACGTTTGCTGTGCATTCTTTCGCCCCAAGCCCGAAGAAATGAATGCTACTGCAACAAATTGTAATGTCACGCGAAGAACGGCAAGCAGCTTGAAACTTGCAACGCGCTGCTCAAGCAAAGGACACACGGAACGAACATACACAGGATGAGCTCGAACTGTCACAGTTGTAACTATCTTCCTTGTAAGCAGCGCGCTCCTTTCGAAAAAGCGGCCGCTGCAGTAGCGAAGTGACCATGTTCTGAACGCGAACTTGCGATGAGAGCACAAGACGTACAAACCGCCGCCATCACGAGCGACCACACCCTGTAGAGGCGCGCGCTCATCCGCGTGGGGCGACGACCTTTAAAGCGCGCTCTTCGAGCCCTTCGCGCCATCTCGCTAGTGATAACGAAAACACGTTGATGAACCACAGATCCCTGAGTACCGCCACCGGCAGATGGTGTATATAAATAGCTCGCCGTTAGCATGGCGAAGAACCTGCCTTCTGTGGCTGAATCGTTTCGCACTGCGCGCTGCGGAGTGAGGGGCCGTAAGTTTAATTCCCGGTGATGGAACTTTTTCTTCTAGTTTTTTTCTTTGCCATCTGTTAGTCTTTATATTTTACAATGTCATATCCGTGACGGAAATACATCAGTAGAGCCGTGGTGGACCCCGGCATAAAACACTATCGTGTTAAAAATTTCGAGGGTGTAGCAATATTAAAGATTTTGCAGCACAGGCTTACATGGGAGGCTATCATAACGCCGCTACTGCGTTTACCTCCACAATCACACCCACCTACGTTGAAATCAGGAAAGATAGAAGCAAGCTCTGCGTCTTCGACGGTTGAATTGAAACATATTTTTGTTAGTAGAACAAGTTTACAGTCGTTATAGGTTTCAAAACAGGAGAAAGTGCCTCAGAAAAGGCTCGCCGACGTTTCGATAGGTGGACCTATCTTTGTCAAAGGCGCCTTGTCATCCCTGGCGTGTTAGTTTTAAAGGTTAGTGTTGACGTCATATCCAGCGGTGGCGCTGTTGGTAATTTTTGCCTGTAAAGAAAAAACTCGAAAACGGCAGAGTGTAGCTCTTGCCACATCATTTCAAAAATGTTTGCAACGGCGATCGGGGCTCTCATCTCAGAGGTAAGAGGAGCTGGGAAAAAAAAGGGGGGGAGCTGGGGGGTTGTTGGCGGTCTAACGAAGCTGGAGCCACCAAAGGCAATACGAAGAAAAGAGGGGGGAGCTTGAAGAAAACTGCAGAGGCGCAGCGGCAGCAGCGCGGCGAGTCTAGCCATCACAAAGGGCCGCAGAAGATGATGGGGAGGACAACTACAGTCAGGGAAAGCGAGCAGCGTGCGTTCAAATGACCACATGTCGACTTTAAGTGATATCCCGTCTTCTTGAAGTTTACAGTCGGTGCTAGCGAGGAGTCTATGAAGTTCGTTGCGCTTCGACAACACGCTTTTAATGTTAGTGTAAAGGAATGACAAAGAGCCTATGTTATGTTTTGCAGATGCGCTATAAGGTAGCCATGAAGTTGATATAACACCGCGTGCATCATTATCGTACTTGTAAGTCTCATTGTCTAAAATGAGGTAGTCGTGGAGTGGTTAATCGATTATTGCTGGGATTTTCCGAACGCGATTAACTGTTTACCCGTCAGTCACGTGTTGACCGAGTAACCTTCTGATACGCTCAAATTTGAGCCCTTGAGTTGCTTAGTGTTTGAAATACTCTGTTCTTTCATTTTGAAGTGAGATACTTTAACGATAATTGGTCTATTTCTAGATGCCATCTACCTGCCAATTCTATGAACCCGCTTAATATTCCTCGAACCTATACAGATGCTTAGCTTGAAGTGCAAACTTCAATGAACTTTTCTTCTGACTGCTGCCATGTTTCACGCTCGCAGTCAGCTAGGCCAAAAAACACAGTGTTTGAACGACGAGCCCTGTTTTCTGCATCATCGAGTCTGGATGAAATGTCAGCTATGGCTTTTGTATTCTCGTCTACAACAGCACCTGCACCACTGATTTTGACTTTTAGGGCAGTCACAGAGGAAACGTCGTCTTCAATTCTGTCCAGGCGCCTCCTTATGTCGTCCAACGCCTTATCATAAGAAAGCTTGGTTTGAATCGACTTCATTTCATTTATAGAGACACGTGACCTGAATTTATTTCTTCTAGTACTGCCATTACATCGCAGGAAGTGTGCGGCGAATCAGAGCGCGTGTTGGGACCGGGATTAGGCTCCATGTCACCAGAAAGCGAACGTAGCTGCAGAATGATACCGGTACAATCAAGAGCAATATCAAGAGAGCAACCTGGACCTGGAAGCATCAAAAATGTGGCATAATCACTACGACGCGCGTGTAGAAACCGCAACATTGCAACCACTGCAATTCGTAATTACGCCGTTGCAGTGGTTACCATTGTAACTACTACAATTGCGTAATGATTCGATATGTGTAAGGCGAATAGGAGTCGTGCGTCAATGAACCGCATTGCCGCGGTTCCGCCGAGCCCCTTGAAGAAAACGCGACAAAAGCGTGAAAGATAATGATGATACCGATGCGCTGCCTGATACGTCATATCTTGACAGCGATGGCCCAGCTAGCTTTCCGAATGGCGCCAGTGCACTGCGGTAGTCACTGCCGCTCACTTCAGTCCTGGACTTTGGGCGTTTGCATCGCCAGTGCAACGAATGTAGCGCAAGCCTTCACCTCGTGTACCAGCACGAAGCCGGCCGCAGAAGTTAGGCGGCAGAGATCCTTGGCCAGGAGCTTCACTTCCAGGTAAACGATGCAGCAGTCCTGGACAGGGAGTAGCTTTCGGCACACCAACACGCTTAACGGCGGGTACACCTTTCATCAGCCGCATGCGCTAAATGCGTGTGTTATTCAAAAACACTGCCTACAATGCTGCTAAATAACCGGAAACAATTCTGGAAATATCAACCCGAAGCCGCATATACCATTCAACCGCATACATATATACCGCATACCTTCAAGACGATAATAAACATATTCCCGACCATAACGGAACCCATGTACTTAACACTATTTTTTCCATTGTGTCCATTTCTCAGCCTTGTACTGACCTTCCAGAATGCCCTTACCTCGACTGCCCACGCATGTCCGGTATAACGTTCGAAGTAAATGGTATAACTAAAGTAAGTGAGACCGTTAAGTTGGCCTCTTCAGCTGGCATTGACGGGATCACCTCTAATCGTCTAAAGACTACTAAAAAATTACTAGTAGCTTTCTATCTCACATTTTTCAGACATTTCTGTCAACTGGAGTGGTGCCTCAAGATTGCAACGTAGGTAAGATAATTGCGGTACCGAAAAAAAAGGTCATCATCTTTATGCAATAATGATCGTGCAATTTCCTTCACCAGTGTTTCCTCCAAAACATCTAAACATAAGATCTATTCTATGTGGTAAGCTTTCTTAGATCCCGTAATTGCTTTAACTCTAACCAGCATGCTTTTCAATAGGGTATCTCCTGTTAAACTCAAATCGTTCTCTTCGCCAACGGCATATCCTATCACCTCGATCTAAGCTACCCTTTAACACCCCCTTCCTAGACTTTCAAAAAGCACTTGACAAAAAGGTTCCTCATAAACGGCTGTTTCCGAAACTAACGATTAAATTTCAATCGTCCCATTTACGAACGGCTTTGCAACTTTCTGTCCAACCGTCAGCAATCCATTTACGCTAACCAATACACCTTCTTTATTACATATTTTCTCCGACGTGACACAGGGCATTCCTCGGGGACCACTGCTTTCTTTTTTAATATGCATTAATGACTTACCAAACAGGTGCACTTCTGCAATGCAACTGTTTGCTGATGACTGTGTTATTACCATCCCATATTTAACACCGCCGACATCTTCAACCTGCCGTCTGACTTGCTCTCATAGAATTTTGGTGTAACAAGTGGCTAATGCCTCTAATTGTGAACAATGTATCACTTCTTACTTTCATCATCGTAAATCGTTCGTTTCCGCTAAATACATGATAGCTGGCTGGGAAATGTGTGCTGTTACAGCGTACAAATATCTCGGTGTTAATTTACGCAATAACCTTAACTGGTCTGTTCATATTTCCAACGCAGCTCAACGTTTGCTTGGCTATCTGCGTCGAAACCTACGCCTTCTTCCTCCTCCGGTAAACTACTCGCATACTTATCACTCGTTCGACCAAAACTCGAATACGCACGCTCAGTTTGGCACCCGCATCACACTAACCTGTCAACAGCTCTGGAAGCCATTCAAAATCGACCAGCTACGTTTATTCATTCAGGCTACTCTCATCACACCAGTGTCTCCGAGCTTAAGTTATCACTTCATCTTCAAATTCTCGAGCAGGGGCGCAAAACTGCAATATTGTGCCTCTTTCATAGGATAAATTATCTTCTACATCATATGGCTGACAACGGAGCCTTGCATCGTACGTCATCTCATCATAGCCACCAGCAGACAGCTTTTCATCCCACAACCCGCACTACCGCCCACATAAAATCATTCTTCTTTGAGACTGCAAAGCACTGCAATCGTCTTCCTGGCGACGTCGTGCACTACTTCAGCCATACATCGTCCAAGGCATCCATCGAAATCATCGTCGACTAGTTATTACACGTAGTAGTAGGCGGTTTCGCTTTCGAGTCGTCTTAGGCGAATGCATAAGGGACCCTGTGAGTATTTTTATTTTTTTTATTTGGCTTTTAAGTTATCTTTTCCATGTCTCCCACACGCGCATGGCGGGATCTATCTGTAACAACTACAGAATGGGCAGAATTATGCAGAGCCTGACACGTTACGTAAAAGGAAGGTCAGCTCAATCACGAATTCCAAGCTGCCTGAAACGTGCTTCTACCTCCATTCAACACCGTAATCGAGACATGCAGAATAGAATGGAAGCATGTTTAGTAAGCCGTTGTCATGAGGGGTATTTTCAACAGCGACGAAGTTTGATCAGGAATGATCACGATCCAAAGCGGTCCGTGACAATGCACAGCGTACTCATTACGTAAAGTTGTCAGGCCGGCTGCGCCGTGCGAACTGCTTTGTGAAGATCACGAGCATACAACACATGCGTCTACACTGTATGTTCAAAACAAAAGCTTCATCGACTTTATGCAACAATGTTGTATCGAATGACGCAACTTTTGCAGGCGATGAGTCAGTTGTTTCCAGCGACGCGAACTCACTCGTCAATGTCGATCTTATTGATAAACAATGCAAGTGCGTCACTGTAACAAAAAGAATAATAAGTTGGCACCGCAACATACACTACGTGGCGGCATATTTTCATCGCAGTAGCATTGGTGTTCCGAGTGTTGCTGTGAACAGTGAACATCGAACGCGGAGGCTCCGAATACAGGTAAGAATTTACCAGAGATTTTCAATTGAGCCTGCATTTAACGCTTTGCTATCCACTTCTGCCGCACATCGCCGGCGCTGAGGTGCGGAAAGGCGATGACAGCGTACACTGGACATCGACTGGAAACATATTCCTTGTAACTGCACGCGTTCAACTAACGTTCCAGCATCGCATGGGTTCCGATTTTGTATACAAGTATAAATTAAGCTGTACTTTGTTTAATGAAGTAAGCAAAAGAAATCTGTCAATTTCGGTGAGTCCAATTGTACTGCCTCATTGCCGTAGTCCATGCGATCTTTCTACCACTAATTTCGATCAACTGACAAAGCAGTTAGTCCCGAATCATAGGCAGCATCTTGGCATTACGCAAGAATGCCCGAGTCACAAGCGCTTCACTGCCGCGGAAAACACCGCAAGATGGGTAGCCGCGGCCAGCGCACCATCCAACAACAACAGACACAAAATCAGACGACAAAAGACACCTTCTGGTGCAAGTGTTGCCAAAGCAAAGCAAAAGCTGACAAAGTGGTCTTTAGAGAACGAAGATTGACTACCTTGATAATGCACAATACGGATCTCTCGTTTCTGGACTCCGCCGAAGAGAGGCCACCCTGCTTTATCGCTTATGGCTAGGGGTGGCATTTACGAAATCCTGATCATTTCGGGTTGGAATGGCCGACAACGCTCTTTGCGATGGCTGTCGTTGCGAGGAGACGCTACACTACGGCCTTTGCGACTGTCCAGTATAGAATGCTCAGAGACAGTCACTGGCGTCCGTTCCAGCGTGCCTTGACAGTAGACCAATGTCTGTTGAAACAATTCTTGCATGTCGTCAGCAGAAGATATCACAGCTGAAGGCGACGACGGCACTGCTGAGGTTTTTAAGAGAGACGAACTTGGACAAGCGGCTGTGACAGAAATGTCGCGTACCACGCAAGAGTGACCGACTGATTCAGTGTGTGCTGTGTCATAAGCTATCTTTCTATCTTTCTCTCTTTCCTCTCCATCTTTAAATCTCCCCCACCCTGTCCCCATGTGTAGGGTAGCAAACCGGTTCTCCTATACTGGTTAACCTCCCTGCCTTTCCTTCCCTACTATTTCTTCTCCCTCTCTCGTTTCAGGAACGTAAGCTGCAACCACGCATGCTTGAAACATGGTCATGCTCCACTGCTTGCAGGCCTATCGCTGATGAACTGAATGCCGCGATGTTACTTGACTTCCACACGCGGTAGCACTCTGGCAACAGCTACGCTCGGATCTAAGCCATTTCCCACGTGCATCTCTGATGCCAGGTCGAAGGCTACCTAGCATTCTAAGCAACCGAGTTGGGACCTACGTCAGCCTCATCTTTCATTCTCTGATCAGCTGGCCACTTATTAAAAAATAAAAAACGCCAGGCCTGCGCTGAAACCGCAGCACAGTCACAGCGAAAGCTGGAAGAGCGGCGTTTCTAGAGCCCGTTGTAAGCTCTCATGGGGCTACAATACAAGTACACTAGAAAGGTACCCACTACGCCATAAATCACAATTTTCGTGAAGTTGGGAAGCACCTACTGAGCCATTATTCGTCATTCTGCGGCGAAGCGACGCACCAACTACACGTCTGTAAGCCATTATGTGCACTTTGTTGACGCGACGACTGATGACGATGAAGAATTATGGCTCATCCCTTTGTAATGGCTTGGAAGCTTTAAACCGCCCACCATTTATGGAATTTGCATTGGGTGACGCCCGGTCGCTATTTCCCTCTCCCGTCATACTGTATAACATAGGTGGACGTGGGAGAAAGACGGGTGGGTGGGGGGGAGGCGAAGAACTTTACTGAGACCCTGAGGAAATGGATCATGCGCTTATGGGCTCCCTTGGCAACCAATACAAGTGCACTTGCGAGGAACCAACTACGCTCTAAATCATTGTAATTTTTGAGAAGTAGGGCAGCAGGCACTGCGCCATTTTTCGTCATTCCATGGAGAGCCGTGGTACCTGCTAAACGCATGTAAGGCATTATGCGCACTTTGTTGATGTTGTGCCTGACGATGATGAACAATTATGGCAGAGACCTTTGTAAGGGGTTGGAAGCATTCGACAACCTACTCGTTGCGCACTTAGCATTGTGTGACGCCTGGTTACAGAATACGCGTCGTGCGATGCGTTGTGTGACGCTTGGTGCTTACTTTACTCTTCTACCACGCTATATTGCATATGCTAATGTGGTTCCTTCCCGATATGAAGCTTGTATAGGACCTTTTTGCATACAACTTTCAAGCACCGGCATGGCTCAGAGGTTGAATACTGGGCTCCCACGCAGAGGACCCAGGTTCGAACCTCGTTCCATCCTGGATTTTTTTTTCTTATTTAGTTTTTTTTTTCGTATTTCGAGCGATACTGGTTACGGACACCGGCGGCGGCGGCGGCGGCAGCGGCGGACAACTACGGCGCCAAAAACGGCCGGTGAAATGATCTTATAACAGCTTTCGCTGTAAAAACTCACCGGCGATTACGCTACTGCCTATTGCGAATTCTGAGCGCAGCTGTTTAAGTGTTTTGATTTTGCGATAAGTCGAAGAGCGACTGCCTCGCTAACCGTGAGCCCGCGGAAGGCAGCCCGTGGGCGCGTTCCACAATAGCTGCCGCAGACAGGCATCCGTTCATGCAGCGCTTTGTTTCCATATATAGCATTGGTGGACGCCCTCGCCGCATACCTCAGTGGTGACTAGAGGCCGGATTTTTAGGCATCCAAAAAGCGCGTTTTAGGCGAAGATAGGCAGGCAAAGCAATGTCATAGGCGCCGAAAATAGGCAGGAAAAATACGTTTTAGGCCTCTAACGTCGTAAATATAAGCACAATAAATGTTTACATAAATGTAAATAATTTCAAAACAAAGATGTGCGGGACCTGTATCTGCGACAGGAAAGCAAGGAGGAGGAGGAATAAACTTTTATTGAGACCAGCAATTTGTTTGGCTGGGCCTAGGCCTCCCACGTGGGGACGTCGAGGTCTTGCCTCTCCGCCGCCTCGCGGGCCTGCTGGGTCGCCCAAACAGGAAAGCAAAAATGTTATTTTTTATGATGGCACAAAGGCGCCAACAGTCGTTCGTCCCGCACGGTTCGCAGCATACGGTCTCTCTTTTTGTCCTCTAGCGTGGTGATTCAAGCGTCCACTGTTGAATCAGCACATTCCTGGGTCTCTTTCTTTTCGACATGGCTGAAAAGGTCAGCACAGCGGCAGTTAGCCAGACCGCTAAAAGACCAGAGCGGAAGGATGCCTCGTGTTGGCCGGGTATAATCGCGTAGGGTCAATTTCTCCCCTGTCGGTGACCACCCTAAAGGGGCCCTCCGACACTTTGTATTTGTGCATTGCGTGGACTAATGGCTGGGGATAATTTTAGTGTAGGTCAGAGCATCGATGTCAATATATTTATTATCCTAATCACGCAATGGAATCATTTCATCGCCGCCGACAGCACCAAAGCATAGTGGCGTTCGCCATAACTATTGCGGGCTGAAGTGACGGAGAAGAGCGCAGACCTTGATTGAATGAATGTAACGTTAGAAGAAATCTTGGAAACGCATAAAAAAGATGTTATTATAGGGTTTTCTTTTGTGGGATTTTCAATTGAGCACAAAATCGACACCGTTGCAACAACAACAACCAAAAAAGACGACTGCCAAACACGATAGCGGCGCTGGCTGCTAGTTTGCCGCTGGCTTTTTGCTTGCGCGGGTCGGACGTCCGTGCTAAAGGCTTACCTCGCTCATGCTTTTGTATGCCTCCGCGAGCTTCCTCGTTTCGCATATGCGGTAGGGTATCCCCCTTAGGTAAGTACCGTAGGTAAGTACCGGTAAGATGCAGCTGTTATATACCCTCTCAAGAGGAAGGTATATAACAGCTGCATCTTACCGGTACTTACCTACGGAGCAGAAACCTGGAGACTTACAAAGAGGGTTCAACTTAAATTGAGGACGACGCAGCGAGCGATGGAAAGGAAAATGATAGGTGTAACCTTAAGAGACAGGAAGAGAGCAGATTGGGTCAGGGAACAAACGGGGGTTAAGGATATCATAGTTGAAATTAAGAAGAAGAAATGGATATGGGCCGGCCACGTAGCACGTCGGCAGGATAACCGGTGGTCATTAAGGGTAACTGACTGGATTCCAAGAGAGGGCAAAACGCGTGAGGGGAAGACAGAAAATTAGGTGGGTAGATGAGATTAAGAAGTTTGTAGGTATAACGTGGCAACAGAAAGCACAGGACCGGGTTGATTGGCGGAACATGGGAGAGGCCTTTGCCCTGCAGTGGGCGTAGACAGGCTGATGATGATGATGATGATCCCCCTTCGAGTTCTGGGAAAGTTTGTTTGCTGTACTTTTCATACCAACACAAACAAATAGTGTCATAAAAAAAAGAAAACAACTTGAAAACACGGTGGCCTCCTCATCTTTATCTCCCTTTCCCCCTTTCCCCTACAGGCGCTGAGCCGTGCTTCCACTTAGGGTTGCAGAAGTTGCGCCTTTTCCTTTCCTCAACCTCTCCTCCTCGTCCTCCTCCTCCAAGCATAGAAAAAACACGCACACGAGGTCTGTCGTTGCCCGAAACTTTTTATTCTTGCCTGTATACTCTGCTGGGCAACCTGTTGTCGTGCACTCGTGAGACATTCAAAGGGTGAAAGCCTTTCACCTCTACGCATTGTTGTTAGTCTCATCCTTTTTCTCGGAGTGAGGGTGCGGTGCCACGTTGTCGGTTACTGAGGTAACGGCGTGATCGTCGCTCTGGATGCAACAGGTAACAATGGTGTGCAAGCTTCCCCTAGGTAGTACCTTCCAGTTCATTTCATTGGCGGTGCTTTGCACCGTCAGTGGAGAGTGAAATATGGTCACGTGACCCCGCGAAAATCAAGTCGAAAGTCGGCATTTTTTTATATTTTGAATTTTCTGGGCTGAATAGCTTCGGACAGTGTGCCCCTATCGCTGCCATTGTTGCGTCATTATTCTTTTCACCCTTCAGTATACGCAAACCGCGATTAAAAAGTGGGGGCCTATATAGAGGGTTTCACTGTTTACTAACACAGGCCCTGGACCGCTTCCTGTTTCCTGCGCTGGCGTAGGCTAGCAGGATTGGCGGGGAACCAAAGCATTGGCGAGTAGCCCGTAGGGTTTCAATACTTCTCTCCCTGTGTCTAGCAAATTATTTGTATTAAATATTCTTCTAAGCTACACACAACACTAAAAGAGTTAGTCTTTAACTATAAGCGCCTTTCTTTTATGTGAATCTGGAAAAAGAGTATTCCCTTACTCTGGCAAATCTTTAAAAAACGCTTTACGCTTCGGTGTTGCAGAACAATAAATGAGGTGACCGGAAGTTTCTTGGGGTACACCACGTGCTCCTGCTATCGCAATCTTGAAACCGTCTATAGTGTTGGAGGGCCCCTTTACAAAGTGAATACAAACAAAACAAAAGCCGCGTGCGCATCACATTTCTCTTTAATTTGATCTTCACTCTCCATTTCCCTGACTGCTCTCTACGGTTTCGCATTCGCCGACCGCTCGGCTCGCACCATGTCAGTGCGGCGGCATATGCTGGCCTGCGCGTCCCTCTTCGCTGCCGTTAGCGGTTGTTTTCCGGCAGTTGGTTGAACTAGAGGTCTATGTTGAACCCCGTAGAGTTTCGAACAGTCAGTTTTGTCTAATAACATGAATAATGGTCTCAAAGTGCGCCCGAAAACGAAAGTTGAGGTTAAATGGTGTTCATATAGGCGCCGATTTCGTAGATAGGCATTTAGGCACACATGCCAAAAATAGTCATTTTTGGGCACCACAAAAACACTGTAAAAGCCCTTCTTAACCCCTTACTCATGGTCTTACATCGAAGTGGTGCGATAGGAACGCAAGGAACAAAACAGGTATTTGCGTAAAAATCGGGTCTCTAATTATGACGTCATCAGTGACCGCACGACGGCGCGAACAAGTCTGGCGCCGCGGGTGGCCACCGCGGAACCTGGCGTCTCGCCACTGTCGCTTCCTCCTCCTCGTGCTGTCCTCGCTGTCGCCGTCTCTCACCATCCGCTGCGCTCCGCGTTCGCTCTCTTCCGTCCTCGTTCGCTCTGCCGCCTACGACGACGTCGCTCAACGCAAGAACGGGCGCCTAAGAGCTGCGCTCTAAAACTTGTTTATTGTAGGAGAACTTGTGCCCGGAAAACTAGATGCAAAATCTAAGTCCGCTAAAGCGTTCCACACACAGTGTCCCTTCGACCAACGCACGTCTTCTCCCAAGCCTCGCAGCTCGACCCACTTTGTCGTGCACGAGCGCAATAGGCATGGGTTGCGCTGTCACAATGAGCGTGAGCAGGAACGAGGCATTGCAGACGCTAACACAGCGGCTCACTGGTCTCCGCGTTCGCTCTCTTTCGTCCTCGTTCGCTCTATCGGTTACGTCGACGGCGACGCCGCTCAATGCCGCAACAGGCGCCTAAGGCCGCGTTCGCACAGGGAAATCCGCCGTCTAGAGATAGCGAAATGAAATTTCCCTGCCACCGAAATTCCGCTTTCACATTACTTACCAACTACACTGCCGAAACTAGGGCGGCTGGATGTTCCTTCGTGCGAAGGAACGCTAACATTTTAGGCACCGTGCGTTGCGTTTGCGTTCCGCTAGGAAACAGAAGACAGGAGCAACGTCGTTCAACTGCTGGGCCTGCTGGAAAGCAACTTTCTGGCGATGTCTGACGACTATAAAGATGCGTTCGCCGAAGAAGAAACGACGCAAGCAGTGGTGGTTGGTTCGTCCTGATTTGCAAAACACGAGAATCTTGCTCTCGCCTACATAATGCTACCCGTTCTGCGAGATCGTGGCATGGTGCATTGCGAAGAGTAATAATGAAGAAAATTTGTAAAGAGGGAATGGGTGCTCGAGCCGACGTTTCGACAAGTGGTCTTGTCTTCTTCAAGGCTGAATGTTCTATCTAGAAGACAAGTCCACTTGTCGAAACGTCGGCTCGAGCACCCACCCCTGTTTACGGATATTTTAGGGGCCAAGCTCCTTAAAGCGGCACCCTGTTCGTCCCTCGTAGTCGTAGTGCGTAACCAGTCGTAACGCTAGTACCAGATCTTGACCTCCAAGGTGGTGCCGGTGGGAGATTTTTCCTGTGCGTTGTTGAACAATAAAAAATTCGCAGCGTGCGCGTTAACTAAAAGCCGAATTCTTCTGTCTCTCATTCCTCATTAGCAGCCATTGGCATGTTCCAGTAGGAAACGTTAGTGGAAGTAGAAGTGTAAGTGTTAGCTAAAAGCCGATTTCTTCTGTCTCTCATTCCCATTAGCAGCCATTGTTTACCTCCAAGGTAGTACCCGGTGAGATTTCTCCTGTGCGTGATTAAACAATAAAAATTTTGTTCAAAACGCCGTTGATTGATGAAATAAACCAACGAAAGACGCCAGATGTTTTCTAAAAGCAAATCGAAAGAACGCCAGTTGTTTCTAAAGCAAAACGAAAAGACGCCAGCTGCTTAACGAAAGACGCCAGATGTTTTCTAAAGCAATGGTTTTCTAAACAATGAAAATTCACAGCGTACATGTAAAATTAAAGTGAGCTGCAAGTCGTCATAACTCTCATCGAACCTTTAGTATAAACGCGCCCGATCTCACGTCGGTGATGATGTACTGGGCAGAATTCACGGAAGATTCACGGTTTATTGATGAACCTCCGCAGCTTCGCCCACTCATCATCATTCACTCCGTGGATATGCTGTGATTTTTTTCATCGCACGCTCCCATCTTCCCCTTCCTTCCCTTTTTTAGATAAAGATTAGTGATGGTACTCGTGACAACAGTAATTGTGTTTTACTTGGCACTTGCCGAGAGAGAGAGAGAGAGAGAGAAAAGACATTTATTTGGTCCGGAGGGAAGAGTATGAGATGTCTACACATCCAACTCATGGCTAGTCCCATGTCGGGACGGGGAGACCGGGCCTCTCCACCCTCTCACGGGCCTTCCGGACAGCCAGGAGCTGGACGTCGTAGCTGGGGCCGTTGATAGCAGCTGTCCACCAGGCTTCTTCACTGTAGTCCTGCGACGCAGGGCATGGCCAGCGCATGTGTTTCAAGGAGCTAACGTCACCGCAGTCTGGGCATCTTGGATATATCTCCGCATGTATCCTACTCATGCCGCCGAATGTCTCAGTGTGAACGCGCCATAAGACCTGCGCTCTAAAGCTATTATGCTCACTCTGTCAACCAGGTTTCGACCACAAGTTCCTGTGGCATGGGCAGCACGGCTTTTTCCGTCCCTGAGTGCCTGGTGTCAGAGGCCCACTAATGCAAGTAAGCTATTAGTATTGTCTCTTCTAAATATGTGTATTGCGCTAGTGCGCTAGTGAACCTATTCCGAGTAATGCGCTAGTGAACAGAATTCCTGTATTTAGTTAGTGTACGCCTACACAGAAAGAGATTGTGTGCTGCGCAAAAGGAGACGCGAAGGAGGTATCTTCGCTAAACTGTGGATGTGCTGTCCGTTGGGGTGCGAATAGTTATTGTTGATGACAGTGCAGTCAACGAAAGTGATACAGCATGTGTGAAAAATTTGGTGCTTGAAAGCACTGCTTAGTTGTAAACTGCGTTTACTTACATTCAGACGTGCGTGTTTGTATCGGCTCTTTTTTCTTGTGTGCTACGTAAAGGCAGTGTCTCTGTTTTCAATGCTCGTTTGCTGACCTTTGTGTAAGTGTCGCGATCTGCAATTCTAGTCAGCAGCTTGGTGTGCGCACATTGTGCGCTATATTTGTGTGCGTTCCACAGTGGAATGTATTCTCGCTGTACATCAAAGGAACGTTCGCGGCTGTCGGTTAGTGTTTACGACAGTACATCACCCATTCATCAAGTGATTATGAAGTTTCGTCGCAGCTCATAGCTGAATCGTGCCGACTCGCTGGCATTGCGGCGTGAAGTACTGCGCCTCAGCAAGAGCAAGCACTGGTGGGCAGGCCCGAGCATTGTCGTGGGCATCTGTCAAACAATCTACTTACACGTGAGCTCGGTTTCCAACTCGTTGATTCTCAAAGGGCCCCAGCTGAACTGTCGTAGTGCCGGTGTGAATCGTTTCAAGCGGTCGACGCTAAGAAGCAGCTTCTTCGCATATAAAAATAATCTCGATGCATTGGCTGTGCGACGACACCAGGAGCAAAAGCAGCGGTATGGTCCAATGACGTCCCGGACTGAGGATATCACCTAGTCTGTAGGGCCCCTACAGAGGCTCATTCACTCTCTTTTATGTCAGAAAGTTTTTCACCGCCGCCACCCATGGCACAGGCTTGGCGCGTCCCAGACGCTAAAAACGGTGTCTGACTAGCGGCGTCCCACTCTTTGACGCCACAGAAATCTTTCAGGGGTGCTTTGATTACGACTGCTACATCCGACGCCACCAGAATAAAGTGCACGAAAGGCTTCTCTGTCTCATCAAATAGAGGATTTCTTTGTTATCTGCGCAATAAAAAAGTCTGGTCATAACTTAAGAATATTCATGGTATAATCATTACGCAGCCTTTGTTACCAAGCAATTTTTCTTTGTTCCCATGTACCACGCTTGCGCGTTGTACAGTGCCGTCGATGAGACCAGCCGCTGGAAATACTTGTGGTTACAGTGGATGCACTGAAACAAAGCTAACACAGGAACAAATATGGCCAGGAAGCAGTAGCAGCGATCTTTCGCCTTTGTATTTCTAACATCGCGCCTTGTCACTTCGTTCACATTATTTAAAAACACCGCCATGTTACCTAGCTGACTGAATGCACAACCGCAGCATTTCATAGCGGTATATTGCCAAAAGCAAAATATTACACGTGTGCGTGTACCGCTATGGAAGTACGCGGTCTTTGCAGGACGCTTGTTCATGCTTTGTAGTATCAGCAGGATTTCGAAATTGCCAACACTTCATGAGATGGTGCCACTAAAATTCTACATGCACACCTTGACACTTAGACCTTCTTTCGTTTAGGACGACGCGAAATGCACTATGTGATCTGCTTCAACGACAAAGTGGCGAACACATTGAAATGATTTTGGCGAATGAACGGTAGGATGGTTACACCAAGCTCCATACCGACACTGCATGCATTCACTTATTAGAGTGCATATTTATTTATTTATTTGATACACCTCAAAGGCCCCCCAACAGAGGGCTTTACATGAGGGTGTGGGCAAACAATGTAGGGTTAATAAAACAATGATTCTATGGCATTTCGAAAGTTATCCGTGTTGCAATGATGGATGACACTTGGGGGAAGATCGTTCCAGTCCCTGGCTGCTTGGGCGAAAAAGGAGTGATGGTGGGCTGTGGTGCAAGCAGGGGGTGGGTAGACGGCCTTGTGGTGACTTGTGCGGGCTGAAGTGCGATGGGCTGATTGAGTGGGAGAGTTATAATGAAACGTATGATACATTTTGTGATACAATGATAGTCTAGAAATCTTACGGCGTAGTTCAAGGTTAGGTAGACCAGCTTTTCATTTAAGGTTAGTAACACTGGTATGATATGAGTAATCTGAGTAGATGAATCTAACTGCGCGGTTTTGAATTACTTCTATGGACTTACATAGGTTAATTTGAGGTGGGTCCCAAATGGCGGATGCGTACTCTAATTTTGGGCGAATGAGTGTTTTGTAGGCTAGTAATTTGACTGATTGAGGTGCAAGATGTAAGTTACGACGAAGGTAACCGAGAGCTCTGTTAGCATTGTTAACTATTTTACTTACGTGAGAAGACCAGTTTAGATTCTGTGAGATGTTAACACCAAGATATCTAATGGAACTTAGGGAAGAAACTATGGAGCCATTAATATTATAGTTAGCGGCAGGTAATTTATGACGTCTGTAAAATGAAACAAGTGCAGTTTTATTAGTTTTAGGACCATGAGCCATTTCGGACACCACTCGTCGAGTTTTAGTAGGTCATGCTGGAGAGTAATTGTATCTGAAACGTTAGTAATAGGTCGGTAGATTACACAGTCGTCAGCAAAGAGGCGGATGTTAGACGAAATATTATCGGGTAAGTCATTGATGTAAATTAAAAAGAGGAGGGGGCCTAGAACTGTACCTTGAGGCACACCAGAGATTACGTTAGAAAGGGATGAGGACGTGTCGTTAGCTTCTACAAATTGCTGACGGTTAGTGAGGAAGTCCTGAATCCAATTGTAGACAAGTTGGTTGGGGTTTAATTGAGAGAGCTTTAGTAGTAGGCGGTTGTGGGGAACTTTGTCAAAGGTTTTCTCAAAGTCAATAAAAAGGGCGTCAACTGGTATGTTAAGGTCTACGCTAGCGCTTAGGTCATGGATGAATAGTGCAAGCTGAGTATCGCATGAAAGTCCCTTTTGTAATCCATGTTGGTTAGGATGAAAAAATTTAACTGTGGTAAGGAACTTAGCAATTTGCGAGTGAATTATATGTTCCATTATTTTTGAACAGATGCTGGTTAGGGATATGGGCCTGTAACTAGATGAACCTGGCTTTGGAACCGGAACGATCTTACCCACTTTCCAGTCGTGAGGAACGATGCCGGATGAGAGTGATTGCTGAAAAATATGAGAAAGAATAACACTGGTAATTTCTTTGGTGTTTTTCAGCACCTTAGCATTAATACCATCGATGCCACAGGATGATGTAAGTTTCAACGATTCGATGATTTTCTGGATGCCCTGAGGTGAAAAAATGACGTCTGGCATGGTGGGGTAGTTGTGGGGGGAGACATCAGGGAGATTTTCAATGGGTTCTCTGGTAAAAACGGAAGAAAAGGTAAGGTTTAGTGATTCTGCTACTGCGTTGTTCGGGATAGGTTGTCGGTATGTTCCATTATTGATATGCATCTGTTTTCGTTCTGCGGGTTAATCACTCTCCAGAATTGTTTTGGGTTAGTGCGGAGTAAGTTGGGCAAGGTGGTATTATTAAACAGCCGCTTCGCTTTATGGACGGCAGAGCAGAATAGTTTCGTGGTGGCCTGGTATTTTTGCCACGCCACAGGATTGTTAGTGTTTTTTGCGGAGCGAAATTGCCGTTTCTTTTTGCTTTTGAGCCTCTTGCGTTCAGGGCTAAACCAGCGGGAAGTGCTACGCTCACTAATTGTAATTGTTGGAATGTAAATACTGATTAGCTTATTCATTTTAGATTTAAACATTAACCTTTTTTTGTGGCAGATCGCTTGTTAAAATCTTTAACTAGAAACTGCCAAAATTTTGTTTAGTTCTTTATTGAAGTTATTGTAATGGCCCTTATCGTATAGGGCAAGTTTTTTGCGTGTTTTTTCTGCGCGGTTCAGCCTACATTGGAAGGTGCCATGAATGACCTTATGGTCGCTGATTTCGTCGAGGTATGAAAGGCGGGGTAATTCTATCGGGTTGGGTTGTTAATACTAGATCAAGTATATTGGCGGAATGTTTAGACTGCCTCGTTGTTGCATTAACAATTGAGTTAAAGTAAATGTTAAACACGTATCGACGAAGTTGCTTTCAATGTTTTGTTTCGATGTAAGGAGGACGAGGTCAGACCAATCTATGTTCGGAAAATTGAAGTCACCGAATAAGACAACTGGGGCATTAGGATAGCATGCTCCTAAGACTATGTGGGATTGAACGGCTTTACAGCACACAAACACCATTTCGAGTGAGGTACGGCTGCATTTCAATACGGCTGCAGCTAAGGTCACGGTGAGTAGCAATGAGCACGCCACCACCACGCCGGCCATCTCGGTCGGCACGAAAGATACTGAAATCTGGGTAAGAAGGAAATATTTCACCGTTATTGATAGACGAGTTTAGCCACGTTTCGGTTAGCACTGTAACGTTAGAATCCTAAGAGTCGATTAAAGTGGATAGGATATCTCGCTTTGGTAGTACGCTCCTGATGTTAGTAAAAAGAAACGAGAAATAGTCCTTGGGGGGACCGTAAGGGCAACCACTATTTAACTGCTACGGGTCGCGAAGAACGACCTGTTGACCAACCGGGTCATACACGTAGGTGTTCTTCCCTGCTACGAGTTTGTTGTGACGAAGGCTGCTGGAAAAATGTTGCGTTTTTTTTAACTCGACCAGTTTTACGGGCTAGGCGTGTAGCTGGTGAGAAATCTTGCGCAACATTAACCTTGGGGTTACAATATGCCTCGGGAGGCCAAATGCTTGTGTATATAGTGTAGGCATACGTACAAGCATTTGATACTGTGCTAACACAACGGAACTACGCTGCCCTCATAGGGCATGCACGACGTTCGCACACATGCGAACACTGGTATCGCTAGCAGATTATTCAAGGAGCCATCGACACTGCGGGGTTTTGTCCGCTCGCCGCTAGGCGCTGACTCTCATCGATATCGACGCCAACAGCTTTCCCTCGCGGTTCAAGGGAAACGTGTAGAACTGCAAGTATTTCTAAACCACATACCTTGTACATTTCGCACGCTCTAATAGGTGATAAGCTATCTTAAAGTGAGTTATAAAAATGCTCCAGAAAAAAAGATTCGCGGTAGCACAAGGCTCTTTATTTGCCCATGTAATGAACTCGGTCCAACGATAGGTTAATAAAAGAAGGCTGGGGACACCCCCTTTTGGACAAACTAATAGTACGAAAAGTTCAAAACCAGCCCTTAGCGTTCGCCAGCGTTCTATTGGTTACGGTGGAACGCGGCGTCCCGTGAAGGGCGGTCGACAAAGTTGGGACGGTGTCCTCAAACCAGCAACTTCTTTCATTTGTTTGTCGTTCCACTGAGTGCAGAAGTGCACCCCTGCAAGGAAAGTGTCGAAAATTTTCGCTAACGATATTTTTTAGAGGTACGGGGCTGTGCAAATTAGTTTCAAGCATTTAATGGTAGCACTAAATATTACTTAAATAATTAGCAACGTGGTCTCGCCGATTAGCTCCGGCCGCGCGCCGTTGAAAGCTCGCCCGGCCGCAGCGAATCTCAGAATCTCGGAGGCGCGAAAAACAAGTACACGAGAAGTACTACGCACCCACAGCACCTCTCACAACTAAGTTTCTTACAACACACACTATTTAAACCATGACCAAGTACCACGTGCTCTTACATTATTGATAGCCAAAACTATGTGCTCCTGCAAAGATTACCAAAGATTAAAACGGTTATGACATGTACACTCTTGTACACGTAATCAAACTATTCAGGCAAGAAATTTCATTGCAATGTAGTGCTACTAAGGGCATGGTTACACATAGATTGCCTTTTTTTGTTGATGTCGTAAGACTCAACAATTTCTTTAGTAGCCTGATTTTTATGCTTCAAAGCATAGACGGTGTCATGAAAGTTAGGGGTGCATCCTTGTTGTGGACAGTGTCGAGCAGCGGGCGAGTACGTGTTGCTTTCCAATGAGCGTTTGTGTTCCGACAACCTTACATTCAGGCAAAGACCAGTTTGCCCAATGTAGACATGACCGCAGCAAATAGAAAGGTGGTATACAACTCCCACTTTGCAAGGAACGAACGGCGACGTGTGTTGTACAGTGCAGCCTTTTTTGTCACACCTGAAGTTTTCTGCACCAGCTTCCTTTCGACTATACCACAAATGCTATACATTTTTTGCGATACCAATTATACGTACACTCTCAGCTGGTTTTCGCCGTCGCCGTCACAGTCATGTCCCGGATATGTATATGCATGTACATACATATAAGAGCCACAAAGACAAATAAATCTGAAGAAAAATTTCAAAGCGCGTCACCTGTGTGGGGTGGTTCGTGGCTTGGGTCGCAGGAGTTTTGGGTTCTGGGCTACGATCCAGCTTTCCTGGTCCTCCATAACTGTTTGTTGGGGTAGTGCATCACGCGTAACAAAAGCACGCGGGCTTATCTAGTTTCCTGTCGTGGAGGGGCTGTTTGCCGGCATTTCGCTTTGCAGCGCTGGCCGGGATGGTCCTTGGATGGTATGGTCGGCTGGCTGGCTGTAAGCATCATCCAGTTGGTCGAGGGATTGGATCTTGACTAGGCGATCAAACCAGATAATAATTGTCAACCAGTCATGCGTGCGAATTGAGAATATGCTCTTTTGTGTTACCAATTCTTGGCTCTGATTCGGTCTTTGGACGACAACCGGCTGTCGGTGGCGCGCTGAAGGGACCAACTCTTAAGTTGTCCTTGCTTGCGCGATGCGTTTCTGGGGCCGATACGTCAGTCCTTGGAATCTGCCCGGCGATTGCCTTCGATTAACGGGTCTGTGACAAAGACCCAATAGAAGCGTCATGTATGGCTATGAAACGCGTTAGGAGATGTAATATTTCGTGGCAGAAGAGACACATAGCTCCATTGTTAGGCAGCGCGCAAACGGACAAGAGACGAAGCAAGAAGACGGGACAAGCGCTAGTTTAACAACTGAAAGAATTTCTTTGAAGTATTCAAACATATGCAGAAACCGTAAACCACACACAATCCTATGATTGATGACTGAAAAGAATCTCTTGTTCATTCGACGGCTGACTTACGCAACCGCTAGCACACTTTGCCATGTGGTATGCCTCTGCCAACTCACGTGTACATTGATCATGATGGCGCGTGATGATCGAGGTTTGTACAAACGAAGGCGCGCAACCGCATTGCCAGATGTGCTAACATCAGGCTATGTGAGCATAATGGTTTCAAGGGTGGGGTATCTTCTAATCTCGCCAGCCATTGTCGTTGACCATGGTGGCGCGTGATGATCGAGGTTTGTACAAACGAAGGCGCGCAACCGCATTGCCAGATGTGTTAACATGAGGCTGTGTGAGCGTAACGGTTTGAAGCGTGGGGTATCTTCTCATCTCGCCAGCCATTGTCGTTCATCATGATGGCGCGTGATGATCGAGGTTTGTACAAACGAAGGCGCGCAACCGCATTGCCAGATATGCTAACGTCAGGCTGCGTGAGCATGATAATTCTTTGAAGGGTGGGGTATCTTTTCATCTCGCCAGCCACTGTCGTTCATCATGATGGCGCGTGATGATCGAGGTTTGTACAAACGAAGGCGCGCAACCGCATTGCCAGATGCGCTAACATCAGGCTATGTGAGCATAATGGTTTCAAGGGTGGGGTATCTTCTAATCTCGCCAGCCATTGTCGTTGACCATGGTGGCGCGTGATGATCGAGGTTTGTACAAACGAAGGCGCGCAACCGCATTGCCAGATGTGCTAACGTCAGGCTGCGTGAGCATGATAATTCTTTGAAGGGTGGGGTATCTTTTCATCTCGCCAGCCACTGTCGTTCATCATGATGGCGCGTGATGATCGAGGTTTGTACAAACGAAGGCGCGCAACCGCATTGCCAGATGCGCTAACATCAGGCTATGTGAGCATAATGGTTTCAAGGGTGGGGTATCTTCTAATCTCGCCAGCCATTGTCGTTGACCATGGTGGCGCGTGATGATCGAGGTTTGTACAAACGAAGGCGCGCAACCGCATTGCCAGATGTGCTAACGTCAGGCTGCGTGAGCATGATAATTCTTTGAAGGGTGGGGTATCTTTTCATCTCGCCAGCCACTGTCGTTCATCATGATGGCGCGTGATGATCGAGGTTTGTACAAACGAAGGCGCGCAACCGCATTGCCAGATGTGCTAACGTCAGGCTGCGTGAGCATGATAATTCTTTGAAGGGTGGGGTATCTTTTCATCTCGCCAGCCACTGTCGTTCATCATGATGGCGCGTGATGATCGACGTTTGTACAAACGAAGGCGAGCAACCGCATTCCCAGATGTGCTAACATCAGGCTATGTGAGCATAATGGTTTGAAGGGTGGGGTATCTTCTAAAGGGGACCATGAGGCGATGCGAAGCAGCGTTTCGGCATGTCGAGCCCGAACTTCAGAGGGGGAGTGGTGAGGTGGAGAGGAGAGGTGGAGCGTGGAGGGTAGGGGAGAAGAAGAGTGGAGAAGGGGTGTGTGGAGAGGTTCGCGCATACGCACTAAGGGTGGTCACGCTGCACACCACCACCACCACCCGATGGAACTTCGCCATAAGATGCTTCGCATCTCATAAAATCTTTCATTTGTTATACCAGCGATTGTCCCATCTTCCTTCGTGTCTTGTTCGTTCCTACAAGGGCAAAAGGGTAAAATCGCACAAGACGTCGCACCATGTGCATTGCGTAACATGTGGGTCGTTTAACGCTTCCCACACACCCATATATGTCCAAACTCAGAAAAAGTGACAAAACAAATATTTCTTTTAGAAAAAGCATACTTTTAGCCTCAAAAGAAAGCACAAGTTCTTTATTTACTTCCAGGTAAACGCACCACTGTTTTTCCAGCCGTCCTATATATATAGGTCACTGGGCGTTAGGGGTGGCGTGTGCGGATATGGTAACTTTTGAGAGATTACACGTGCACACCAACATTGCACTTCTTCCTCTCCATGACGTATTTCGCCCGGAAACAGCGGCCGGCATTTCTTGTGCACTTCTTCCTCTCCATGACGTCTTTCACACAAAGCACGCGTTTGCCCGGTGAAAGCGGTCGGCACGTGGCAGCATGAAAAGCTAGCAATGTGTAGGCTTGCACACGTTGACAATAAGGCCTGCTTGATGTGTTGTAGGAGGCGCTAGTCATCTGCTAAAGAAATAGCGATGTTAGAGTGGATGAAAGAAGCGTCCTATATGTAGGACACTGGGCATATATGGGTTAAGAAGGCTCAGCCATAATTCATCATACTCATCATCATCGATGATGTACGAAACCGCGACTAACACGGCACACAGGAATAGAAAGACACAGTACGACGCACTACTAGCAACTGACGTCTTTTATTCGGGAAAACATGTATTTATAACGCACCTAATCTGAATAAATCAAACGAGTCGTCAAAAAAGCGTTGTCGTTATTTTGCCAAATAAGAACAACGCTCAGCACAATTATTTCAGTCAACACCGCTCATATTCATGTGCGGTGTTGACTAACACCGTTAGTTCTCATTAATGTTGTGTCTAACAAAAAGCACGAGCCCTTAAAATTCCCCCTCTTTGAAACGTTCTGGCAGACTTGATGCCTTCAAGTAGTATGCGAGGGATTATCGGCCAGCTTCGAGCTCGTGAAATGATCGCATGCTGCGTGACGTCAGCACGCAGAAAAAGTGTTCCACTACTCACCGTCGCGGCTACGTGGGGCGCTGGCGAACACTCCCAGTTTCAAATGCGCAGATATATCCAATAAATTGGGAGGGAGGATGACCGCCGCCGTAGCTCAATTTGTAGAACATCGGACGCGTAATTCGGAGGTTGCAGATTCGGCCGCTGCCGGCGGCGTTTCCCTTTCGTTCACTTTACTTTCCTCACACTTATATCATAAGTATTACAAGTAACAACCCCTCTAAATTCCTTTGCTTGCTTGTCTGTTAGTTCTCAATAATGTTGTGCCTAGCAAGGAAAAACTAGTCCTTAAAATTCCCCTTATTTCGTTGCCTTTAAAGCATTTTCAACATGAGCCACTGCTACAGCGCTCTCACTGAAGTTCTTTTGTATTACGCCTTCTTTCCAGAAAGCAGGCCAGACTGTGGGCATTCGGTCGCACATTTGTTTCTGACATTGCGATGGATAGCCGATTGCCATTGCAGCAGGGATCAACGAACCTACCTCCATTATCCGCCAGCGAGTACGCCGAAAACAACGGCCTGCAAAGAAAGCACAGCAACCTCGTTCTTGCATTTAGCCAGCCGGCGTTTCTCATCGAGCCACACGACAAGATGCGGGTGCTGGACGTTGGCTGCGGAACTGGCGACTTCACGCGTGACTTCCTGTTGCCTCGCTGTCTACCGTGCGAAAAGATTGTCGGCGTGGACATCAACCCCGAAATGATTCAGTACGCGCGCCGAAAATTCTGCCCACGAGAAGATCGAGTATCTCGATTTTGGACATAGACGGCGACGTTACCGAATTCCTCAGCCGTTACGGCCAGTTTGACAGGGTCTACTCTTTTTACTGCCTGCAGTGGCTAGAAGACCCGGGTGCAGCGTTGAAGAACATAGCGTCGCTACTGTCGCCCGGAGGGCAATGTCTCCTTGTGTTTCCCGCTACCCACCAACCTGCTACCATCTGGAGCCGCCTCGCCAAGATGTACCGCTGGGAAAAGTATTCGGAGGTATATGCGGGCCGCGCTTTTTGCCACGTATTTGTACGCTCACTACTGGAGAAACGTCAATTGCAAGCAGCTAAAGCTTGCTTTATTCACGTGCTCAGGCAATTTATTAGCAAGTATTAATCGTGTCCGCAGCCGAAAACCGTACAGGGGTTACTTCATGTGAACAAATTAAGAAATACAAATAAGAAAACACTATGGAATCCGCTAGCGAAGCACAATAACAGCAACAACAACTTTACTGAAAGGTCCTGCTAGTTATTCGGGGATTTGGGTGGACATCCCCGCCTAGGCGTCGGCCACGAGCTCTTACGCTCTGAGATTTTCCTAGGCCCGCTGGACGGCTCACAACTGGTCTTCTAGAGCGGAGCTGAGCAGCGTAGTCTCCCAGCGCGATAGCGAAGGACAGGAAAGTTATAGTAAACTGGTAGATATCTCCATTCTGCTGTAGGCATAAAATGTAATGGTGATAATGATGCTTATCATTGATGTGAGCTTCAAGCATCATGGCATGTGTTTGCAGGTGGATATCACTACGTCACTTCAATAAATCCGTAAAATTTAACCTTGGTTTCCCTCTGTTACAGACACACTGCATTGATGAGAGTTTAATATATCACAGCGGATCTGTATAAAACAGGCATATTCTTCGGTAAGAGTAGAAACGTGTGTGCCTCAGAAGTTAGGCAAAGCCCACTACTCACAACTGGTCCACTAAGAATGACGACCGGCGGCAAGCAGGTATCAGCCACACAAAAGACAAGGCGACGCATGTCGCAACAAAAACACGCACGCCGCTACACAAATGGAAAAACTTCAAAGGAGCATGTACTAAATTCGAAAGCTCTCTCTGGGCAGACATTTCGGCTTTAGTTTCAGGCTGCGTGATCGACCATGGTTCGAAATTCTGCGTCACCCCGGTGTCGTACGTTAAACAGCTTTGCTGGTAAACCACCTTCACAGTGTGAAGCGCATCTTTGTATTGAACTAAACGTCGCGCTAAAAGTTTCTAGTCTTAGTGAGAAATTTGCTCGACTGGGTCTTTATAATGATTACTTTTGTGATGTGTAGTATTACAATGTTTAGATTTTGAAAGCGTGCGTCCAAACGCTGAATGCATGTAATACAAAGCACATTCAATCAGGCGAAGTGCAAGGTGCGAGTATATGCATTGTCGGCGAACACTCTTTATGAATTATCTGCTAAAATTTAGCTGCTAAAATATTTAGACTGTGGTGCTCTTTCTTCCTTACTATTTGACAAAAAACATATAAATACGCATGCCCTGATTACAAGCAGATGCCATTATTCTTGCACATTCATTTTCTAAGCTGAGCTAGAGCGCAACCAAAGAGGGAAAAAAAACATCAACAAAATCGCACTAGTGATCGGGGGGGGGGGGGGGGGGTATAGCACAAGCAACACTTATTATGCATTACACACTGAAACACTTATAAAAGTCAGTATAAGCATCAGTCGATTTGTGTTAGCAGTGCCCTTCCAAGTAATACATTTCGTTAACCAGCGAATGAAATTTCTTGAAGACCAAGAAGCGGTTCAGTGTTTATTGGGCATAGGAAACGCCAGTATCAAGATCTGTAGCATTTACCTTCCAAAATTGAAATGGCAACGTTTCAAATGAAAGATCCCAGGTTTTGCTTGTCTGGTAAACTTCTAGTCTGGCTAGGGCTTCTGACGATTCGTCATTACCACATTCTTGCCTAAGCTTGTATTTTCCGCACAACTTATAGGCACACAATGCATTAGATCGGAAAATGCTCTCATAGATAATGATCAATTTTATGAGAAGTTGTGGCGCTTTACATACTTGCACTAGTCACGCGCGTTTGCAAAAGCGTGGGGTTAATAATTTTATTTGTGGTTGGTCCCTAATCAAGCTTTTCGAAATTTAAACCTGGCCGTAGAGACGCAGTGGGCGAAGTACACGCGCAGCTTCCACGCTCGCTTTACTTACTTATTTTTTTTTTGTGGGGGGGGGGGGGGGCAGGTTTTCCGTACGACTACCTTGAAACATACTGTCACGTTAGCTTTTACCTTAAAACCTCACGGCTGAAAGGCAGGTGTAATTTTACCAAAATTCAGTTTTTCTTGGGTTAGAGCGACTTAATGTCACTATAAGAAAGTCGCATGCAATTATTGCTTCTAGCGTACTAACATTACCGAACTCATGATGTGAGATGGCAAGACTGTGAAGCAATAAGTAAAATCTTGTCACTGTGAAGAAGTGCACTTGGCCTTGAATGTAAGATTGGTTATGGACAGATGAGAGGCAACTTTCATGCGTGTCAGCCAATGCAGCAATCCCGTATGTGATACGATAGGTGTGAATGAAAAATGAAAGCGCTCTGAGACTGAGCTAGGGGGAAACACCATACCATGATTAGATGTTATAAATATACACATACACACACACACATATATATATATATATATATATATATATATATATATATATATATGTGTGTGTGTGTGTGTGTGTGTGTGTGTGTGTGTGTGTGTGTGTGTGTGTGTGTGTGTGGTGTGTGTGTGTGTCAAGTAGATCCTCCGTGAGAAGTCACAACGTTGTTTATTTCGACGTGTCAGCCAGAGTCTGGCTGAAACGTCGAAATAAATAACGTTGTGAATTCTCATGGAGGATCTACTTGACTACTTGCAACACTATATATATATATATATATATATATATATATATATATATATATATATATATATATATATATATATATATATATATATATATATATATATATATATATATATATATATATATATATATATATATATATTCATCCACTGTAATCTATTACAAAACTTTTAGCTGCAATATGTTTCCCGAGGTATTGCCACACACAACGGCTACAGTTGTCAATGGTGTACACGGCTTTTCCGAACCACCGGGATAATTTTACCGTTACTCGTTAAAGGCACTCGTAATGCTATGGCTAACTGGCGTACGCGATTCTCTCATCAAATTATCTTATTCTACCCACACTGAACTACGCTGCTATACACGTTATTCATTAACTGCCACTATTACTGCACAAGTTTCAACGATACGCCTTCTTGAGCTGACTCACCACAGCTTCGAAACTAGGTATGAGCTTTCTTGTAACACATAGAAGTGTCGCTGAATAATAAAATATAAAATAGCAACAAGTTCTGATGAATTTGTTTATAATTTTACGCCTAGATATTGAAGAGGTACATCCCGAAGAGTCATTACATGAAGGACAAGAAAGAACAGTTGGCATACATGTCGGCACTGCTACGTGAAGCCCAGCTGTCAACCTCCATTTTTCGTCTTGCCTAGGCTGGTCACATTTGACGGATGGTCTGAGCAGGATATAATCGGTAAGTATGAGGGCAACAGCAAAACCTCCCTGGAGGTGTGTGCCGTGAGATCAGAAAAGCACATATTAGTGTACATCATGTGTGCATTTCGCTATATGTCGACTGTAGAGTCCGCCATCCTTACATGAGGAGATTGCGGTGTGAGATACTCTCCTACGTATATTCTACCGTGCACTGACAGAGTTAGAAGCGCAAGGGTGCTCAGGATTTTCAATTTGGAGAGTCATGTTTCATCGCAACCCCCTCCCCCTCCTGGTCGACTCCAAAAGAAAACGAACTGCGCAATGAACGAACAAATGAAAATCGAGCGATGACGTGCTTCGCACAACGGCCTGCCTTTGGTTCCCGACTTTCCGGGGGTAATGGTAAGAAGTAGAGTTCTTGGAATGCAAGTTCAGAAATCCTCGATTGCCAATATACGTCATCGAAACCCTGTGTTCTGAATAATGACGGGGCGGGTCCGACTTTGTAAAGGTGTGGGGCAACTTGGCGCCCTGCTTATGGAACTAGGGAAGCGTAAAAAAAAATCCGGCAGCTCCTCTGCGTTGTGGGAATTGATTTAATGCAAAACACTTACCGAGCAGCTGCATACACTGCATTTTTTGGCTCTGAGACAAATCAAGACATTCATGTCTTGGTATTTCGTTCACCATCGCATGTTTGCCATGCATACATGTACAGGATCGTCCACATCTAAGGTGAACACCCCCATTAGTGTTCATGACCTCATATAAGCTCATGTGTAATGCATAATTCGGAAAATTATTATTGTGCTCATGGATATCAGGATTAGACGTCATATAACGGATATTTCCCTCGTCAAGTAGAATAAGCGTTCGAGTTCTACTGGCTTGAACACGAATGAGGTGTTCACCTTTGACGTGGTCGACCGTGTACATTCTGGTACAGGTCATGCGTTCTGGTGTATACCATGCATGACCTGCCATTTATACTTGCCATACTCATGCCATTCTAATTTCGGTATATATGTGAAGCAAACGAAAAACGGCTGCTAGAGCACTAAGGTCATGTCATGTAAATCATGACGTAAGTGCCATGCATGACATGGTTTTAACTGCGGAGATGCTTAGGCCGAGCATTGGTCTGTGATGAGTGAGCAGAAATGATCATCATCATGAACCAGCACGCGCTCTCTTCGTCCTCTTCCTCTTTTCCTCGTTTGCTTCGCTCCCAGATCAAGTGCGCCAATTTGTCCGGCCTAGGATGCAATAACCCTGATGGGCGAGCGAACGAGTACAGACAGAAAGAAAGAGAGAGAGAAAGAGCGAAAGAAAGAACTTCCAGGCAGAACGTAACAGGACCTAGGGCTTTTAGCACCCGAAATGGACTAGCAAACCGTTGGAGAAACTTCTGGCAACGCTGTGGAACACGCTGAGTTCGTCGAACCTAGCACTAGGTCTCCTAATTGGAAAGAGCAATGGTGCTCTTGGGGAGGTGAGCGGCAGTCTCGCCTGGTGATGCTGCTATGGCTAGGCGTGCTCTAAAGCAAGCCTTTCGAAGGAGCTCCGAAGTACCGGTGCCATCAGGATGGTAGTGCTCCGTTGTGTCCAAACCCAAGAAATTCTCTTGCGGAAGCCTTGGCGTCCTTCCATAGACAAGCTTGAAAGGCGATTCACGTGTGATTTCACGCTGCGCCGTACTGAGGGCGAAGACAGCTGCGGCAACGAATTCGCCCCAGTTGCTATGACTAGGACTCACGTATGACGACAGTATGTCCTTTATGGTGTGGTTTGTACGCTCCACTAGACCGTTTGTTGGGTGCTGAGTAGTGGCCCCTGCATGTCGAATTCTATGGTCATTAAGTAGGTTTCTGAATGCGCGCGACGTCAGAGCCGTGCCGCGGTCGGTGGTGAGCAAGCCCGGTGCGCCGTGTCTAAATATGACGCACTCGTTTGTGAACGTGAGGACGTGCTGCGTCGAAGAGTCTGGGACGGCCCTGACATCGGTCCACTTCGCGAGGTAATCTGTGGCAATATGAGGAACTTCTTGCCGGGTGATGTACGTGGAAACAGTCCCGTTGGTGAAGTGCCACTATTTCAAAAGGCGTTTCCTGAGGAGGGATAGGTCGCATGGGGACCGGTGGTGGATTTGTGATGGCCTTCCGTGCTTGACAGACAGTGCACGGCAAAACGTAGCGGGAAATGTTAGTGTGCCTGCACCGCCACCGAAACATCTCTTTGATGCGTGCAAGCGTCTACTGAAGCCCGAGGTGACCGGCAGACGGAGCGTCGTGGCACATAAATACCATTGATTGTCGCATGCCTACCGGCACGACAGGAACGCAGGACCCATCCCGATTATTTCGGGGGCAAAGGATACCATCTTGTACGGCATACGACGCCGCAAGGCTTTCACGACGCTTGAGCGTGCGTAGTTCCCCGGATAAGCGCCGCGTTTTATCGACAACTTCTGCGTCTTGTACCTGTGCGGTGCGCAAGTCGAGCGCTGCAAGGACTTGTGAGGTGTTGAGAGTAGTCGGGTGACGCGAAAGGTAGTCGGCGTATTGATGGCGAGCACCGCTGCGATAGACAACGGAAAAGGTGTCATCTTGCAGCTTGAGAGCCCACCTGGCAAACTTAGCGTTGAGGTCTTGTTTTGTTTGAAGCCAGCAAAGGCCGACGTTGTCAGTAACGACCGTGAAGGCTTTACCATAAATGAACGGGCGAAATTTTTTGACTGCCCAAACCACCGCCAAACACTCAAGTTCGGAGGCGTGGTATCAGCTCTCTAGTTCACTGAGCCGGCGGCTAGCATCAGGACCGGCCTCTGTTGCCCGTCCTCGTTGAGTTGCAAGAGATCAGCTCCGATGCCAAGACCACTAGCGTCTGTGTGAAGAATAGTCGGTGTGTTCCCGTCGTAGTGCGTGACTGTCGGTAGTGTTTGAACACCACCGACACCGGGATGTATATAACAAAAAATAAAAATATTTGCCCAGCTTGCACTAAGTCGCGTAAGGCTGGGCCACAGAAGAGCTGGTGGGCACCTAGTTGGTCTTGGCTTGGCTAGGACCAGCTCTCACCTCTCTTTCTCACCCCTTGCTAAACTATACTATACCTGGCTATGCTTCGTCTTTTTTTTATTTCTTCTTTTACATTTCTTAGCGAACCCAACGCACTTTAACCATTCCTACCTACGCTTCTATCTATCTATCTATGCCCGTGTACTTAGATTTAGGTGCACGTTAAAGAACCCCAGGTGGTCAAAATTTCCGGAGCCCTCCACTACGGCGTCTCTCGTAATCATATCGTGGTTTTGGGACGTTAAACCCCAGATATTATTATTATTATTATATCTATCTATCTATCTATCTATCTATCTATCTATCTATCTATCTATCTATCTATCTATCTATCTATCTATCTATCTATCTATCTATCTATCTATCTATCTATCCGCCTACGTCCGGGTGCTCTCCTGATCGCCTCCTTAACTTGGTGCGGACCAAAACTGGCACGAGTGTGTGAGAGGGTTTCACGAATATGACTGTGTGATCATGAATGAAAAACATGAAAATCCTGTTGCGTACGTCGTCAAACACTTTCTTCCAGACACGTGTGGCACACAACCGTTTTTCACGGGCCGCAGTATACGGGTATGTGCCACAGGTGATTGGCAGTTTATGTCTACCCAGGGACGGCGAGAACATACATTGGTAATTTATATGAGAAAACGAGAAGTGGCAGTTCGGTATTCTACCTGCGTGGCAGTTTGGTATTCTACGACAGAGCCACGCCAGGTCTAAAAACAGCTTTGGAAAAACAGCCTATGCAGGCCTAATGGTGGTGCAACGTCAGTTGTGGTTGTAGTGCTGGCCATCTAATTTTATAATAAAGCAATAAACACTACATATGTACAACTACGATACAGACGTCATGTCAGGTTAACGTCAGTTGTGGTTCCAGTGTTAGCTCCACATTTATAGCTGTCAGAAACATTGCATTTGTATTCCTATATTCGTGTATCGCTTGACCCCAGAAGAATGCACTAACGAAAGTTACGTGTGATAGTCACAGCACTGCAACCGTATGTTGCACTTCGTTTTGATAATAGGCCTGCCTGGCTGCCCAGGCGGCGCTCCGAAAGCGGTGCTAAAAAGCACCCCCTACGATAAGTTCGTTGGTTTCGAGTAGTCAGACTGGCGGCCGCATGCAACACTAAGCTCAAGTGCGCAATGGATCCGCCGCTGTCGGTTGCGCTGTGCTTTGGATTTCGGCCAGTTTCTGGCGTGGCTGAGTTCTTCAGGCCAAGCAATCTGCGTAAAGGCAAGAAGCTCGTCAACGCCAAGTATGTTTACGACGTGCACGAGATTGAAGGAACCGTTTCGGCGCGCTGCAACTCTTAAGTGCAGCGAATCTCATACGACGTTGAACTCGAGGTAAGTTTTGCGAGGCATGCTCGCGCGATTAGCGACAGTGCATAAACGAAAAGATTGCTGTTAAGAAAGCCGGAATGAGTTGTATCACATGACGAAACAGAATCAAGAAAGGTCCAGTGACGAAGGCTAGCCATCGGCGGCCCGAATGAGCGCGCATTCGCGCCGTGTGCCGTTTTCTACCGCATTCAATCGCAAACACACTTTTGCACCATGCACGGTCGTAATTTTCAACATTTGCTTCTAGGGAATTCGTCAAATTCTGTCAGCGTGTGGTGGCGATCGAGGAGCGACGGCGCACAATGTTTGTTGTGTGGCGAAGCTTCGCTTAGAAAGGTGGGAGGGGGGGGGGGTGATATTGTCCGGAAATTAAAAGTGGCGCTCTTTTCTGCGCCCACAGTGAGCACGGCTCACAGTACAAGAATAAAACGAGGAGCTAACGGCTTAGGAGGCGCACTACAAATATCGACCTTCCTTCCACATTTTCACCGCACCTGGACGAGGCCACACTGCTTTCTCCTGTGGTCAGTCCATCAAATCATGGTGGATAAGTTCCTGCGTACGTTTTAAGCACTTTTTGAGTCTGAAAACTACGCGCAAAATTAAATAAAACGTATTAAAGCAAGTGAGAACTGTGTAACTCTACGGTCGGCGTCTATTTTTGAATACCCAACCAACTTCGGCGCACGCCACCAGGCTCCGCCACAGTACTCAAAACTCCAGCGCGTCAGCCCTATATGTATGTGCTCTAACGTATGTATGTATATGTATGTATATGTATGTATATATATGTATATGTATGTATATGTATGTATATGTATATGTATGTGCTCTAACGTATGTGCTCTAAAGTGAGTGCTGACGTTACGTTAGACCATAAATTACTCTTTAAACCTCACTGCTGTCGACGTGCCTGGTAAGCCCACGATGTTCACACAACTAATACACTTACAAAAGCACGTCGATCCATTACGTAACGCTTGGCTCAAAGCCAAAAAATGCAGCATAAAACTACTCGCTGACTGCCTCGCATGAAACCGATTCCCACAAGGCGTGGGATCTGCAGACTTTTTTGTCTCTTTCTTTCCATCTGTTTCTCTCTCTCTTTTTCTCCCTTTCTTGCCTTTCCATCTCTCTATTGTTCTATTTATCTCTCTCTCTGTACTCATTCACTCGCCTTGTTCCTTTTTCTCTTTTAAATGCGAAGCATTTCTTAGCGAGCTTCTGCCACTTTGAAAAGATCTATCTATCTATCTATCTATCTATCTATCTATCTATCTATCTATCTATCTATCTATCTATCTATCTATCTATCTATCTATCTATCTATCCGCCTACGACATTGTGCTCTCGTAGCCGTTTAGTTAATGGGATGTATACTAAAATTGGTAAGGTATTCCATGACGGTATGACAAACATAAATGACAGGTCGTAACATGAAAATCATGACATGCATGCCATCAACGGCATGATTTACATGCCACGGTCTTGGTACTCTCGCGGCCCATTTGTTAATTTGATATATAAAAAAATTGGTATGGCGTGACAAGACTGCATGACGAACGAAACTGACAGGACATAACGTGGAAATCATGATATGAATGTCATGTACGGCAGCATTTCAGTGACACGGTCTTAAAGTGCTCGCGGCCGTTTCATTATATGATTATGTACCAAAATTGGTACGCTGTGACATTTCCATATGAAAAACGTAAATGACAGGTGCTAACATGTAAATCATGATATTCATGCCATGTACGGCGTGATTACTTGCAACGCTCATGGTGCCCTTGAGGACGTTTCGCTAGCTTGGTATATACCAAAATTTGTATTGCGCGACGTGACTGCATGACGAACATAACTGACAGGTCGTAACATAAAAACTATTACTTGCATGTCATGTACGGCATAATTTCTGTCACGCTCCTGGGGCGCTCGAGGCTGTTTCGCTAGCTTGGTATGTACCAAAATTGGTATTGTGCGTCGTGACTGTATGACAAACATAAATGACAATTTGTAACATAAAAATCATGACATGCATGTCATGTACGTCATTACTTATATGCCATGCTCATGGTGCGCTTGAGGCCGTTTCGCTAGCTTGATATATACCAAAATTGGCATGGCGCGACGTGTCGTAACATGTCGTATGACGGGACGCAAAGTGAAAATCAAGAAATGCATTTTATGTACGTCATGATTTACATGGCAAGCGCTTGTAGCCGTTTCATTCACTGGATATATACTAAAATTACTGTGGCCTGGCATGCCAGTATGAGAAACATAAATGGCAGCTTAGAATAACAGAGAGCTGAGCTAGTTGGTAAGTATTCATTCTAAAAGGACAGGGCGTGCAAACACGGACACAAGAAAGAAGTCGGGACACCACAAACGCCGACTAACAACTGAAGAGACGCACAACGGCTGAAAAGAAAGAAGGCACGAAAACTTATCTGCGCATGCCCATGCAACATGCGAACCTATCAATCCGGCACGCGTGGCGGTCTACGTGAAAGATAACTGTTAAGGCATTTGATTTCATCTTTATGCAAGTTAATCGATGGTTGGCTTACGCATGCGCTACCACTATTCTCGATATGCCATGCTTCAATCATCAGGCGCGTTTCTTCATTTCTATGCCGGTACAACGCTGTGCATTCATCAAATTTTGGCGTGCACTTACAATCTCGACAATGTAAAGTTAGATTAGAAGGTGAGCCTCCTGTTAGCGATCTCTTATGTTCCAGCAATCTCTCGTTGATGCATCGGCCCGTCTGTCCTACGTAGAAGCGGCCGCAGCTGAAAGGGATCTTATACACCACACTCGTACGGCAATCAGTGAATTTGTTGGTGTGTTTTACTAAACAAATATCGGTCCGCTTCTTGCCTTTTACTCCCTCATTCTTCCTTTGCACAGCGGCACAAATCTTACCTAGCTTATTCGCAGCCGTGAAAACAACATTAACGCCGTATCTAGTTCCTACTTTCTTTAGCCTGTGAGATACGCGATGAATGTACGGTATACCTGCGACACGTTTCTTCCTATCGCTTTCTGCAACCATGCTCGGGATTAACACAATAGATTTCTTCAAACGTTCAGCGACCGTGGCCACTGCATCACGAGGATACCCTACATCTAAAAGACGTGTAACCTGTGCGTTAAAGCTATCACTCATTTTGTGCTCACACGACTTGGTGAGGGCTGACTTAAGGCAAGACATGGCGATGCCGTTTTTTACAACCTTCGAGTGCTTCGACGAAAAATTTAACAGCGGTTTCGAAGATCTAGGAGAATACTGCCAGCACACGTGGGTCTTCTGGAACGTTAAGGAAATGTCTAGAAATTCTATTCCATTATTCTGAGGCACCTCTTTAGTGAAGCTCAGCCCTCCTCCATTTAATTCAAATTTTTCGCTCACGGAAGTTACCACCTTTTCAAAGTCCTCATCACTACAAAAAATCAAGTAGTCGTCCACATAACGAAAAACCTTAATAACCGAATTACCTAAGGTGCCTTCCAAAAGATTGTCAATCTTGCTAAGGTATAAATCACTAAGAACCGGAGCAACTTTAGAACCAATACATATCCCTGATTTCTGCACATAAACGCCTTCCTTCCAACCTACCAGCGTCGACTTTAAATACATGGATAGGATTTCTAGAAATGCCCCGGTAGAAACACCACATTTTTCGGTGAAAACCGTCTGGTGCTCTTGTTCGTTAATACAATCATTAACGCATTTTAACAAGTCATCATGCGGCAAAGAATAATACAGGTCTTCAATATCCATACTAAAGGCCTTACAACAGCCGGGGTTCTCCTCTGAGAGGAACTGAACTAGCGCCTGAGAATTACGCATACGAAAAGGGTCTGAAAAACTCAAAGAGGTTAAGCAGTTCTGCAAATAACTAGATACAGCGACTTGCCAGGTGCCTTGCTCTGAAACGATAGCTCGAAACGGAATCTCGTTCTTATGTGTTTTGGCTGAAAAAAAAAACAATTCTAAAGTAAGCGATTTAGCCTTCTTGACATTACAAGCTATTCTCTCAAGATTATGTCTTAACAAAACGTCGACAGCACGTTGCCTGACTACCGATGGCTTAAGTTTTACCGTCCTAAAATTCTTTTCTATGGCTGTTAATGCTTTTTCTGAGAACAAACTGTCCGGCATAATTACAAAATACCCTTCCTTATCTGAAATTACTGGCCTGTCCGGCCTTTGGTTAATTACTGTGTCGAAAAGAAACTCAGGCCAGTAATTTCAGATAAGGAAGGGTATTTTGTAATTATGCCGGACAGTTTGTTCTCAGAAAAAGCATTAACAGCCATAGAAAAGAATTTTAGGACGGTAAAACTTAAGCCATCGGTAGTCAGGCAACGTGCTGTCGACCTTTTGTTAAGACATAATCTTGAGAAAATAGCTTGTAATGTCAAGAAGGCTAAATCGCTTACTTTAGAATTGTTTTTTTCAGCCAAAACACATAAGAACGAGATTCCGTTTCGAGCAATCGTTTCAGAGCAAGGCACCTGGCAAGTCGCTGTATCTAGTTATTTGCAGAACTGCTTAACCTCTTTGAGTTTTTCAGACCCTTTTCGTATGTGTAATTCTCAGGCGCTAGTTCAGTTCCTCTCAGAGGAGAACCCCGGCTGTTGTAAGGCCTTTAGTATGGATATTGAAGACCTGTATTATTCTTTGCCGCATGATGACTTGTTAAAATGCGTTAATGATTATATTAACGAACAAGAGCACCAGACGGTTTTCACCGAAAAATGTGGTGTTTCTACCGGGGCATTTCTAGAAATCCTATCCATGTATTTAAAGTCGACGCTGGTAGGTTGGAAGGAAGGCGTTTATGTGCAGAAATCAGGGATATGTATTGGTTCTAAAGTTGCTCCGGTTCTTAGTGATTTATACCTTAGCAAGATTGACAATCTTTTGGAAGGCACCTTAGGTAATTCGGTTATTAAGGTTTTTCGTTATGTGGACGACTACTTGATTTTTTGTAGTGATGAGGACTTTGAAAAGGTGGTAACTTCCGTGAGCGAAAAATTTGAATTAAATGGAGGAGGGCTGAGCTTCACTAAAGAGGTGCCTCAGAATAACGGAATACAATTTCTAGACATTTCCTTAACGTTCCAGAAGACCCACGTGTGCTGGCAATATTCTCCTAGATCTTCGAAACCGCTGTTAAATTTTTCGTCGAAGCACTCGAAGGTTGTAAAAAACGGCATCGCCATGTCTTGCCTTAAGTCAGCCCTCACCAAGTCGTGTGAGCACAAAATGAGTGATAGCTTTAACGCACAGGTTACACGTCTTTTAGATGTAGGGTATCCTCGTGATGCAGTGGCCACGGTCGCTGAACGTTTGAAGAAGTCTATTGTGTTAATCCCGAGCATGGTTGCAGAAAGCGATAGGAAGAAACGTGTCGCAGGTATACCGTACATTCATCGCGTATCTCACAGGCTAAAGAAAGTAGGAACTAGATACGGCGTTAATGTTGTTTTCACGGCTGCGAATAAGCTAGGTAACATTTGTGCCGCTGTGCAGAGGAAGAATGAGGGAGTAAAAGGCAAGAAGCGGACCTATATTTGTTTAGTAAAACACACCAACAAATTAGCTGATTGCCGTACGAGTGTGGTGTATAAGATCCCTTTCAGCTGCGGCCGCTTCTACGTAGGACAGACGGGCCGATGCATCAACGAGAGATTGCTGGAACATAAGAGATCGCTAACAGGAGGCTCACCTTCTAATCTAACTTTACATTGTCGAGATTGTAAGTGCACGCCAAAATTTGATGAATGCACAGCGTTGTACCGGCATAGAAATGAAGAAACGCGCCTGATGATTGAAGCATGGCATATCGAGAATAGTGGTAGCGCATGCGTGAGCCAACCGTCGATACCGTCGATTAACTTGCATAAAGATGAAATCAAATGCCTTAACAGTTATCTTTCACGTAGACCGCCACGCGTGCCGGATTGATAGGTTCGCATGTTGCATGGGCATGCGCAGATAAGTTTTCGTGCCTTCTTTCTTTTCAGCCGTTGTGCGTCTCTTCAGTTGTTAGTAGGCGTTTGTGGTGTCCTGACTTCTTTCTTGTGTCCGTGTTTGCACGCCCTGTCCTTTTAGAATAAATGGCAGGCACCAACATCCAAATCATGCCACGCATTTCATATACGCCATGATTTACATGACACTGTCTTGGTGCGCTTCCGACCGTTTTGTTAACTGGATATATACCAAATTTGACATGGAATGACACGCGATAAAAACAGCGGGAAACAACCTCCGTTCATTTTCTGTTTTCATCGCAGTAACATGTGCTTCAATATACACAACATAGCGTATCAGTGAATACCGGGTCATTGTGGTATATACGGTAACGCCCGTGAGGATGAGGCCGCGCGATCTGCACATGACGGTGATCACTCCGCAGATATACCGTTCTCCAGAACCGACGCAGCTACGAGACTTCGTTCGCTGGCACGTGAACTCACACTTGCCCAGTGGAACTCGGCGGAATTCACCAACGCTCGTCTCCACAGCTTGGATCCCAATCTCCAGCTTCGTCTTCCGTCAGGAATATCGCGAGCTGAGGAGACGCTTCTGTGCCACCTGTGGCTTGGCGTGACCTTCACGAATGCCTACTCCTGTCTGATTAGAATGGCCAACGAATCTACATGCAATAACTGCAACTGCAAAGAAACGATCTCCCATCTTCTGTGTGAGTGTCCCCGTTTCAGTGCGCCAAGTGAAGAACTTTCGTATGCGCTAGATAAACTTGATAATCGCCCTATGTCGAAACAAAGGGCTTTGGGGCCTTGACCGAGTCCGTCGTCAGCGCAGAAGGCTTTGAAAGCATTACTGCGCTTTCAGCCGAGGCTGTCCGAGACTGTCCATATAATTCAGCCAGACTCTCCATATAATTGCTATCGCAATAAAAAGAGAATACGACACTGCTTAAAGTCTGTCTCTAAGACCAGTTGTCCGCAAGAAGCGCAGTAATGTCTTCAAAGCCTTCTGCGCTTCTTCAAAGCATTACTGCGCTTCTTGCGGACAACTGGTCTTAGAGACAGACTCTAAGCAGTGTCGTATTCTCCTTTTATTGCGATAGCAGTTATATGGACAGTCTCGGCTGATTTTAGCCCTCGCCGTCGCCGTCGTCATGCTGCGTATATCTATAAGTATATATATATATATATATATATATATATATATATATATATATATATATATATATATATATATATATATATATATATATATATATATATATATATATATATATATATATATATTGTGATGAACAGAGACGGACACAGCACCCGTTCCTGGGCCAGCTGTTCTATTGTCTGCCTCTTCCTCTTCCTCGATCAGCTCCCCGCGCGCCCGGACCCCAGTGTCGTTCTTTGTCATCACACTCGGCCATGACTGCGAGCGCGCGGAGCTGTTGACAGTGGCTCTGGTGGACGTTGTTGGCTGCATCGCGGTGGACGGTCCCAACCATGCTGGAACTCGGTTTGGGGATCGGCCAGAAGTGTTTCGGGTGGGCGGCACTGGGTGTGATGCAGTGGTCGTCGCACGCCTAGCAGACGATTATACCGTCTCAGTTTGGTTGCGTGGTGTTTATCCATGCTTGCATGCCAAGCCGGAAAATACTTGCGCAACACAGAATGCGTGTAAGCTCGGAGAGACTGCGGGATGTGATTATCGTGATGCAACGCAGATCTCTCTTCCTTGCTATCATCATCCTTCTTCGTTCTGCGGTCACTACAATGAAAGATGTTCTTTGGTGGCTCCGTAGCACATTTGTACGTGTTAACACAATCACTACTGGATCCCACGCCGCAGTCGCTGCAGTTGTTCGCCGGAACCTCGATGCTTCGGCCGAGTTGGTCACTGTCCGAACGATCAGTGGTCAGTTCTATGGCGACGAGAATACCTTCGTGGTCTTCAATGCGGCGTTCAGGCGGTACTCCGGGAGTCAGAATGGCGTGCTTGTCATCTTCAGGAAGTTCGCACACCATGCAGCCGGAATGACCGATGCCGGCTCCGTCTGCCGAAACGCTCCCACACTCGGCCAATGACTGCCGTGAAGTCTGCAGATGTGGCGCCAACTGGTCAGAGAGGATGTTCGTGCTATCTGCGTGCAGGTCAGGTTGTGGTGTTGGAACGTCCACCTTGCAGCCTGTTTCTGTGCCTCCCGCTTGGCGGAACGTCAAGCAGTCGCTGGAGGTATTGCAGCGCACAGCTGCACAGTCGGGAAGGTTCTCGGCTGAAGCGTGGTCGGAGTGACGCCGTTCCCGAGGTCCGTGTTCGGTAGTGGTCTCTGGCTGTGATGAACGCGCGTCGGATACCGACGCGGACTCTGATTGCTCAATTGGTGAACTGCAGCGCACAGCTGAAGCATCGCGGTGAAATCTCTCCTGAGCTCCGTCGGTGGTGGCGGTCGGGATGGACTGGGTGATGGCACAGAGGTGGTAGGGATTCCTGCCAAAAGCAGCAATGAGCTTGAAGCTCCACTCCGCCCAGGACTGCTGCCGCGCGCCTTCGTACCTATGCCACGCCGCGGCACCATTTCGAAGGCGGTCCATGGCTACACACCACTACTGCTCTTCCGTCCACGCCATGCGAGCTCCGAGAGCGTTCACGGTCGCTACCCAGTTGTCGGCGTCGTCCTGAGAGCCGTTGAACTCTTGTAGTTCGCAGGCAGCCGGCGGTGGTGGGACGGCAGGCGAAAAACCGGACAGTGCGGACGCTAAGCAGCCCAGTTGGTTAGAGAATTGCGTGAGAGTATACACCGGAACTCGCTGCGCTGCTTGGTTGGGCTCGCCTCAAGGTCGTGTGAGGCGGCTATATCCAACATAGCGTTGATGGCGCACAATTCCGGCACGATCGCAGGAAACAGCGCAGAGCTCGACGCTGTCAAGGCGTTGACCGTGACGCGGAGACGCGCTATAGTACGGGAAAGCTCGGCGGCGCTTTCAGGTGATCCGCACGCGGAGCCAACGGTGACGCCCGAGGAGGTAGTGGTCCCTGTGCTCACTGCGGCGGGATCCTTGCCAGCGGGCACTTGGTCAGCACCCCTCAACAGCTCAGGTGCCGAGGAAGTCCTGAGCGACCGGTTGTCGCCACGGGAAGCGTGAACAGCGTTCCCGGGCAACAGGAGGCCGTACGCTGTCGTGACGGCTCCGGGGTAAACCTGCCCTTTGGCCACCGAGGAGGCCTGGACGCCATCCTCGAATGGTGGCATAGGTTCTACCGGCAGAAGTAGAGTCCTGGTTTCCATGAGCGAGGAAGCGTGGACGGCGTTCCTTCGATGGAGACACCCGCAACGCCGACGGCCTACGAGCACTTACAGGTGGCTTCAGCCTTAAGGTTCAGTTGTCGTAGACAGCGCCATTGTGATGAACAGAGACGGACACAGCACCCGTTCCTGGGTCAGCTGTTCTATTGTCTGCCTCTTCCTCTTCGCTCTCGATCAGCTCCCCGCGGGCCCGGACCCCAGTGTCGTTCTTTGTCATCACTATATATATATATATATATATTATATATATATATATATATATATATATATATATATATATATATATATATATATATATATATATATATATATATGGGTGATTCCACGTAAGATCGAACAAACGATGGCTGGTCGACCTCTCAAATTTATTTCCAAATTTTATATATTATTGCCTGATGAGTGGAAAGAAGAGATCAGCAATTTGTTTTGCCGCCAAAAATTTTTTCGAACCACAGGAAATCAATAATGACGAAGAGGTGGAGTGGAGCGCTCATCCGCTCTGCTGTTTTGGCCAACTTTCGTTATGAATTGCACAAAATATATTAAAGTTAGGTAGCTGAAATTTATTTACCTAAATGTATGCATGCTTTTGCTTCTGCTCAACTATTTTTAGTTTTTATGTGCAGTGTAGATGTTTTTATAAAAAAAACCTCAAAAATGGCCCAATCGGCAAAATTTTCTTTACTTTGAAGGTCTTTATCTCAAATAAGCCTTGTAGCATAGCGACAAAAATTCTGCATTACGTTCTTCGCATGTGTATCTACCAAACTGCCAGATCTTGTATTTATATAGCTTTTCAGTAAAGAGATATGATCGGGCTAAGTTCAAGAAAACACCGAACAATGGAAACTTCTGACGACAATTAAAAAAAAAAACATTTTTTAAATTTCTTAAACTTTGTCCACTTATTCTCCTCCACATCATCTTTCACAATCATTAAAAACATGTTGCATAATATCGTTGCACTAATAGTTACGACCCCTCCAATAAGACCCTTAGGCAAGGATGGGCAATTCCGACTTCTTGCCAAGCAAGTGTATAAAATGCAGGCAGGATTGAATTTCTTTTTATTAAAAGGCCAGCAGGTACCTAAAAAGGTGTTGCCGGCACTGAAGACGTTAATTTTGAAAATATTTGGTCACTGCAGCGGCCACGAGCGCGGGGCTACCGATCAGGCGCGCGCGCACACGAGATGCTCGTTGTAAGAGACGGCGCAGTGAGAGCTCGTTTTCGCGTCCTCAGACCGATTGAGTTCGAAACAGCAACACCTCTCGGGTGACTTGAACGCACGTGCACCGGTAGTCGCAGTGATCTGGTTAATTGCGTCGATTTCTTTTTCAGGGGGCACAAGAATGTCATCGTTATACAGTGCGTTCCATGAAGATCTTTCATTGCAGTGGTAGCAAAAGCACGCGTAGCACAAGTAGTCCGTCTCACTGACAGTCACTGATCTTTCGGGCGTTAAACATTCCTTCAAAGCATTTATGCCTAGGTAGGTAACTCTGCGAAATTTTGGCTTCTTTGCATTAATTAAAGGAGTACTGACACGATTTTGAGACATCGCAAAAGGGACATTTTTTGCTTCGTTGGTATGCAGTGTCCACGCTGTCCACACACTGGAGTCGGAGAACAAGTATAAAATATTTTAATTTGACTTTGAAGTTTTCGTCGCTGAGCATTTGCAAGCCAGCCACACTGCAAGGACATTATCCGGACAAGTCAAGACAGTTCCTCCGAGTTCGCGAGTTCTGCGTCCTGCATGCAGCCTAAATCGTATAAATCACTGTCAGGGTCACTGGACGACAATTCACTCATCGTTGTCTATTGCACCACGAGCAGATGACGGATTTCCCGCTAGTACGTCGCGAATTTGTATCTCCGTGACGTCACACTGCTATGAAACGACACTGAGAAGCCAGCCCCTCGATATCGAAACCGAAAGTGTCTATTTAAGGTGGCGCTAATTAAAATATAGGATGCATTCCCAGGCACCACAATAGTCATTTTAGGTTTCTCGACAACTATATTTTTATTTAGAGCAACAATCCGAAATTTTTTTTAAATTCGTGTCAGTACTCCTTTAAGCTTCTTGTGCTTCGAAAGGTAGTCTCCACAATAGACTCATTCAGAGCTATACTTTCTCGTCATGAGACGCACAGGAGGAGTGGAGTAAGAGCAAAGCACAAGAACTATCCGCGCCGAATGAAGTGTGAACAGCGCACCGAACACGCGGCCAGTTCACGCCGTCTGCTGCCGGCATCTAATATAGACAAGCGCATCCGGTTACCGATAGTTTCGCTTTTCTTTCCTTTGACAATCCATATTTTGCTTTGCCACAGGAGCGCCACGTCCATGCTTTCCACTGATCGCAACTGGCGCAGCGCAGTTTCTGTGGCAGCAGCGTGCGTGAAGCGAGCGCTCATAGCTTCCTTATAGAGTTTTCATCTTGCTTCCATCTCCGCCGTGTTATCAGCGCCTAGCTGAGATGCGAACAGAGGGCGGATAGAATAGCGAAGCTCCAGTGCACGTGCGTTCAAGTCACCCGAGAGGTGTTGCTGTTTCGAACTCAATCGGTCTGAGGACGCGAGAACGAGCTCTCACTGCGCCGTCTCTTACAACGAGCATCTCGGGTGCACGCGCGCCTACTCGGTAGCTCCGCGCTCGTGGCCGCTGCAGTGACCAAATAATTTCAAAACTAACGTCTTCAGTACCGGCGACACCTTTTTAGGTACCTGCTGACCTTTTAATAAAAAGAAATTCAATCCTGCCTGCATTTTATACACTTGCTGGGCAAGAAGTCGGATTGGCCCATCCTTGCCTAAGGGTCTCTTTGGAGGGGCCGTAACTATTAGTGCAACGACATTATGCGACATGTTTTTAATGATTGTGAAAGCCGATGTGGAGGATAATAAGTGGACAAAGTTTAAGAAATTTAAAAAATGGGTTTTTTTTTTTAATTGTCGCCAGAAATTTTCATTGTTCGGTGTTTTCTTGAACTTAGCCCGATCATATCTCTTTACTGAAAAGTTATATAAATACAAGATTTGGCGGTTTGGTAGCTACGCATGCGAAGAACGTAATGCAGAATTTTTGTCGCTCTGCTACAAGGCTTTTTTGAGATAAAGACCTTCGAAGTAAAGAAAATTTTGCCGATTGGGCCATTTTTTGAGGTTTTTTATAAAAACATCTACACTACACATTATAAAGTTCTAACGAAAGCAGTTTGCTTTCAGCCATTTTATTTACATTCCTCCTGGCTTCTTCTACCTCTTCCTCTAGCCTCTTCTTTTCCGCCTTCTCCAACCAATTCCTTTGGATCACTACATCCTCCCAAGCTCCTGTTTCCATCTCTCCGGCGATGGTAGGGAAGTATATTTGAGAGAGACGCCTCTTCGATCTTGCCGCGAGGTCCCTCGTAATATACTGTCTTCAGTATGCCTTGTTGTTTCGCGATCTTCGTGACGAAGTAGGGACCCGTAAACGGAGACTTCGAGTCAAGACCTTTGCGCACAAGAACCATGCTTCCAGGCTGCACATCGGGTATCTCTGATCGATGACTCTTATCGAAGTTCCTTTTCACCGTCTGGCGATATCGTTGTTTCTTTTCTTCCGCCATGAGTTTTTCCTTGAGAACGATCTTGTCAACCAACCCAAGCTCTTCATCAGCAGGCAACCAGCTTGATTTTCCGAAAGCCGCAAAGTTGGGGCTGCATCCAAGTCCTGCAGTATAGGAGCGATTGTGATGGTATACAGCCGCCTCCAGAGCACACTTCCACCCGCCTTTGAAGTCTGGGTATAAAGACATAAACATCTTCAAGTCCCTAATCATCCTCTCTGCAAGAGAATTAGCTTCAGGGTGGTATGGTGCTGGAAAACGTAGTTTAATACCTCTTTCTTCTGCCCATCGTTGAAGCTTAAGACTTCGAAAAGCTGGTCCATTGTCGGCAACAATAACTCTGACATCCTTGAACACATTCCGCTCCAGGAGTGATATCACTGAATTCGCATCTTCACGGCCGGCCTTAGCAGCCACATAGCGTGTGCACTCGTCCACGGCAACCAAAAACGCTTGAGTTTTGCGCACGCCCTCGCCCTTCTTCTTGACTTCTGCAAAGTCGAGGTGAATTACTTCAAATGGTACTTCCGAGTACACCGGCATTACCATTTTATTCCCTCGTGGCCTAAACTTTGCTTTGAAGAGCTGGCATTCGTGGCATGTCTTAATGTAGTTAGCGACATCCGCTTTCATGTTCGGCCAAGTGAATCTTGCAGTGAGCTTTCTGTACGTTCTCCAAAATCCATCATGTCCTCCAGATTCTGGACTGTTATGGTACAGCCTCAGAATAGCTTGCACTTCTGTCGCCGGCACGTGTACCTTTCCGTTCTTAAATGTCAACTTTCCTGTACCTTCCCACAGCCTTATGAAGTTGACGTGTTCAGCATCTGTTTCTTGTGGTATATGCAGTCTGGACAAGGCATCAGCATCCTGGTGATTTTGTCCAGGGCGATGAGCTACCTCGAAGGTGTACTGTTGGATCTCGCTTGTCCATCGTGCAATTCTCCCCTTTGGTTGTGCGAGATGAAGCAGATAAGTCAAGGCCTGGTTATCGGTGAACAATTTAAAACATCTGCCTTCCAAGTATGTCCTGAAATATCTCAAGGCCATGACAACTGCCAGAGCTTCTTTCTCTGTGGTGCAGTAATTAATTTGGGCTTTTGTAAACGTGTACGAAAAATATCCGATTACTTGTAGTTGTCGGGATGCCGGCTCCTTGTCATCTCTTTGGTAAAGAACAGCTCCAGTTCCGTAGTGTGAAGCATCGGTGTAGAGCTCGAAGGGTAACGTGAAATCTGGCAGCGTTAGCACAGGGTCAGAAGAAATGATTGTAACCAGTTCCAAATAGGCTCGTTCACATTCGTCAGACCACATGAACGGGACGCCTTTCTGGGTTAATGCGGTGAGACACTTCGCCTTTTTAGCGTAGTCTTTTATAAACGCTCTGAAGTGTCCTGCAAGACCTAAAAACACACGAAGGGAATGAACGTCATGGGGCTTCGCAAGAGATCTGATTCGCTGCACACTTTCTTCCTTGGTACTCTTTGTCTTGCCGTCAAAGCTCCTGCCGAGAAATACTACGGTCCGGCAAAAGAACTCACTTTTCTTTGCATTAATTTTTAGTTGTGCATCACTGAGCGCTTGCAGCACTGCCGACAGGTGGATCGCATGGTCGTCTTTGGTCCTTGAATAAACTAAGATGTCGTCGACGTACACATTACAAAACTTCCCAATAAACTCTTTCAGTACGGAGTTCATCATTTTCTGGAAAAATGCACCTGAATTCGTCCACCCAAATGGGAGCCGGTTGTATTCGTACACATCAAATGGTGTAACGAACGCCGTAAACTTCTTTGTGTCTTCCCTCAAAGGTACCTGTCAATATCCTTTACACAAGTCTATTCTGGAGAACCATTCACACCCACCGGTCTCGTCAATTATCTCATCAATTCTTGGCATTGGGAAAGGAAACAAATCTGTCTGCCGGTTGATGAGTCGGTAATCTGTGCATAACCGGAACGACCCATCTTCTTTAGGCACTATTGTAATTGGTGACGCAAACGAAGACGTGGATGGTCGAATGATGCCCGCGTCTAGCATGCCTTGAAGCTCCTGTCTTAACCAAGTCTTCTTCTCGTGACTCAAGGCATATGGCTTCTTTCTTACGACGTTTTGTCACGTATTTCGAAGGGAACTTCGATTGCTGTGGTAGCTGTGGGATAGGTGCCAACAGAAATGAGTTCCGCGTACTTCGACGTGACTTCGTCGGCGCACTTTACAATTTTAGGATGCGTTCCTGTAATATGGGAGCAACTTTCGACATTGTCAGTCGTTATGACATCGTTCCACAGTATGTTTATTTTCAGAAGTTTCATGTCGGGTCGGGACAGAAGGAAATCAAAATTAACACCCGACATTACGAGGCTTTTCACCCGTACTACCCGGCCTCTGAAGCGAACTTCTGCCTCGGTCCATTTTGTGAACTCCCTGCAAGTTCTATCATAGCTACACACCCTGATTGGTTTTCCTGGACAGATGTCATCTTTAGATACCATCTCCTCGTTAATCAGGCTCACTGAAGCACCTGTGTCTATCAACGCTGAAACGCTGGAACCATTGACAACCATCGCAGCGAAGAGAATGTTTGGGCTTACAATAAAAACGGACTCTCGCTCCAATAAATGCCCCTGCACACAATTATGCGACGATTCTCCAAGTAAAGCGTCAGTCTCATAGAATTGATGTGACGGCTGATCTGTCACGCAATTCTCGTGCGGGAAGACACCTTTTCTGGAGGATACTGCTTCATGAGGTTGCGGTGGGGGATCTTTCAACCCGATTGCATCTGTAGAGTCAGAACTAATGTACTTCAAGCCATGAAGCAGCTCCTCAGACGTTACAGGTGCCTTGAGTTCCATTTGCATTCGACTTCCTTTCTTCATTTCCTGTATTATAAGTGGCACGATGCATGATTCTGGAAGGTTCGGATCAGCGTTATACAGCAGTTGTTTTATGAAGAAATAGTCGACTAGGTTGTCGCTGTTTTGTTCATACTTGATGGCTATGTCCCATAATTTTACCGCATTCTTTCTGAAGGCACTGACACAGCTGTCCTTCCATGATTGCCATGAATCTTCTTTATGTTGGGCAAAACGCAAGTCAAACCATTGTTTGGCATTTCCAGAAAGGCATGCTCGCATATTTCGTATTTTATCGCAGTCCGTGTACCAATGATTCTGTTCACATGCACACTCAAATGCGTTCAACCAGTAATCTACACCGGAACTGCCGTCAAAGATGTCCGGGTTTACTGTCATGTGACGAGTCCTGTCTGATGCCAGAACAGTCAAGAGTGCCTGCTGGTGCTGTAGTTGCTGCTTTTGCAACCCAGTGAACTGAGAAAGAACGTTCGACCAGCTTGACGTATCTGTAATTGCATCAGAATGGCTCGGCAGCTGCTCCTTAATGGTGTTTTGCTTTTCCCAGGCTTCGAACTCCGAAAAAGGTACATTGGCCTTCACAGTACCTCTGGCGATGATGTCGCTGATTGGCTCTTTGGCAATGGTGGCGATGGATTCGATTCGGCCAGGTGTTGTCATCTCTTCTGACGCCGCAACGAAGTCCTCGCCGTCTAGCTCGTAGCCTGCAATCAGTGGCTCGCCGTCCCGCTGTGCGAGGTAGAAGGTCACCCACATCTTCCGGATCCTGTCAAAGGCTGCGCCAAATATAAAGTTCTAACGAAAGCAGTTTGCTTTCAGCCATTTTATTTACATTCCTCCTGGCTTCTTCTACCTCTTCCTCTAGCCTCTTCTTTTCCGCCTTCTCCAACCAATTCCTTTGGATCACTACACACATAAAAACTAAAAATACCTCAGCAGAAGCAAAAACATGCATACGTTTAGGTAAATAAATTTCAGCTACCTAACTTTAATATATTTTGTGCAATTCATAACGAAAGTTGGCCGAAACAGCAGAGCGTATGAGCGCTCCACTCCACCTCTTCGTCATTATTGATTTCCTGTGGTTCGAAAAAATTTTTGGCGGCAGAACAAATTGCGGATCTCTTCTTTCCACTCATCAGGCAATAATATATAAAATTTTGAAATAAATTTGAGAGGTCGACCAGCCATTGTTTGTTCGATCTTACGTGGAATCACCCATATATATATATATATATATATATATATATATATATATATATATATAAGTGCCAAAGAAAACAATTCCGAAAAAAAGCTTCCGAAGCGCGGAATCGAACCAGCGACTTCTCGATCCGCAGGGCGTGGCTCTAACCACGATGCCACATAGCGCAGATCGTCCAGGTGGCTAACGGCGCGCGTTATATACACACCCTTTACTGCTGTACTCAGAGACGGCAGGCGCTTATAAGCGTTTCTTCATTACCAGCGAGATGGCGTTAGGAGCACAACGGGCGTAGAGTGCCTCGATGCGCGCGCCCCCGTTTAGAGTGGTGTCAGCTTTTGAAAGGGCCGATGCCGCCTCCTCGGCCTTGGCGGCAGCGTGGCCGCCATTTTGAATCCCCCGCCCGGTCACTTGTGCGTGGCGCGCATGCTGTTTTTGGGTCGATGCTCGTTTCCCTCCAGTTTTATGCACTCGCTACCGTCACCATGGCCGGGTGTTGCGTGCCGCAGTGCACCAATCATTCCAGAAACGTTGGGAGCTTATCGTTTTAGAAGATACGAGGTTTCTTTGGACAGTAAAAATCAAACGTGACAAGCGGCATCCGAAGAACACATTATGCACTTGCAGCGTACGTTTCCGGCCGGTATTTCGAATGCACATCCAGGAATAATTCTGCCGGTGTTAACCTTGCGTAATAAATGGACACACTGATATCAGCTACATGCTCAAAATGCTTTGGTTCACGTGTGCATGAATCCTGCATTTTACTTCGCAAACATTCTTTAATGCACTTGGTTGGTCCTGCATCTCCCTTTGATTTTTGCTTTCGCTATTTTTGTGATTTGAAATGTATCATGGAATATATATTATGCGTGTTTGTCTGCAAATCAGATCCTTCTTTTTTCCTAATAATAATTATTTGTGAGAATTTACGTCCCAAGAACCCCGATATGATTATGAGAGGCACCGTATATGGTGGAAGGCTCCCGAAAATTTGACCATCTGTTGTTCTTTAACGTACACATAAATCTAAGTACGCGGGCCTCTGTCATTTCACCTCCATCGAAATGGTGCCGCTGCGGCAGGGATTCCATCCCGCAACCTTCGGGTCACCAGTCAAGCACCATAACTAAAAGCACGGCGGGTTCTTGTTTTTTACATTCCTTTCCGTGTTTCAAGTACGCCTTCTGTGCTGGTCTGATGCCCATGTATGTATGTGTGCAGTTAAATGTTTTTATCCTTCCCTGTTTCTGTGTTTCAAGGTTACATTTTCGTCCTGTCTTAAATAATTACGCAGTTCCTGTTTTTTTAATCATTTACGATCACTGTGAATCGACTAGTGGCAGTTGTGTTTTATTATGTAATCTGCGCTTTATTTGTGTAATTGCTTCTGTCACAAATAAATGGCCTGTGCACTGGATAATAACGCGCGCGCACACACACACACACACACAAACACGCGCGCGCGCACACACACACACTGAATATCTTATTTCTTTGAGCAAGCATAATTTATTTATTAGTAATGTAAGCCCTGAAGGCTCACAGAGAAATGCGCATACAAACAGTTCTCACGAAGCGTCTATGCAAAGAAGACGCATGAAAACAAGAAGACGGGGAAGCATTGTTTTACAGTAGACACGTTATGTCAGTAAAAAAATACAAGAAACAAAGTCAAGTTGTACAATTAGTACGTCATGGAAAACCAGTTAATGAAATAAAAACTCACAGGCTGCCTTATGCGTTCGCTTAAGACGGCTCGAAAGCGAAAGCCATCTTCTTCTTCTCCGTTTTTTGCGCACAAAGCGCGGTTTAACATTGCCTCCAAGATCGGAAGCACCTCACCTGGTTTTACACTGCCTTCGTGATCTGCCCACTTTTGACCAAGCTACGATGTCATGCGATAACGGCATCATATGACGTCACGCCAAATTTGTGAAGCTATGATGACGTCATATGATGGCGTCATCACGTGACGATGATTTTTTTGCATCCCTCGTCCCCAACGTCGCGGTACGCTGACGCCGTAGACGCGGGACGCCGGCGGTCAAATTTCGCGTTTTAAAAAAGATGTCCGCCACGGTGGTATAGTGGTGACGGAGCTCGGCTGCTGACCCGAAAGTCACGGGTTCGATCCCGGCCGCGGCGGTCGCATTTAGGTGGAGGCGAAATGCCAGAGGCCCGTGTACCGTGCGATGTCAGTGCAGGTACCAGATGGTCAAAATTCATGGAGCCCTCCACTACGGCGTGCCTCATAATCATATCATGTTTATGGCAAGTAAAAAAAACCCTCGATATTATTAAAAGAGACATATAAACGACGCCGTGCATCTGCCGCACAAAGTGTAAAACAGTATTGGAAACACTCAATGATATGTGCATGCAATTGGGCATGCGAGAAAACCTACAGAAAAAGAAACTGCAGATACAAAAAGAAGGAAAAAGGCACTGATACTGCGCGCATGCAAAGTTTTACGGCATACTACTTAATAACGTATTCATCGTTTTGATAAGGACTCAAGGTGCAACTCGAGTGCCGATACAGTAGCGGCTACAGATTGTGAGCAAGAAATGTCAGCAATAATAATGATAAAGAAGCTTTCGTTTCATTTTAGCAGTATATTCGCACCATACTGCCCCTCAGCCCTTTATTCTGTGTACAATATGTACGATGCCATTTATAATAAACGAAAAATTGTTCGCAAACTTAGCAAAATGAGCCGCCTTAATCGCGCTTAGGTAGCTTCGCAACACTAAATTGTGTGTGTTCAGATACATATACTGCTGCTGCTGACATGTATACAAATACCTTAAACGAATGTTTGTGTATTTGAAATGCAGAGCTTACGAGAAATTAAGTAAGGCTTTAGACTTTATCGTTTCCGGCGTAAGGAAGAGGATTGGTTTTCAACATAACAGTCTACGTCCACCTCTAGCGCATAACACATGCACAGGCCGTCAGCTTACATGAATTACATGCTTCCTTAATAAACATTTAGGCAACAGCAGCAATAAAAGCTGCCCAAGCTTCAGAAAAGAAAAGAAAAAGAGAAAGATCACTAGCGTGCACTTATTTCCGGACGTATCTGCGCACCGCAAGCGCTTTGTGTAGCGCGTTCCGCATGCTGCCGAGCTGCGGCGGGATTCGCAATGGCGGCCGTCGTAGCAGACGACGCGCCTGTCCTCACCCTCAGCGGAGCGCGCGGGCATCAAGGCACCCTAAACGGGCGCCCTTAAAGGCGTTGGCCAGCGCGCCCCTCTCCTGCGAAGGTCGTTTCTCTTCGCCCTACAGGGCGTGGTCGCATTCGTGCGCTTATCCGAGGAAACAAGGGGCCGGGCGGCGGGGGGGGGGGGGGCGGAGCGGGAGGTTGTCTCTCATGTGCTCTCCCCGCGATTTCCGCGCTCAAGTAACAGAGCGTACGAAGCTCACTTCGCTCGCTGTTCAAACAGAAATAAGTAACAACTGTGATTCGCGCTCGTCCTGTGTGGACCTGTTCGTTCGTTTCGTGCGTCCTGCTTCATATTTGAGCAGTGCGGTTCAAGTCTCGAGCTGTGACGCATCATAGTTCGCGCTCGTCCTGTGTGTGTTCTTTTCGTGCGTCCTTCGCGCTGGAAATTTCGAGCTGGTTTCCGTTCTTCGCGTTACATTCCAATTTGTTGCTATCGCATTCATTGCTTCGCCGTTGCAGCGAAACTCTGACATTTTTTCTCTTTTTTCCTTTTCTTGCTGCCCCTTTTTTTGTAGCATCTCTCTTCAATCATCTTTTATCCCCTTTACCCCTTCAACCATCACAGGGTAGCCAGCCGGTCTAAGAACTTGCTAACCTCCCTGTCTTTCCGCTTGTTTCTTCCTTCCTTTCCTTCCTTCGGTCATGACATAAGTGCGTGATCAACACAAATGACAAGTCATGCATTGTATATACCAGAATATACGCTTCATTAGCATGGTGTATACCAGACTGTACATGCATGCATGCATGCATGAAACTATGCCATAGTGAACCACATGTCATAGCATGAATGCTTTCATTTGCCTCAGCAATGAAATTTATGTACGGGGGTTCGAATCTAGTCTATCCAAGAATTTCTCTCTTCCTCTTTCTTTCTCTCTCTCCCTGTACTCATTCTTTCCCTAATCAGAGTTATTGCATCCCACGCCGGACAAATAGGCACACGTGTTCTGGGAGCGAAGTAGAAGAGGAAGAGGGCGAAGAGTGCGTGTGCCGGTTCATGCTGAAAATAATTTTCTTTCCCCAACACACGGCAGACGTAGAAAATAGCAGCTCTACTGTAAAAGAGTAGTCTGTAATTGTGCGTACATACATGCCTCTCTCGAATTCTTCGCTGCTCTATATTGCCAAATGAGAACACGCGTACAGTTCCACATTAGAAAGCATAGTAATCGTCGATAATTGTTTTCTCACAATAGTAATCGCAGTGGTATTCTAGTCAAGAAGGCATAAAAACGAAATTAATGGAGTTATGTAGAATATACGCCAGGTTTTTAGACTGGTAACAAAACTATACGGGTAGCGTTATGAAAACTTTACCACAGCAATTAAAAACGTTCGTAGATTCACAGACTAAGAAGTAGAAAATAGATATGAATGAAGAGCTGCTAAGTAAATATTTGAATAAAACAATTACGCCATCAACATAATTGTAGGCAACGACTTATTGACAAAGTATGATGAGACAGCTGTGCGCTTAGCACAGCTGTCTCATCATAATTTAGCAATTTCTTCATGTGGAATTTTTGGAGAATTCTTCATGTGGAAATCGGATAAACAGTATATTTATTAGGCGTGTACAGAATTGTTAGAAATATTTCGGAGTGGGCGGGAGAACACTACGGAAGCACAGCTTGCCTACGCACCACCTATTTCTATATTGGAAGGGATTTAAATAGTATATAAGATCAGCATGCCACATGCCAAAAGCTATCAATACAGGTGCAGTCGCGAAGTCTATCTGAAGACAGTGGCGTAGCCAGGGGGTGGCACACCGGGCCCTTGCCCCCCCCCCCACCCCGAAACAGATTTCTGCCTACGCCACTGTCTGAAGACCTTCATAATTGTTGTCAAGCCTCTGCTGAACTTCCAGTTCGTTTCTGTATGTGCTATTTATTTATTTATTCCTACTGATAACATCCTCAAAAATCAACTGCAGTGTTTGCTCAGTTACACACGCGATACAAGTCTTTATGCTCATGTAATGAATCCTCTTCAAGACAACTACCTTTCATTGAATATTCATATGATATAATTTGTAATATTGTCACAATTAATGTCAATGGTAAATATGAGCCAATGTTTTCGTGTTCGTTGAGTGAAGCAGAGCTTCTTGGTTCAACACAGTGACAGGAACAGCGCAGATACCGAGTAAGACAAAGAGAGGCGCACAGGAGACCAACGTGGAGCCGGCACATCACGTGCGGGTCAGAACTGTGTTAGCTGCCCATGAGTAGCTTTCCTTGAAAAATACTTGTCCTTCCTATATAAAAATGCTGGGGTGATAGCTACATGAGAACAATCTGTGCGAAGATGCAATTATTATTTATTTATTGCCAGGTGCTCAGTATAAATAGCTGTGCACATACAAAATAAGCATTTTTTTGTCTGAAGTCAGCGCTGCTCTTGTCTACTGTGTCCCTCTCTTTGTCTATGCCGGTATCTCCATTGTTCTCTTCAATATGAGTGAAACAACTGCAAATCATTGAAATTTTTGCAACGTGACGATTCCTGAATACTAATTCCCACTCGTTGTTACCGCTACACTACTCCACGGCAATGTCCACAAAAAACAAAAACAATGTAAAGCTGCATTTCACAAAACACGTTGCGGGGTTAGTTGGTGATACATTGTTACTTAAGATATTGTAGCCCTGCATTTGACAAGGACAAGACAGAGAAGTACATGACAGCGCCCGTCCTGCCTTGCACTTTTCTGTCTTGTCCTCGTGCAATGTAGAGCTGCAACATTCTAAGTAAGAAAGCTGCATTCATATTGAGAACAGTAGACGTAATATATTGTGTGCGATTTACAACAGTTCTAATAGTACATTTAATATGTTGCTCATGTGCACGCCCCATGTTATCTCCTCGCTGAACCAAATTCTTAAGAACTGCTGTGTCACACCATTCGACACAGCTCATATAACGCTGATTAATGACTGTGTTTTGATTATCTTTCGAATTTGTAAAATAAAAATTATTTTATTCATACCGAAAAATTAATAATTTTTCTTTAGAGTCCGTTCCCCGGCATTATTTCGCGCAAAAATCATATCCACGTCTTCGCTCATCGTTACCTGTGGAGACTGTGCAATTATGCGTGTGTGACAATAAGCGATGTTTCTGCACGGTGTTTCTGCACAAACAGTTATCATTCCACTTTTACGCACGCTTTCTCTGGTACTCCTTCTGTTTCCAGGAATGCATATGGGCATCGTTCCTATAAACGTGCTCATAACAGAGAAGGAAAGGCATCATCTTCTAGAAGACGTCACCGCACTTGTCCGGGAAGTACATGGCCCTGGATGCGACCAGTCACTCTTTCGGACTTATATCATTATGGCTACGAAAACGAAGAGCTAGAAGCTCCGGATTCAGCGCAAAGATCTGTATAGTCACCGTTCTGTAAAGTATCACAATTAGAATTAAATATTGAAATCAAGACGTTTATGCTTCAGGCTAATAATATAGCGTTTCCTAAACTTTCAGCTTGTTCCATTTGAGAAAAACAACTGAACAGTTGCCTTTTTAGAGCAATAATACGGGGTGTTTTTTTTTAAACCAATGCAGATTGTTTTATAAAAATGTTGTGTCTGTCACGCCCCTGTCATCTTCGCAAACGAACTCTACATCGACGCGGTCAAACATAGCGGCACCTAAAGTTATGCTGCTCAAGTATGTAATTAACAAGAACTCGTTATTAGCTGTTGAATTATTAAATTGAGGGCAATTTTTATATGGAAAAATAGGATGTGAGAACTTATGGCATACCCATTTTCCAAAAAAACATGGTTGGTCCATCCGTCATAGGAATTGGAATAACAAGAAATTAAAACGTGTCCTTACCGAAGTAATTGAATGTTTGCTATACATTTCGATAGGAGAGTTTGCACAATGTATATAGATGTCTGGCAGCTATAGCACCGTTTAACGTTGATGCACCCATTTTGATGCTTGATGGTTCATCTCCATCCCGTCGACTAACGTACGCGTTCATGATTAAACAAACCATTGTTGTAGCTGTAGTAGTTAACGGTGAAAGCCTAATCAGAGAACGGGATGTGATAGCCAGAAGAGCGTCGCATATTGGACGCAGAACTTGGTCGCCATCCCGCGGCATGTTAAAGTGTGATTGAACACCACCAGGGGCGTAGCCAGAAATCTTTTTTTTGGGGGGGGGAGGGGTTCAACCATACTTTGTGTATGTTCGTGCGTGCGTTTGTATGTGCGCGTGTATATATCTGCAAGCAAAACTGAAACGCAAAGCGCGTTGCGCCGCCCCTGTAGCCCGGCCGCGATTTTTCTCGGGGCGAGGGTAAGCGAGGAACGCGGTGCTACAGCCAAGTGAGGCAGGCGCGCGTTGCAGAGGTATTTTTGGTTTAGATTAGCATGATGCTATGAGCGAGGCCGACGCTTTTACGACGCTTGGGCTAAGAACGCCACCTCGCGGTGTGTTAAGGCATTGACAAAATTGTACTTCTATTCAAAACGCTCCCAATGGGACGGACGTGTAGCAACAAGTGTTGCAGGTGCTAATCGCGGAGGCCACAGTAATGATGAATTACTGTTCTTTACCGCTCCCAGAGGGCAACACCACCCCGCCGACCGAGGGCACTGCGAGAGGAGAGTGTGAGATATAAAAGGCGCGTTTGTAAAGCATCTAGAGTCTGTGACCGTGGCGCAGTGGATAGAGTGCCCGGCATCTGGTCTTGCGGACCGAGCGGTCGTGGGTTCGATGCCCGTTGACGGAACAATCTTTCTTTAACATGTATATTTTTTCGACGTCATTTCCATGACGGAAATACGTCACTGAAGTGTTGGTGGACCCCGGCAGTGAAGTTCGTGTTGCCCCTTTCTCCGGTGTGAACCGAGAAAGCCGGCTCTCGTATGTCGCTGATGAGAGGAGACTCAGACTGGGTAAAATGCAGTTCGTTTATTCCGATGCGCACTCAGCGCGTTCCGAAATTCGTCTCTCCCCGGACCCTCCCATCAGGTCTCTTAAAACACTGCTGCACGGGGTCTTCACAAGTTCCGGCACGGCACTCTCGAGCGGAGGTCACGTTCCCACGGTTCGAGCACGGCGAGCACAACACCGCAGTCGTCGGGTCATTTAGCTCGGCAGAGCCGCAGTCCGTGGCGAGCACTTGAAGTCGTAAATCTGAGCTCCGAGCTCGTTGAGCAGACGCTCGCTGCCGTCGCTGTCCGAGTCCCCCGCAATGGCTTGCGCCCACCGCACGGTCGTACGAGGCGCTGACGGAGATGTTCCGGCCAACACCACCACGCGTTTCCGAAGGCGCGCTTCTAGGAAAACGCCGCCGAAGCCAGCTGATATACGTGCCGACCCCCGGCATTCGCCCGCAGCTCGGTTTGTTTATACGAGCCGCAGGCGCCGCATTGCTCCGTCCGACACCTCCACCGCCACTGTGTTGCATAAACGTCTCGTGATGCAACACACCAATGTCCAACGGGTACATTTGTTGCTTCCTGGAGAGGCTGGATAATACAGGTCAGTCACGGAAGGAGTGCAAAGTAGGGATGTACCACTCCGCTAAAAGCTCACAGTGCCATGACCAGCATAATTCCTATGCATGCATTCATATCCTACCCCAGCGAGAGCGGGCTCGCCAGCCGAGACAACGCGTCCGCGTTCGCGTTAAGTTTACCCTTTTTGTGCATGACCGTAACATTAAACTTCTGCAGTGCCAGCGCCCAGCGCATCAGCCGTGCACTCTGAGGGGACGTCAAAGTGAGGAACTTTAGAGGATTATGGTCAGTCACCACGTGACACTTGCACCAAAAAGCCACGTCTCAAGACGTTGTAATGCCCAATAAACAGCATAAGCCTCTCGCTCAATCGTGGCCCAACGGGTTTCGGCCGGTGTTAGCTTCTTGCTGAGGAAAGCCACCGGCATCTCCCTGCCTTTTTCATCGATTTGAGCAAGGCATGCTCCTAAAGCTACATCGGATGCATCTGTTGCCAGAATGTAGCCCTTGCTTACGTCAGGCGCGTGAAGTGTCGGCGCACTTGTTAACTGTTCCTTAATGGCTTCAAAGGCCCTTTGTGCGGCGTCGCTCCACGGTATTGCTGTGGGACCCGTCTTCCTGTCAAATCAGTTAGCGGCAACACTAACGTAGAGTACCCAGGCACGTAGTCGCGGTAATAATTACACAGCCCGAGAAAGCTCCGCAGTTCACGTTTGTTCTGCGGGCGAGAAATGTTTTGAACCGCCAAAACCCTTTCTGGATCGGGTGCGTGTTTACCTGAACCTATAATGTGGCCAAGGTACCTGACTTCCTGCTGTGCAAACTTGCATTTTTCAGCATTAGCGGTTAGTCCTACCTGAGCTATCGTCTGTAGCACCTGCCTTAAGTGACCCATGTGGTCCTCCCATGTGTTTGAGTACACTGCCACATCATCAATGTACGAGCAGGCATATTCCCTATGCGACTCCAGAACCTGATTCATGATGCGCTGAAAAGTGGCAGCTGAATTGCGCAGACCGTACGGCATCACCTGTCACGCATATTGCCCTTCGTGAGTGACAAAAGCCGTGTACTTCTTTGCCTCCTCGTCTAGAGGTACCTGCCAATACCCGCGTAGCATGTCGATCACCGTGATGTAATGGCTACCGCTACTTCGTAAAGCAGCTCATTTGCTCGGCCCATGGGAAACGCATCGGGCTCCGTGATGGCGTTCAGCTGTCTGTAATCAACGCACAGACGTATGCCCCCATCCTTTTTCGCTACGCATACCACAGGGTGCGCGAAGTTACTCTCTGTGGGATATATCAGCCCCAAATGCAAGAGCTCCTGAACCTGACGTTTCACCTCTCCTCTTAGGGCAAGAGGCACACGATAGTTGTAGGCTCGTTTGGGTTCACTCCGGTCTTTAGGCGGATGCTGTGCACTCCTGCATTACATCTGCCCGGTGTGTCTTGAAACACTTGCGAATAGCTACTTACTAACTCGCTTAGCTCTTGCTTCTGCACGTCTGTTAAGTGATCTGTTCCCGCGTAGAAGTTGTTGCTTCCCTGCGTGCTCCTCGGCAGCGCTGGCACATCCCCGAATTCCTCGTCGGTTTCAAATATAACTCCCACGGAGCTTACCCTAGTTACGTACTCACGCAACTTGTTCGCATGAACACTTCGACGACTGCCGTCATTTAACTCGATTAAGTATGTGTACGGCCTCTCGCGGCAAACCACTGTTGCCGGCCCTGTCCATTTCGGAGCTAGTTTTCCTGTGTTGCTAGGCTCCTGCACAAGAACTTGGTCCCCCTCTTGGAACTCCTTATGCTTAGCTCTTAGATTGTAATGGGCTGCAGATTTCGCTTGATTTATAGCCGATAGCTCTTCTGCTTCCTCATTAACCTCCCGTAGCGTTGCTTTTAGCTTGTTTAAGTATTCAACTGCAGAAGTGTTTAGGCCCTCCGGCACTACCACTCCCCTGACCAGGTTTTCTGCAGTATTGTTAGCGGTCCCACAGGGGTCCTCCCAAACATCATCTCAAATGGAGCGATTCCTGTGGTTGCGTTGGGAACTTCACGATAGGCCCACAAAAGAAATGGCACGTGTCTGTCCCAGTTCCGACCATGTTTGCGCACTACATCGAAGAGCATGCTCTTAAAGGTGCCATTGAACCGCTCCACAAGACCATTGCTCTGCGGGTGGTCGGGAGTAGAGAATCGTGGGGTTGCACCCATCCTAGCTAGAAACTCCTGCGTCAGCTGGGCTGTGAAGTTAGTGCCGCGGTCGGAGCAAATCATTTCAGGTACGCCCATGCGTGAAAATATCTGCAGTAGAGCTTCGCAAGTTGCTTTAGCGGTTAATGAGCGGAGGCACACGACCTCAGGCCACCTGGTACAGAGGTCCACCACGCACAAAGCATACTTGTGCCCCCTCGCAGAAGGCGGGTCAATGGGGCCTATGCAATCGATATTGATTATCTGAAATGGGGTGCTTGGCCTCGTGATCGGAACTATCGGTACCCTGTCGCGTGTTCTCACACGTGCTTTAATCTGGCACTGGTGACAGCTTTGGCAGTATCGCTTGACATCACCTGACACAGCGGGCCAAAAGAAAGCGGTCTTAATCCGCTGTAGTGTCTTCTTTTCGCCAAGGTGACCCGCCCAGCCCGAATCATGAGCTAACCGCAGTACATCTGCCTGTTTTGGCTGTGGCAGCACCAGTTGATTGCATGGCCTACCAGCCACGCTATCTTTATGGTACAGCAACCCATCAATTACAATCATTCCGTGGGTTCGCGCCCGTGCTTGTTCCCACGCTTCCTTAAGGCTGGGATCAGCCACCTGGATTAGCCTGAAACGTTCTCGTTCACCGACATCTGCATCACACTCCAGCGGATCCGTTTGCTGTGCCTCATCGTCAATGCACACCGCCTCAACTTCCGCGGTAACTAGTATCGGTTCACCATGCTCCTTAGCCTCCGGCTGTGCCTTCTCCACGACAGGGCGTTCATGAACAACCGCAGTTTCTTCCAATAACTGCTCGTACGTGTCAGGGGTTATGAGCGCGTCTACCCCGCTTGCAAGTTTATCAGTGACCGCGCACAGTATCCCCTTATCGCTTTCCTCGCGACCAATATATCTGGGTTTTCCAGTCAATCTGAGTGGAACATAGGCCAACTCGGCTACTGCCTGCTCACCAAATGCGCCCGTCAATTTTAGGCTGGTTCCCGTTGGTTGATATCCCGGCACTACAGCCCTCCTGATGACGCTTATCTCGGCACCGGAATCTATGCTGCCTTGAAACTGTGACTGACCGCACGCAAGGTCAATTGTCTCGATAGAGTGAAATATCGGTACTTTCACAGCGTTTTCCTGAGCAATCATCTCCACACCGACTATACTATCACTTTCTGCATTTTCCTTCCGCACTAAATTTGCTTTAGCTGCCCGCGCCGTCGGGCAGTCTCGCGCAAAATGCTCCACGGAATTACAGACAAAGCAACCTCTGCTCTTTTTGTCGGTTTTGTTTACCCCTACTGAAGTCCTTCGTGCATCAGGGAGTGATTTTGGCTTTCCATCTCCCGTTATCTCGCCTGAGTTCGCGAATCCTCTCTTGCTTTCTTCGAAGCTTTCCGCCAATTCAGCGACCTCCAGAGGAAGCATTAATTTGCTCGGGGTTTCATTTTGAATAACGAATGAACGGGCTTCTGCACCCAGAGTGTCGCGAAGCCTGTCCGTTACTATGAGGTTTCTGACTTGTTCGACGCTGCGAACTTTGTAGCCATTAAGGTAATATATCAAGTAATTTTCAAGCCTCACTGCAAATTGGGGCCATGTCTCATCTCGGCGCTTTTTCGATTGAGTAAAGAGGCGGCGATACTCAGCAGAAGACAGTCGGAGACCTTTCAGTACGGTTTCTTTAAGGATATTATAATCCTTCCTTTCATCAGCACTGAGTCGAACGAGCAAGCCCCTTGCTCTCTCATTTAGTCGGGGCAACATGAGCCCCGCTCTCCACTCACTTGGCACATCATAGCAATCAAATGTGGCCTCAACGTCGTCGAACCACGATGGAACGAGTGGTTCCTGAGTAGGCATGGGCACCAACACGTCCTTCAAAAGGCTCGTGTACCTCAACCTCCTATCCTCACTCCGAGCTGCCTCTGCGTTCTCAGCATTTACGGCGGCACTGGCACTGTTGTTTCTAAGCCGTTCCATTGCTAATTCCATTTCCGTAATGCGGAGCTGCATTTGTAACATCGCCACTTGGTCAGAGCCTGACCCTCCCGAAGGCTCTCCTGTGACCCTAGTCATCTCGGCGTTCGCGCCCACATCCGTCAGCCCCCCACTCTGGTCGGGTTCCATTCCGCCAACCCCGCCACTACGCAAGTTATACCCACTGGTCATAACAGGCTGCGAGCCAATAGAGGAATGAGACACCCACCTGCGCACCTCGCGCTTCCAGCAGTAGCGGCTACGGCTTCTTGAGTTCACGCCCGAGATGAGTCCGTCACCATGGAGTCAGCCCGTGTCTGCTCTTCCACCAGAATGGATGTTTTCCCCAGTCTTCTCAGCAGGACATCCTGTCGACTGCGCCAGTGAAGTTCGTGTTGCCCCTTTCTCCGGTGTGAACCGAGAAAGCCGGCTCTCGTATGTCGCTGATGAGAGGAGACTCAGACTGGGTAAAATGCAGTTCGTTTATTCCGATGCGCACTCAGCGCGTTCCGAATTCGTCTCTCCCCGGACCCTCCCATCAGGTCTCTTAAAACACTGCTGCACGGGGTCTTCACAAGTTCCGGCACGGCACTCTCGAGCGGAGGTCACGTTCCCACGGTTCGAGCACGGCGAGCACAACACCGCAGTCGTCGGGTCATTTAGCTCGGCAGAGCCGCAGTCCGTGGCGAGCACTTGAAGTCGTAAATCTGAGCTCCGAGCTCGTTGAGCAGACGCTCGCTGCCGTCGCTGTCCGAGTCCCCCGCAATGGCTTGCGCCCACCGCACGGTCGTACGAGGCGCTGACGGAGATGTTCCGGCCAACACCACCACGCGTTTCCGAAGGCGCGCTTCTAGGAAAACGCCGCCGAAGCCAGCTGATATACGTGCCGACCCCCGGCATTCGCCCGCAGCTCGGTTTTGTTTATACGAGCCGCAGGCGCCGCATTGCTCCGTCCGACACCGGCATAAAACATTTCCGTGTTAACCCCCCCCCCCAAAAAAAAAACACATGAAGGAAGGGAATTTATTCGGAGGCTCGTTTTTTTGTGTGACACAACCTTAATGAAAATCAGCAGATAATGAAGCCAAGCAGGGTATAGGGGACGTTAATTGTACTGTTTTAAGAGTAGTGCAATGAATATGATATAAGTGTGAAGAAAGTAAAGTGGACGAAAAGACAACCTGCGACCTTCGGATTACGCGCCCGATGCTCTTACCGGCGATCGTCCCTTCGTCTACTTTGTGGGGCACAATCCAGGTAGCACAAGCATGCAGACCATTTGAAGCCGTGTAGAAGCAAATCCATCATGCGCTCAAAGGGGGCCGGCGCATTGCAAAGCCCAAACCGCCTGACTATGAATTGGTACAGCACCTCTGGTGTTTTTTTTTCTCTGTCTTGTAGATAAACATGTAGCGATATACCAATAGCCAGATCGAATGTCAATGGATGAGAAAGACTTGACGTCATGAAAGCAGTCGAGTGCGTCATCTTTTCGTGGCAAGGGGTAAACGTCCTCTTATAGACCTAGTTGAGGCGCGTGTAATCAACGCAAAATCTTCATGTATTGTCCTTTTTCCTGAGAAGCACGACAGCAGATGCCCATGAAATAGACGATTCTTTGACACCTTTGGCACGCATCTTTTCCATTTCTTTCTGAGTGACAGCGCGTTCGGCAATGGACACACGGTAAGTGCTCCGGTGAATTGGGTTGGCAGCGTCGGTGTTGACGTGGTGGGTCGCAACTGATGTCTGGCCTAAAGGGCGATTGTCAAGCTCGAACATATCGGCATAGGATGTCAGAGACTACATAGATACTGCGCTTCAGTGGGCGCTAGATCTGGCGCTATCATTTTCTCAATGTCAGTGCGTGGAAGGTCGAGTACAGTGAGCGAGTTGACATGACGACTAGGTCCGTCACCTGATAATTCAGAGATATGGCATTCTTTTAATGACGACACGGCACCGAGCGTATTACCTGCAGGCAGCACAAGGATGGTAGAGGTAAGCAAGTGTGGTTGCGGCGTACTGTGACCACAGTGTGCATGCCGGGAAGAGCCCTAGTAGCACATATTGTTCCTCTAATGTTGTAACAACGCTGATAATGTCCTATGTTGAGAAACATAGGGCACCTTCAGGAAATGTTGACGAAACGTTAAAGTAGCGATGTTGCTGGAATGTGAAAACCAAATATTAAACCAACGTTGCACTAATGTTATGGGGTTCGTGTACACAGTACATAGTTATCGGACGACTTAGGTTTCGGCACCTTTTTATCAATAGAACTTACCAAGTCATCACAAACTTTCGTAAGCAGGTCGTCATTCAAAAGAGTTGTTGCAGCACAAAAATGCGTAGATGAAGAGTCAAAACATCGCTCCAGCATATTCACAGCGTCTATGTCCACAAAGGACTGATGGCGCGCACCACTCATCGCATAATTACGGGACAATTTTCCAGCTGTGGAGCAGAGCCGCCTGAACGCCGATGCCTCCTGAGCAGGTGCATGACTACGCAAACTATGCCTGCTTCGGTTGCTTGCGCGCGCGCTTTTTCTTGAGGCGTGCATTCGAGATTTACGAAGAAAAATGAGATGAGGCGCAATATCTTCCAAAGCCTCACCAGTTTTTGTCCCGCGTGGCGCAATGAGAAAGCCGGGGTAAGCGTTTTCAGTTTTATTGCGATAGCAATTATATGGACAGTCTCGGCTGGATTTTGCCGTCGCCGTCGCCGCCGTCATGCACCGTATATGTATAAGTATGTATATATATATACAAAAGCCCCAAAGAAAAATAATTCAGAAAAATGCTTCCGAAGCGCGGAATCGAACCAGGGACCTCTATCTCCGCAGCGAGTGGCGCTAGCCACTACGCCACGAAACGCAGATCCTCTACGCAGGTAACGGCGAGCGTTATATACACACACTTTACCTCTGGACGGACTCAGAGACGGCTGCGCTTATAAGCGTTTCTTCATTACCAGCGAGATGGCGTTAGGAGCGCGACAGGCGTAGAGCCACTGGAAAATTTCAGAGTACCGCAAAGGTAGGCTGCACGCGGGCAACATTGCGCGGCGGCGGCCATATCCCTTCCGGACCGTCCGGCGCGTTGGTAACGTGTGTTGAGAAGTGATCGATCTTTTCGCCTCGATGCCGTGTTACGCTCGGCGTAACTGCAATATGTGTGTGTGTTTCTTCAAAAGGATATCAGAAGTGATTTCGAGTCATCGACAGTCATGAATCGACTGCGCGGTAAGCGGTGTAGCTAATGAAACGTGCGGCGAATGTTGCCATGTGCTCGCGAACTCTCTCCGTGGCTTCATCGGTCTCTTTTCGTTTCACGGCCGGGTGTGTTCGCAAGGTCCGGAGCTGTATAGTTGCATTAGCGTAATGACCGTGCGAGATGCCATTTACTTCGACACTTGGTGAATGTTGCCTGTTTGCGCTAGCTTTGCAGTCTGTGTTCAGGTTCACTTCATAGCGCATTCGAGAACATTATCGAACATCGAGAGCATTCAGCATTGCGTCATTCGACTGATCGCTGACGCATAGCTTACTTGCGCGCCATGCTTCCTGTTCAGCTGGGTGTTATCTGTAATAGAAGTGGTGTGTGTACGAGAAGCGGAAGTTGTGCGTGAAATATTTGTCTCTCTTCGGAACGCCAGCAGCCGAACGCACGGGCGAATCGGCGTGCGGTAGGTAAGGTGCATCTTATTTCGCGAATACGTTGTCATTTCTTAACATATACGTAGAAAATAGGCCATCAAAATGATTGACGTCACTACTCAGTTGTTTCATTTCCTATTTTTTGTCTCCTTAATATTCCCAACGATACAGTGCATTTGCAAATATTTTGCTGTGTTCCGACAAAGTTTTTTTTTTTTTTACGTAGCCAGCGAAACAGCTAGGGTTCGGTTTCTGCACTGCTTTTAATTTCAACTTTTTTTTTCTAATGCACACTTGTTAAAACTTCCTCGGCGCAGTGCTTTATGGTATTTTGATAAGAAATAGCACATGCCGAAAATTTTCAACGCGCATGCTACTGCAACACACTATGTATGTAGATCTAGGGCTCGCATGAAATCGATTCCCTCAATGCGTGGGGAGATGGGCCGTTTTAGGGGCGAAGCTCCTTAAGGCGGCACCCGTTCGTCCCTCGTAGCGTAGTACGTAACCAGTCTTACGCTTTGACCTGCAAGGTGGTGCCGGTGGGAGATTTCTCCTGTGCGTTGTTGAACAATAAAAAAAAATTCGCAGCGTGCGCGTTAACTAAAAGCCGAATTCTTCTGTCTCTCATTCCCCATTAGCAGCCATTGGCATGTTCCAGTAGGAAACGTTAGTAGAAGTAGAAGTGTAAGTGTTAGCTAAACCAACGAAACCAACGAAAGACGCCAGATGTTTTGTAAAAGCAAAACGAAAGAACGCCAGATGTTAATTTTCTAAAGCAAAACGAAAAGACGCCAGCTGCTTAACGAAAGACGCCAGATGTTTTCGAAAGGAATGGTTTTCTAAACAATGAAAATTCACAGCGTACGTGTAAAACTAAAGTGAGCTGCAAGTCGTCATAACTCATCGAACCTTTAGTATAAACGCGCCCGATCTCACGTCGGTGATGATGTACTGGGCAGAATTCACGGAAGATTCACGGTTTACCGATGAACCTCCGCAGCTTCGCCCACTCATCATCATTTACTCCGTGGATATGCTGTGATTTTTTTTTGTTTTTTTTTTGCTGTGACAATTTCTCGCCCACTCAACAGTATTGTAAGGGTACGCTCGGCGCAATGCAGCATTAGCAACAATATTTTTTTGAAAAAAAAATAAAATACGCTTAATAACATTGCCTTATACTAAGTTTATCAACAGAGTTCCACGCTTCAGTTTTGCGCAGTGGCAAATGATCATGCCACAATTGCCTTCAAAGTATACAGTAAACAGTTATTATTTTAATAAGTCTTCGATTTCGCTCTCGTGCGTGACACGCTTAAAACTCGAAATACATGCACAATCTGTTAAACAGATCGAGATATAAACAGCCTGGCAAATAGAAAGGTATGTAGTATGTAGTTTCCAATATCGCTGAACATAGCGAACCGAAAAGGTGAAGTATCCTGTTGCATGAGAGCTTTTCCAGCAAAGTTTATGTAGTTCACTGCAGAAAGGAGTGTTCTTCGAGGGGGGCGAATTCATTCCGCGGCCGACTATGCAGCCACGTACAACGACGCTCTTTGACGTTAATGTTTCCCAGACGGAATGCAAAAATATACGAAATTCTCGGAGTAGCTCACCAGCAACGTTCGGTTACTGGTGAACTACTCTCTGGCATCTGCATGACGCGTTTAAAAAAGCGACGAAATACTTCTAGGGACCGTGGTACTGCTAAATATCCGGCTGCGCTCTGCATTCAACGCGCCTGCACCCAAAGCGCTTGGAAGGGATATGGCGGCGAGAGGTGACGTGATGCGAGTAAGCCAATCGCGTCGGCGGCGGCGCGCGGAAAGCAGATGCGATACTCTGAAATTTTTCTAGTGACTCTAGACAGGCGCATTTAAAAGTCGTCGGCGAGCTCGCTCGCTTCTTCTTATACTTGCGCAGGGAGAACTTGCCCTTCCGCTGTCTGCTCGCGCGGGTTTCTTGTGCTAAGGGGAAGAGGGATGTTTCACGCTTTCACCGTGATGTCCGCGCTCATGTTACGGAGCGTACGAAAGCCACTCGAGCTCAAAGGACGCCGCTAAACGAACAAACAGAAGATGAGCGCGAACTATCAAGTGTCACAGCTCGACACATGAAGCACGCTAGTTTCCTTCGCTGCTTCGGCCGCCTTTGCAACAGGAGCGCTGTTCAAACTGAGAGTATCCATTGGCGAGCCTCACTTCATATAGCATTAGTTTCTTGCTATCGCATTCATTGCTTCGGCCTTGTGGCGAAACTGACTTTTTTATTCAAGAACTACATTGGCTCGCGGAGCTTATGGCTGCGTTGGGGCTCTAACGGCACAATAGTTCTGTTTACTCCATGGCACTGGAAGTCGCGCGGAGCTTCTTTGCCGCTGTGTTTTCGCCTGTCTTTCGCATCGTCTGGAGCGCCGGTAAATAGAGTACTTTCATACGCGGTACTTTTATTGAACGCGAATCGGCGAGTCAAGCCATGCAAAGAAAGAAATGAGCGAGAAAATTGGCCGCACTTCGAGTGCCTGTGTTGTAGTGCGCTGAGTGCTCGCGTTGTTTCGATAGGTGTTGAAAATAAAACGATCATTACAGAAGAGTGCGTTAGCACCTTGACTGATCGCCAAATACGAAGGCGAGTCGCTGAACATGTACAGAGGTAGATCTTCAGTTTCTCAGTATTCTTCATAAACTGTGCGCTCGACAATCATGCAAAACGTCGCAGGTTCGGTCCTTGCCGGCGGCAAGTTGCCCTTCTGTCTATTTTACTTTCTTCACTCGATTATCACGATTATGACACTACACATAGAATAGTACAATTAAGTTAGCACCTTGACTGATCGCCAGATACGAAGGCGAGTCGCTGAATATGTGCAGAGGTAGATCTTCAGTTTCTCAGTATTCTTCATAAACTGTGCGCTCGACAATCATGCAAAACGTCGCAGGTTCGGTCCTTGCCGGCGGCAAGTTGCCTTTCTGTCTATTTTACTTTCTTCACTCGATTATCACGATTATTACACTACACATAGAATAGTACAATTAAGTTATCATATACCTTACTTGGCTTCATTATCTGCTGAATTTCATTGAGGCTGTGGCAAAAAACACCTAATTGGAAATATCAATAATCGAAATAGCAGGCCCCTATACAGCTGATATCGAAATTGAGCGCACCGAGCGCGCAGGCAATGCGGCAGCTGTGTTAATCAGTCCGTAAACTTTTGTGACGGGCTTTTAAAATAGGCCTGTCGCAGCACAATCGGATCAGGAAAGACGGCAAGTCGTCCCAAACATCCATTTAAACAGTTTATTTTTTGCGTTTGATGTGCAGCGTTTATCTCATCCTTCCGCGCTGTACCAAATAAAACATCAGCCTTCACTTTCTTTTTTCACTGCACAGCATAAAACTTTCACTGTACAGCCACTGCGGGGCTACTTATCGCAGACAAGCGAAAGAGTTCTTTGCACTTCTTATGAGTTTGTAGCGTACTCGCCCTACGGAGGAGCGCGATGAAGACACCCACACTCCTCGAAGTTTGGGACAAGAACTAGTTTATTTTCCAAGAAAAACAGGCTTCGAAAGCGACAACACAACGGGGGCGTGGCTGCTTATCTCCCGCGGCACGCCGGTAATAACGTGAGGCATGTTGGCCGCGTATGCGCCGTGCGCCGCTGCATACGAATTGGTATGTGCACACAAATTATCGCGGTCACCGGCATCAACGCCCGCTACAAGTTTAACAAAGAAACGGATAAGCACCACACCAAGCGCAAAGAAGAAACTGTCTACATGGCTATTTAGGACTTGCTATTTTTACATGCGAAGCAGCTTTTGCTCGGGGCTGTGTCCGGCGGCGGTGGTGGCGTCCACGCTCCACTGCGCATGCGCCTACTCTCTTTCCCACTCTCAACCTTTACGCAGGTGTTCAGTCGCCTTCTCTCCTCTCCTCCCCCGTGCTGCAGCCGCGGCGCAGCCTCTCCTCTCACGTGATGCAGCCGCACCACAGCCAAATACAGCCTGTAACCCACTCTCTCCTCTGCCTCCCCCATTTCATGTGTATACAAGCGCGTGCGCTCGGTCGCCTTCCGTCATTTTCGCTTCGCTCCCGTTCAGACGGCGCCACTCGTTCACTCGGCGCTAACGGAAAGCAACGCACATACACAAAGTAATGATAACACAAACACTAAATACAAACCTCACACAATAAAAGGAAACGCCGAGTGAACGTAACGGAAACTATGTGTGCGCCCCCAATGCTGCTTCGCATCCCCTCATGGTTCCCTTAAGTGGAAAGGGTGTAATTTTTTTCCTTACGAGATTGTGCCGCGACGCGCCTTTTTCAAAGTTCGTTCCATGAGCTTCCGGTCTGACGTAACGCAGAAGCAGCATTTCCTGCGCGGCTGGCGCGATCACTTTTGATATCGCCTGGATCGGGGCCTGGGATTTCGTTGATTCATATCTCAATTTACGTGTCTTTAGTGGGATTTTCAAAAATGGGTGTGCCATAAATTATCACGTCCTACAACTCTTCCCCATAAACAACTGCCCTCAAGTTAATAATTTAAAAGCGAATTAACAAGTAAGTTTTTTAATTACTTTCTTTACATTAAGCCGCATTAAAAAAGTAAATACATTACTTTTTTTATGTGGCTTTTTCCTCTTCGCCGTAGAGTTCGTTTGAGAAGACGACAAGGGCGTGACTTTCATAGCATTTTTATTTAAAAAATCTGTATTTTCTAAAAAGACATTACCTATCATGTATCTGCGTATATCTGTCTGTTCCTCTGTGTGTGTTCCAAGATGTAGTTAACCTTTTTCACCTATATATAGAAGGAGCCCACGATGTTCAGTGATATACTTGCCACGGAAAATCCTTGTCACAGTGAGCTGACATGAGCTCCGTATTTTCGCATTGATGTTCGCTCATGCTTGTGTTTGTATGAAAAGTAATGAAATCATGCGTACTTGCCAGCTCTACCAGTGTGTAGAAGACACACTATAGCTTTACCCATGATCACGTTACTTGAGCACCAATTCTCCTTCGTCCTTCTCGTCCACGTCTCTCGTCTTCCAATTCTCCCTCGTCGTTCTTCTTCTCGTTCACGTCTTCTTTTATGCTCGCAACCATGCCATACTATTCTCGATACGAGCTAGCCCAACTTTCCGCCTTAAAAGACAGGTTAGCATCGTGGTTTCAAAGCGGGGTGATTTCTGCACAGATTACATGGTAATCGGTGAAACTGTACTTCCTCTGTGATTGTCACGCAGGGTTGCCACTGACTTTCGAGTAAATGTCGCCAAACGACGAGCAGAAAGTCGCCAAAAGTCGCCATTTTTTTACAAATTTCGCCAAAAAAGTCGCCATTCTAGATATGTGCGGCATATCCTAGTAATAAGAACTTCCACTGATGTATAGCCCCGTAGAATACAATGCCATTCAAAGCCCTTAAAGTATATTGACATTTCGCAATGCCAGGCGCATCGCCCCTTCACCATGGGAGTGCTTGGTGCACCTGGTTCTCCGACTAGCCGCAAGATGTGCACGGAGGCGCAAGTATGAAAGGATAAAACGCTCATGATATCCTTCCATCCCTGTCCGCTCGTTTCAAAGGTAAAAGTGTGGTAAACCTTAGGCGAAAGCCGCGAAGGCGTTGTTTGTAGACAGTTTTACATCCCCTTATATGAAAAAAAGGATTAACAGGTTTATTGAAAGTAGTAAGACAGAATTCTTACAGGTATCGTTCATTAGTGAGTCTTATGCCTTTTAGTGTGAACTAATATGATACCGGACGCCACTGTCTCTTTCATATATAATCACTTATATCTACCCGCGTCAATCCAGTGCGTTATAATTGAACAGGTAGACATTGTAAAATGTTATATAGCAATTGTGTTCATTGCACACGCTCACCGAGAACAGTATAAAATGCCTGAATAAATAATTTTTTTATTGCACAAACACCCGCGTGTCCGTCCAACTTCGCTATACGAGCTCGATTAGGGGATACTGCAGCGATGAATAGATCGCCAAGCTATCCAGAATAGTTGGAGCTTTGGCGGAACAAATGACCGGAACACACGACCAACCCGTCATCTAGCCCCTTCAGAAGCGAAACTTTAGCGAAGCTCTGAAGCATCTAGATGAATGTAGATGAATTGAGTTAGAAGCATCTAGATGAATTGAGGAGATACACACGAGTTACAGGACGTACATACAGAACGGCGCGCAATGTGCACCTCAAAACCCAGAAAAATACAGAGATTAGTGCCGCTCATTCGTTGGAAAGGCACGGAGCTTAGGATGCGTAACTAAGGGGAGACCTAAGCTGAAAATCGCCAAAAATTCGCCACGTCGCCATTCATAATTTTAGGTCGCCACGGGCCTCTCAAATTCGCCAATTTGGCGAAAAGTAGCCACCATTGGCAACCCTGTTGTCACGGGTCTCCGGACAACAGCTGGCCAGAAAGAACGGACGAGGCGAGAGCCTTAGAAGCACCTATTTTAATTACACTCATAAAAGCAAAAAAAAAAACAGATTGTTACCCCAAACCACTGCAAACATTAAAAAGAAACACACTAAATAAAACTAGCGCTAAACACAGTTATCAGTTGAGTAATGGAAATAAACAGTCAAAAGTACGAAGCGTTCATCGCTTACACCACTCACGGCGTTCTATCCCAGAGGTGAGGCGTTGCGGAGGCACAGGCGTTGAAGTCGGCGTCTGAGTCGATGCCGCAGGCTGTAACTGTGGCAGAATGCGGGCTTGCGTTGTAGTTTAGGGTGGGCAGCACAGGGTTCAGTGACCTGGGTGTCGCAGGTCCTTGAGATGGCCAGCGCCTCCCGGGAAGAGAATCTGGCTCGGTCGAAGACTACGGAGCGGTGCCGTAGGTCGGTGAGCTCGGGCCAACAGCCGATGGCGCGTCCTGGGCTTTGCTGGTAGTCCCAGGTCCAGGTCCGTGGGCGTGTCCTCGGACAGGCGGTGGCTACGGTACGATGCCGTAGCACGAGGAAGAGCCGGAGCGCCCGGAACACAGGCCGGCGACGCTCGTCCCCAGCTCACGCTCTGACGTTCGAAAACACCCAGGGCCCCCTATGGCCACGTCACCTTCTTGTTTTTTTTGCCCTAAGGAGACTGGCTCCTACCCACGAGGTGGATTGGCCACACTGACAATTATATAGGGAAATGTAAACCCTATGAAACTTCAAAAAGAAAAAAATAAGCACGAAACGCGAAGTAAATAAAAAAGGAAAGAATTAAGAAGTTAACAAAGCCATAGGATAACGATTGAAAGAAATATATATAATAATAATAAAAAAGGGAAAAAAAAGTTGGTTTACGAGGTCGGTATCACTAGCAGCGTACTCTACCTGTTGCTTGAAGGAACTTGTGTAGCGCAGTTATAATTGCACTGCGGCTTGCCCCAAACTCATTCGCTCCAAACGACAACAGGCTAGAAGTAGTAAATTGTAAGCCCAGCCTACCAGTCGGCATTTCCAGAAACATTCTACGGAGTGAGGCGAAACGGCGGCATGATAGAAAAAAACATGCTTGATCCCTCCGTCATAGGAATCGGAATAACGCGCAAGTAAAACGTGCCCTTATTGAAGTAACTGAATGTTTACTGCACATTGATACACACTAAGAAAAAAAAAGAGTATGCGTGACTCTTTTCGGAGAGTTCTGACTTGCCACGTATAGGACTCTCTTTAAATAGTCACGGTGACTCTCTTGGTGGGTCAGGGTCGGCTCGCTCTAGGAGAGTCCCCCGACCCTCTAGGAAGAGTTGAAAGACTCTCATCCGAAGGATCACGTTACCACTTATAGGGAGTCAGACGACCCTTGCCGGTAACACTCCTACGGGAGTCACGTGACCCACACCGAAGCGTCTTCGACTCCACGAGTATATTAAGCTACTCATTTGACCCTTGCTCTACTTTTGCGCGACTACTGTTGAAAACAGTGGAGTATTCATTTTAAGCATGTCCAATAATACTTGCCGTTCTGCCCAGCGACTGCAAACAGGGAATAATTCAGTTTTAGCATTATTTCAATAAAACTCGTCAAAACAACATATATTTTCCAGCAAAGTTATATAGAAAGCGCGAAAAGATGGTATTTGATTTCCAATTAAGAAGTTTGGGTATTCCTCGTTTACATGCTTCTATGAGTATAGCCAACTAAAATGTGTGACTGATGTGCATAGTGTCATATAGTGCAAAATAATCTTCAAAAATGGGCATCATGTTTCAATCTTTATTCCTTATGATTAAGAATAAATCAAAAAGTGGTGACCGCTGGAGGTCTCAGACTTGTGGCTTGCTAGGTTGTCGTTCCTGTTCAGCGTGAGCACCATGAACAACGGTATCTGAAAAGCAGAACGTGATATTATGATGGGAAAATGAAATTGCAGTAATGGTTTGCAAAACCTACAAAATACGTGGTTCACATAGACACAATGAAGGAACGAAAACAAGTTTTCACGTAAAAGGCAGCGGGAACCTCGTCTCGCAATAGGCACTGGCTATACACGAATGAAAGCACTTTTTTTCTGAGAAATCGCTTCAAAATTTGGTTTCAGAATAAACACGGTTTTCCGCCGGCTTACCCCGACACCCAAACCCTTCCTCCGGCAGTCAGGGGCACGCCGTGAGCGGTTACTGACCGCATGTTTTACAAACGTAACCCATACCCAGATAAACACATGCGAGTACGAGGGCCCGAACGACACCCAGAGCGTGCGGACGCCGTCTACGTCGAGATCAGACATGTCATATGCTAGAATTAGCACACATAACTCCCACAATCACGTACACTCACTTGATTCCGTTATAGCGTCATCGCAGATGTTGGCAAACCATGAAAACAGCAAACAGAAACGAAGGAAAAAAGTGCACGGCGACGGCCGCAACAACGGGCGCCGTCGAAAGTCTAGCATTTTCGCCTTACCGGCGAGGCGTGTCCAACTTGAATGACTACCGCATACGTTCTGGAAGCCACCGTACTATATCTGCACCTCAAGCTACCGTCTTTAAGTCAACAAAAACCATTATATATAGTGCGTCTGAGCGTTCTGTACACAGACGTTTTTTTTTTTTTTTTTTTTTTTTTTTTCACGTTCCCACGCGTGGAAGCACGCTGCACACTCAAGGTCGATGGAAATGGAGACTAAAGTGCATCTCAAAACGACATCTTGCACCTTCAGTAGTGCAGACACAACGCGCGATCAGCAAGAAATGACCCTTGATAATTGTTTGCATCGCTCACTTTATGAGAGCTTGTACAGCAACGCGCATAACGGTGGCAACTCGTTAACCGACAGCTTTAGTTGGGCATCCGCAACAGCACCGCGGACACGGGCTGCTGTGGGAAATGGCTGGCAGATAACTTCCGCAGAGCTGCTGCAGACGCCCAGCTAAAGCTGTATAATTAGTGCCTACGAAAGCAGTATACTCACCGTTAACAGGCGCCCGTTGTCCGTATCCGCAGCTCCATGAATATTCCGCCCTGCAAGCGTCACTTCGTGCGCGGAGCCGGCGTCAACACCATCGTAAACGCGCATGAACATGAACTGATGAAACTTCAAGACACGCAACCGGCGCTATCGACGCAACGCATTCCAATAGCATAGACGAGGAGACTGAGACGACTGAGAGAGAAGGCAGAAGCGGCGCGTCACGCGTCACCCCGGCGCCAACCCCGTCTCCGTTGGCGAGCAACGCGCCACAACGGCGCCAAAGGGCAAGCGCGCGATATGTATGGCATATACGGCGGCTCTTTCATGACGGAAGCCAATCGAAACGCGCTTCAGGGGTGTCCAGTGACTCCTTCCGAACTGCTAACTCTTTTTCTCTGCCTGTACCTTCCAAAAGGAGTCACACGGACGCCCGAAGAGAGTCACGGTTCCATGAACCTCTTTTGACTCTTTTTTTTTTCTTAGAGTGTATAAGAGAGTTTGCACAATGTATATTGATGTCTGGCAGCACCGGTGGTGGCACCGTTTAACTTGGATGCACCCACTTTGACGCTTGGTGGTACATCTCCATGCCGACGACTAACGTCCACGTTCAATGATTAAAGAAACCCTTCTGGTAGCTGTAGTAGTTAGCGGTGAAAGCCAGGGGCGTAGCCAGAAATTTTTTTTTTTTTTTGGGGGGGGGGGGGGTTCAACCATACTTTATGCATGTTCGTGCGTGCGTTTGTATGTGTGCGTGTATATATACGCAAGCAAAACTGAAAACTTTCGGGGGGGGGGGGGGGTTTGAACCCCCCAACCCCCCCCCCCCTTGGCTACGCCCCTGGTGAAAGCGTAATCAGTGACCAAGCTGTGATAGCCAGAAGAGCGTCGCATATTCGACGCAGAACTTGGTCGCCATCCTGCGACATGTCAAAATGTGATTGAACACCACGGCCGCACTAGAGGGAAACGCAAAGCGCGTCGTGCCGCCCCGGTAGCCCGGCCGCGATTTTTCTCGGGGCGAGCGCGTAGGCGGAGAACGCGGTGTTACAGCCACGTAAGGCAGGCGCGCGTCGCAGAGCTATTTTTGGTTTGATTAGCGTGATGCTATGAGCGAGGCCGACGCTTTTACGACGCTTGCGTTAAGGTCGCCACCTAGCGGTGGGTTAAGGCATTGACAAAATTGCGCTTCTATTGAAAACTCGCCGAATGGGATGAACGTGTAACGCGTGTCAGGTACTAATCGCGGAAGCCACAATAATGATGAATTACATTATTTTGCCGCTCCCAGAGGGCAACACCACCCCGCCGACCGGGAGAATGGTAGATATAAAAGGCGCGTTTGTAAAACTTCTGGAGTCTGTGGCCGTGGCGCAGTGGATAGCGCGCCCGGCACTTGTTCTTGCGGACCGAGCGGTCGTGGGTTCGATGCCCGTTGCCGGAACCTTTTTTTCTTTGCTATTTGACCGTGTACATTTTTTCGACGTCATTTCTGTGACGGAAATACGTCACTGAAGTCTTGGTGGACCCCGGCATAAAACACTTTCGTGTTAAAAAGTGATCTATTGTTTCTGGTTCATTGCAAACTGCACAGGTGTTTGTTAAGGAAAAGCCAGATTTATGCAGGAAATAATTTAACCGGGGAACTCTACAGCGAAAGCTTGTGAGAGTCACCTCGCACTGACGTGAAAGACATTTGGTGGTGTTCCATGGGAACTGTAAGTGCCGGTGATCCTCTGATTGTATGAGAGCTGTTTCGGTGTTTTTAAGTATAACAGTTGTTTGAATCTCTCTCCGGTAATGAAAGAAAAAAGGGGTACGACATTTAACACTGGACCATCTAAAGACGCCGTGGCGAGTGCGTCAGCTGCTTCATTTGGAGAGATTCCAACATGCTCGGGGACCCATACTAACCGAACCTCTGATATGGTATATGATACAAGGCTCGAAAATATTCTAAGGAGCTGCGGTTGTTTTGCGGACGTTAAGTGAATACAAACCGATAAGCATCTGTAATAATAATAGCTTTCGATTTCTGAGAATTTAGTTTTCTAACAGCCAATGCGATTGCCGTAAATTCGGCAAGAAATATTGGGGTGAAGTCCGGTAGTCTGAGAGCAAAAGACCAATTGAGCTGCTGGGAGAAAATGCCCACTCCGGCCTTCTGAAGATTTTGCGTTGCGTCCGTAGAAATTAGAAGGTGAGCAGGAAATTGACCGAGGTGATCTTGAAGCAGACCTTCTAGAATACGCTTTGGAAGCAATATAGCATTTTTTGGGAAAATGGCGTCGAAAACTAAATTAAGCTTCAGCGAACACGGTTTTGGCAAGCTAAGCACGGCAGAGAAACATGTAGGTCTGATAACAGCGACTCGACGAAAATTACTTGAGGCCTTCGATAACGTTGCCACGGATGCTTAAAGAATGAATCGGGAGGCGTGATAAAAACTGTCTGGGAACGGGAGATAGGTGCATCGTAGAGCTTTAAATACGTCTGCACGGTAAGCTGCTTAAATCTTGCATCAAGTGGAATGATTCGAGCTTCCAAATACAGCACGCTAATAGCAACACATCTCGGTAGTCCAAGACACAGACGTAGCGCTTGCCTTTCTAACAATAATAGAGGTCTTAATTTGTAAGCAGCAGATACAGAAAAAAGGACGTGACCAAATTCCAAAATGGGGCGCACATAAAATTTTTATAATTATCTCCCACTTTGTTTTCATCTTCTTCCATCCTCTAGGTTCTACGTCACGCTACCCTTGGCATCTTCCTTTTCTTCCATCACGTTTTCTTTGTCGCCTCATATATGTGACAGTGATGTACTTACTGATACGCACGAATGTAGGTAGAATTTTATTATATGTTCAGCTTTATTATTTGTTATTGGACGGCTCGCCCTCTCAGACTAGACGCATAAAAAAGTAAAGCAGCCGCGTCGTTCGGTGTTTCGGTTTCGGTTTGGTCGGATTTCAAAAGAGTTACATCTTGCATTTGCCGCAATTTCTTCTTTTCGTAAATACTTGTGTTGAAGCTACGTCAAGGAGGTAGAAACTAACAGCTTTTGTAGATGCGCTGGGAAAGCAAGAAAAATTGTAGGTACACTGCCAGGCCGTCTGCCCTGGTCGTCTGCCCCGTTCTGTCGAAGCAGCATTCTGCGAAGTGCTTGTCCCATCAGTGTATACATGCGCTGCGAGCCACTTCGAGTGCATCTTCGCCTGTTGACCCGACACAGGCAGCACCCGCTATCAGCACTCCGTGCTACTCACCCAAACTGCAGTTTTTCAAGAGCAATATCACGGCATGAAAACGTTCTACCATCAAGGTTTTCTTCCCCGAGATTTCCTGGAACACCGCCGTGGGTCCTGCCTAAACCGCCTGTTAGCCTTGTGATTCCTGGGATTACGAAGAAGTCCCTAGTTTCACTAATTGGCCTCAAACAACTGACCCTACATCACATTTATACAGCGTACGGCGGCACCGTGCACGTGTACACCAATGGATCTACCACGCTATGTACCTCTGCTGCAGCCTTTGTCATCCCACAAATGGTTATAGCTCGACGGTACAAAATAGACCACAAGACCACATCAACTGCCGCAGAGCTTGTTGCTATCCGGGAGGCAATAAGATTCATTTCTGGAGAGCAACCTCGTACATGGACAATATTCTGCGATGCGAAACCCGCTTTGCAAACCATTAATTGCGTCATGAGACAAGGTCCATACTATATTTTAGCCATAGAAATTATGGAGCTTCTTCACGTTGCTTCAACAAATGGCCACCTCATCACCTTCCAATGGATTCCTGCCCACTGCGGCATAATGGGAAACGAAGACGCAGACGCCGAAGCTAAAGGAGCCTTGACCAGTGGCCCTGAAGTGCGCACTGCGTTTTCACGGCCAGACACGAACGCCCTGCTTCGGTACGTAATGCGTGACCTCACACTTGAGCACTGGACGAAACCGGAGCGACGACACCGGCGATTACACAAATGGGACCCCGAAATGAGGTTCTGTATGCCTCGTAAATTAAAACGACACAACACAAGTATGATTCACCGAATTCGTCTTGGTGTGGCCTTCACAAGACGTTATGCACATATCATCGGCTGCAGTGACACCGGTCCCAACTGTGATCACTGTCAAGTGCCAGAAACACTTCAGCACATATTTTGTACCTGCCCAGCATACGCACGCGAACGACAGAAACTGATTTCCTCGACTAAAGGAATGCATAATAGGCCATTAACTGATGAGGTTGTGCTGGACCCATGGCCTGACGCCAACAGCACAACTGTGGTCATAAGAGCGGTTGCAGCTTTCCTACAAGCCACTGGACTGGATGCGCGGCTATAGCACTGCATCACCTAGACGGGACTGTACATACTCACCTCTTAGTCTGAGAACTGGCTAACCTCCCTGTCTTTCCGTTTTTCTTCTTCTCCTCCTCCTCCTCACCTCTTACTTACCATCGTCATCCATCATTCTTTTTTCTCCCCTTTCCCCACCCCCGGTGTAGAGTAGCAGGCTAGAGCATAATATCGCTCAGGCCGACCTCTCTGCCTTTCTATAAATAAACCTCTCTCTCTCTCTCTCTCTCTCTCTCTGCGAAGTGAATAGAGCAGAGGTGCTTGGTTGGTTGGTTGTTCCTTGGCAACCTGCATAGTGCAACCCACCGCGGGGGATCGGCCATGAAACGGGCGGCACCTTATTTTAGAGATAAAATTGTTTTACATGGAGCAGAGGTGGTCAGAGCTGGTCACCGTCCTTAGCTCTCTAACCACTTCTTCGACCGGCACCAGGTAAAACGCTGCGCGCAGTCTTTTGGAAACATGTAACACGGATAATCACGTCATGGAATGTTGCGTTTGCCAATTCCTCGATAAGCATGCATCAAATTCGATATCCATGCACCGGATAAATATGCATGCACGTCGCCAGTCTTGACTTGCAAGAAAACACCAGAAAGCTCGGAATTCTGGGCGTTCAGACTTCCTACTCGTACCATTAATGCTCGGTACGTCCAGCTAGACTGCACCCCATTATTTGGTACTTCGTGCATACACTTAAAATACACGTACAACGTCGTGTCAGCGAACATTTAAAGCGTAAAATTTCCGTCGATACAACTGTACGCATGTATTACATGTATGCGCACCTTTCAAATTGTTTCCAGTTTAACAGCATGCACGGAAAAACAGACAATCGTCAGCGAACGAAGTGAGGACACTTACACGTAAAAATTGATCCCAGGCGTCTTCTTATTGTAATTTGTGCAGCCATAAGCGACGCACGAAGTCACCATGGCCTCGTAAAATGTTTAAGTGCTTTACAAAAGCATGCCACCGTCCCCAAAGACAACTGCGACGGCGGGGCAACGGAGCGCACTCCGTCGTCTGCTTCCGAGTTTTTCCTTTTGCAATATGGCGGCGACCGGCTTCACTTACGGGGGCGCCACCTCTACTCCAGAAGAAATAGTATATAACCTTCTTGGTCGACACCGACAGCTTGACGGCCTTTCTAAGCGCAGCAAGGTAATGTTCGTCGTGCTACTTCATTTGCGCGACCACTACGTGCAGGGGCGTAGCCAGAAATTTTTTTCGGGGGGGTTCAACCATACTTTATGTGTGTTCGTGCGTGCGTTTGTATGTGTGCGTGCCTATATACGCAAGCAAAACTGAAAAATTTCGGGGGGGGGGGGGTTTGAACCCCCCCAACCCCCCCCTTGGCTACGCCCCTGACTACGTGTACTGAGGCGTTGCAATAAAGAAACAGCAGCAGCCGAAATCGTCATGAAACGAACGCAGAGCCTTCTTTCTTGCACGTATCTACATAATAAAAAAGGAAGCAAACACCGCGAGATAAGTGAACGTCGATTCTGCAACATGGCGTAGGAGTTCTGTATTTCCGTTCCCTAGCGCCATACCGTCGTAGCCCGCACTGTTCAGTCCACTACATCGGTAGCACGCACGTGCAAATTGCCTTTCAGAAAGCTCAGGACCGGTCGCACTCGCTAATATCGTGGCCGAAGAGGACGACCAAGAGACCTCGCGGGTATTCTGGGCGTCTCGCCATGCAGATAGTGACGAATGATGTGGATGCGGCCGCGAGACCTCTTCGTGACCTTGTCAACGTCGTTTATACCGCGAGCCTACTAGTCCGCTGGCGAGGCTGTTTATCTGCATCGAAGCGACCGAGGCGAAGGTCACGCAGCGGTGCGTCGACGTCGTGCGAAGTGCGCTTCAACGCGCAGGAGGCCCCGCTTCATTCGCATCCGTCAAATCACGTGAAAGCATCGAGACAGTTGTCACGCCGCGCGCCAATCTTCGCGACGCAGAGTGAGCCCAGAATGGAGTGGTGCGAATCGGAAGGCTTCGACTGACTTAACGTAGGAAAAGAAGCCTGTCGACTTGAGGTTTATTTTAACTCCCCGCGCAACGCGCTTGTATACGCTCCTCTCAGGGCTCAAGGAAGAAAGGTGTCCCAACTTCCAAACATTGCGTTAACAAAAAGCGCTGGCAATCGAGTCTCAGCGGTGATTCAGTGACGGCTTTTGGCGGGACGTGAATGGGTCACGGCCCTGAATCAACAAGTGCGCAGTGCGGGGGTGTAAGAAAAAGCGATGTATAATGAAACGTGTGATTTGTTTTTCTATTAAGGAGACGTTGTTTGTAGTATGATGTTCCCTATAGATTTCAAGTCTGCCCCCTTGGTTATGAAAAACGCCTTCGGCCCTCGAATAATAAGCTATAATGAGCATGCATAGTTGAAATGTGTGAGCGAACTTCGGCGCTCTGAAAATGCCTCTGATATCTATTACGCAGGAGCTTTCCAATATGACGCTTTCCGAACTTGTCATGCCCAGGGAAATTCTCTTATTGATAAACACACACACACACACACACACACACACACACACACACACACACACACACACACACGCATTCGAAAGATAATGATCTCTGTCATGTGTAAATAGCGCGAAAACGTCGGCGCGGACCACCGAGCACGGAGGGAAGAAAAAATTACACCATCTGCCGCTAAAGGGGACCATGAGGCGATCCGTTGGCGTTCGTTGGGCATGCTACCGACCTCGCGTCGTGGAACGCGAAGAGGGACGCTACGCGCGTCGTATCTTCCATCTAGCCTGGCCGTTAATTCTCACAGGGCGAGTGGGGAACGCGATCGACAGGCGGGCGAGAGGGGGGCAGCGTAGGAGAGGAGAGAAGGGGAGGGGACGCGCATGCGCTCGAGCTCATCGCGGCGTTGCGCAGGAGAGAATTTCGGCATGTCTAGCCCGCGTTTCAGAGGAAGAGTGGAAAGAGGGAGGGGAAGTGGAGAGGGGTATGGCAGAGGGTGAGTGGAGAGGGGGTGTGGAGAGGGGTATGGGAGAGGAGGAGGGGAGATGAGAAGGGGAGAGGGTGAGTGGAGATGGGAAGAAGGGGAGAGGGGTAGAGGACATAGGGAATGGTGAGGGGGAGTGGAGAGGAGGTGTGTGGAGAGGGTATGCGCATGCGCAGTAAGGGTGGTCACGCCGCACACCACCACCACCACCGGATTGAGCTCCGCCTTAAGATACTTCGCATCTCAAAGAAGAGCGCGGTGGCACGGTGGCACGAGGCGCGCTCGCTGTGTTCGGGCCAGGGCGCGTGATTCTGAGCTCGGACGAGCGGGACGTTCTGCCGGCCGAGACGCGTGTGCACGGAGGACCACGGAGCCGGGCGAGGTCCAGGGTGTCCGAGGGTCCAGGTGCCAATGGTGGAGCTGCTGAGTGAACCGAGCGGTGCCGAGCCGTACCGAGCGACGCGCCAGACTCGGACGTGGGCCGCGAGCCCATGAGCTGTGTACCCGAGCTGTACCTGGCGGTGCCCTGGCCAAGGCATGGATCGCCGGTGAATGAGCTGCCGCACCGCAGCTGTGGTGAGCAGCATTCCAGCACGGCGCAGACGGTGCTGTGCTGGCCAGAACCCGCCCGTGGAACCGCTACGCCCGGGTGGTGATCAGGACGTTGAAAACAAGGTCCGAGGTCGCGCTGGTCGCAAGTCGTGAGATCACGGGACTCTTCCTCCTCGTCTGCTGGGTGGTCGTCCCGACGGCACCCACACCAGCGACTTTTGATATCCTTTCCTCTTGTACATAAATATTTAAACACGTCTCCCTGTCTGTTACCTACGCCGCTGCACAATAGGGGAAGTGCTCGAACCGTCCTAAACATCACAATCTCATTTCACTGTACATTTATATTTTTGGTACGTTCCTGCCACAATGATCTTGTACCCACGTATTGAAATCATTCGTTTATACAACCAGCATTCCTTGAAGCAGCTTCTTCCTCTTTGTAAAACAGAATTCATATTAAGCCGACGAAAGCCGCACTGCATTAGTTTATCTGCTGACGTTATTGTTACGTCACCGTGTGCCTGATTTTTGCCGCTCACCTCGCATATTTTAGTCACCCCAAGCACAAACTACGCTTTTCTGTACGACAAGTAGGCGTAGTGAGAGCGTTATATGCTTGGCGTAAACTTAAAGAAATTTGTCATTCAGTTTTGCCAAAGCGCAGCTTGTAAGCCGAGTCTGCGCAAGAAAGCTTTCGAGGCTTAATTTATATCTTTCTTGCGGCAGGTAGATGGGCAGGTCACAACGCTTATCGTATAGTGAAAGAGAAAAAACTTGTCTAAAGAAATAACTTTAATATAAATAACAAGGACACACCAAGGCTACAACTGAGACGCGTACGTTGCGGCTAGCCAGAAGGCCGGCAATGGTATAGCACTAACTTCCGTGAAAAGTGGTGAATTTCGCGGAGAATCACTTGCTCCCATCATCCACGCAGCGGCACATAAATAAGGCTCACGCAGTCAGTCAAGTTTTATTTTCGCTGCTAGTTGGCAATACATTGCAACGCATTTATAAGATACTCCTTCACATAACCACAGACAGGGAAGGTCGAAGTCGACAGTTCATGTGAAGCAAACGAGCGTGGTTAGTCAGGAACAAAATGTGGCGTATAAAAAAGCATGCGTAATAATAATTTCTAGCGTTTTACGTACCAAAACCGTAATATGATTACGAGGCACGCCGTAGTGCAGGGCTCCAGATCTTTTTACGAGCCGGCAGCTGACCAAGAATCCGTCGCATACTACCTAAAGGCATGAAGTCTGCCAGAACGAGACCCTCGCTATTAATGAAGGAAAATAAGGTGACATTTAAGGGCTCGTTTTTCTTTGTTAGACACAATAATAATGAGAACTAACAGACAATAATGCCAAGGAAGGGCCGGTATTCGTAGTAATTAGGATAGAATTGTGAAGAGAGTAAAGTGGGCGAAAAGATGACTTGCCACCGGCAGGGACCGAACCTGCGACCTTCGAATAACGCGTCCGATGCTCTACCACTGAGCTACGGCGGCGGTCATCCTCCCGTCCACTTTATGGGGTATATATGTGAATTTAACCCTAGGAGTGTTAGTCAGCGCCGATCGCAGCCATGGCGGCGAGTGTGGAACACTCTTTTTTGTGCCTGTTGGCGTCACGTAGCACGTGATCTTTTTGCTAGTCGGCAGCTGACCAATAATCCCTCGCATAAGGCTGCGCGCAATTATGCGCGGATTGTGTCGCCACACGAATAATTATGTCGGGTTGTTTTTTAATGGGTGGGCCTTTAAACCACCCATTCGTTGCGCAGGTCACATTTTTTGACGCCTGGTGCGATTCTACGCATCTCACCGTAATATTACATGCGTAATAATACATGCAGGAGATGATGAGGTGCGCGATAGGAGGGAGTGGAGAGGAGGAGAAACGGAGTGGAGAGGAGGTGTGTGGAGAGGGTATGCGCATGCGCAGTAATGGTGGTCACGCCGCACACCACCACCGGATTGAACACCGCCATAAGATGCTTCGCATCTAATAAAAAAAGTGTTAGCTAACTTGATTTCCTTTTCTCGTGTCACGACAATTGCTTTATTCTATTTGAAAAAAAAAGCCAATTTTTTCCTTCCCCTGATTTTCACTTAATGTTCTAATTTACTTTAACCGCCGGCTTCTTGGCCAATCCCCCGTTGTGGGTGTGAGCCAAGCGCAAGGAACAAGCAAGCAAGCAAACGTCCATCAGTGCACTATTTGTTTATAACGTGCAGATTATTCAAAAGTGAAAGAAAAAGACTGCTAGAGGAACCCCTCCGAAGGATGGGCTTAAACTTATCCCTTCCGGTGGTTCTTTCCTTTGGTGCAATCGAATTAGGCCACAGCCACAGGAATGATCTTGTCGCGTGCTGGCGTCCGTAGTCACCACTGTAGCGGAGAGGTAGAAGAAGAACGATGCTGCTACATTGACGTACGAAAACCAACTGCTTTATTTTGATGCCCGAGCGCTCGCCCTGCACGCGCCTCCGCTGACCTCGTCTTCGTCGGTGCCTGGGTACGCCAGCACGCGACAGTTTCTAAACCGTATGCGATTTCCTACGGGAGACAAAGCGAATTCATTGTTAAGTTTATTAAAGACGATAGTCTTTCTTGGAGAACTTAAACGCAAAAATTTTGGTCTGTCTTTCTGTTTGTCGGCACGTCACCCGATTCAGCCAACCGGCCAAAGTTGAACCACTTGCTTACCGCCCACCCATCTTGAACTGGTACGGCTGTTCATACTTGTGAACGTTGTCGATCAAAAAGTAAATATTACGCATATCTGAGGCGTAACATCATTAGGTAAGTATTAGGTGGTGTGTTTCTTTAATAGAAAATACATAGATACGCAATTTTAAAGGCCTCGATGGTATGCGTTTAACGTTGAGACAGTAACGCGTTTATTAAAAGATTGCCACAGCTGAAGCGATCAGCGGTCCAAGCCGAGCAAGCGCGAGCGCCAACAACAACCGTCTTCGTCTTCTTCTTTCGCAGGCGTTCTTGTCTGCGCCCTACCATGTTACAAATCACTCCCCCGCGGAAAAGGAGCCATCCTGGCGACCTAAGGAACAGGTACAACTGGTGGGTCATAATGCGGCTTCAGTCGATCGACGTGAACAGTCTCGCGGCCGCGACGACGGCGGTCCGTAGATGATTGAACAGGCTCAATCATATAGTTAACTGGGGATGCTTGACGTAGGACGCGGTAGGGGCCTTCGTACTTAGGCAGTAGCTTTGTGGAAAGGCCAGGAGCGGAGGAGGGAACGCGAAGCCACGCCAACGTTCCAGGCGAATACGACTGAGGAGGCAGGTTTTCGTCGTGACGGTCCTTCTGGCCCTACTCGCCCTACAATGTTACAACCCCTAAAGGGGGTCGAGCGCCGCCTCCGGATAATAATAAAGTTCTTTGCCTGCCTGCCTGCCTATTTTCTTAAGGTGCGCTGAAAATGCGACTGCGCTGAAACTTGTCTTCCTCCGTGCCCTCTGCACAAGCTCATGTTGTCTTTCGGTTTCGGTTCAGTATTGCATTGTATGAATGACAGGGGGCGCCGCTCTGGCATTCCTGTTTTACCCAGGCGACGTGTAAGTAAGAGAGTTTGTGGAGAGTACTCGTTGAGTGCGGACGTTTCTTCTCCTTCGGCGCATCGCGCCAAACAGCGTGTTCGGGCTGGCCGGCGTCTCCACCGGTCGCGTTGGTCACCGCCGGTCTTCGCCTGCCGCTGCGCCGGGACTACCAGCCCGCAACACAGCACTCATGTTTCCCGACGTATTGACAGATGGCGTCCATATCTCACGCAGCGTTTCTTCTATCGTCTTTAGACGACATTTGAAGCGAAGCACGCAGATACGCGGGCAATTTTTTATTTCACTTTATTTTTCATTCATATTCGCTTGAATTTTTTTAGCCTTGACTGTTAGATTCAGTTTTTCTTTAACTATCCTTTTCTAAACATATTCGAAATGCAAAACACTTTTATCTCTAAAATAAGGCGGCGCCCGTTTCATGGCTGATCCCCCGCAGTGGGTTGCGCCAGTTTGCAAGGAACAACCAGTACAAAATCTGTTCACTCGCACAATGAGCTTCCTAAGCAATTGTATGCTGACAGTTATGGTAGCATGCCACATCCTTGCCATAGAAAAATACGCCGAGGTCGCTACGGTGAGTGACTATTCACGTTCATAGCATCCTTTGAAGCGTGAACCGTTCGTGCGCATGTACAGCTGGTTGCAGCGCACACTGGTTTGTTGTCTATGAGGTTATTTCATGCGTATCTAACTCTGTTGCAAGTTGAGCGTCTTTCCTGTAATTAATTTTATCGTCGAGTTTTCTCTCTTCAAGCCAGAAACGGCAACCTTTATTAACACCAAAGGTCGTACGCCACGACGGGTTTTGTTTGTTTGTTTGTTTTGTTTTTATACTGTAGTCACAGTGTGGATTGAAAAAAAAAAGCCTTCACGTTTTTATTCGCTGTGTTCTACTTTCTCTCAGTCTTTTCTTGCAAGGCACCCCGCCTAGACAAGGGTGTCGAGATGGCTTTGCTTTATGCACTGCGATGTAATGTAGCCTCTCATTGCGTCTTTTTTTTCTGTTGCATGGGACACCAAGATCAACCTGCCTACTCTCAGCTCAGTGATGGAGTCTGCTCATCCCACGTGGCTATGTATTACGGCAGTGTTCTCGATGGCTCGCGTAGGTCTCGCACACGAACTGACATGTGACTTTCTGGGAAGATCACGCCACCTTGCTACATTTATGAACACTGCGTGCCGCATTCTCTACTTGTGGGCCGGTCACCTCGCAGCCGCAGGGTCTTGGTCTTTCACGGCTTGGTCCTACACAGTTTCCCCGGCAACACTACATCTTAGTGCTGGTTTACTTCGTTGGGACTGCCTACACGAGGGGCACCGGCAGTTCCTTATTCATCCTTATGCACAACAATGGAAGATCCTTTATCAATTTTTCTTACCACAACAATACGAGTGACCGTTACCGAATATCTCATCATTGTGCGTCGTACGCTCTACATTGCCTACACGTGCGCTCTACATTGCTTACAACTTCACGGCACACAACTCTCTATTTAATTATGCCCATATGTTTTGAAGTAGGGCTATGTGATTATTCGAAACCTGGAATATTCGTACACCCTTACTTGATTTTGAATATTTTCGTAACCGCTTCGAGTCGCACGACACTTCTAGTATTCGAAACATTCGAGCCACCAAATGTATTCAAATGTATTCAGAACGTATCTCGTTTGTTAATTTGCGGAGTAATGAAACTGCTCCTAGAGCGGTACTTTAGTAGCTTACTTGTTTTGCTTTTTCAAAGACTGTATCCGCGTTTAATTTTCTTGTTTTAAGTATTTTTGTAATTAACAAATTTCGAGAATGTTTTGCACGCTAATGTATATGCAAAGCTATCCATATTTTTTTATTGTACAATGAAAAACTTAATGTCTGAAAATAAGAAAACCCAGCATTACTCCGGGTTAGTCTACGATGAAGCTTCTGCAACTAGCATCGAGCCTGTCACCTCCGTCACTGTTCCTCCCAATTGAAAGAGCATGCTTGGAAGATTAAACTGCGACGACAAGCTAAAACACATCTGCACTAGTGTGTCTAGTTAGCGCCTGTTTTTGTAGTATAGAGAGATTGTGACAAACACAGCGGTGCCGCTGCTCCCTGAACATACCAAGCGGCTATCTTTCCTTCGTGACGACGTTGAATAATTGTAATCGTGGTATACAGTCAGGCATGACATTGTACAGTTCATGCTTCTGCTGTACATTATTTTCTGCGCCACAAACTTTCCTTCTCTTCTGTGTTTGGTAAAAACATTTGTTTAAGCATAAAATGATTTTAGCTCGCGTTGTCGGCGGCCATCATGTGACCTTGAGCCAAAAGCCAGCGCATTCAGCCGAGATCACCCGGGCGACGCTGCGGGAAGAAAACGTGACTTTTCTGATAATCAGACAAAAAAAAATGTTGGTTTCCCACTTCTTTCGAGAAATAGCACTAGCAAGTTGTCGCTTCGTGGCCACGTGAGGCAGGGAAAGCCAAAGATTCATCTCACACAGTGACAGGAAACGATGGCGTTCTTATAGACCAGTGCCCAGTGTGGTGTGGTGTATTTCGGTGGGCCGTGCCGTTGCCAACATGCACTATACTCATCTTAGGATTGTGGCTCGTATCGTCTTCAGCAAATCTACTTTGCCGGTAGTCATTTCATGCTTACATATACTCTGTATTACGAGAGAGCCAGCCTTTTCTTTTTTCTTTTTTTGAAGTCAATATCAACACCGTTCGTATTCGAAAATTTTCGAAAAATATGTAATTCGCGCCCCGTTTTCATTTGTAGAATGCGCTTCGAAGTTGAAAATTTGATATTCGCACGTTCCTATTTGGAAGCAATGGAGGAAACTGGTGATAGCTGTATCAATCGAGCAATATGGGCGCTTCACGACAGATCCCACGCATCGTGGTAATCGTTGTTATGCGTAGCAGACATCAGAGCTATGAAGCATTGGTTGACATTAAGCCAAATGTTGAAACGAAGGTGAACATTTCTTTCTGGTTAAATCAACTAGCTGTTTGCATGACGCGTGCTCACCGGGCATGTGAGCTGCACTGCGCCCATAAATGATAATTTACCGTCGAACGCAATGTCGCCACATGTGTCTATACACATGCGTCATTGACACCGCGGATGAGTGAACGCCACGGCGAGCATTCGCGCCTATCCACGTAGTATTCGTGGGTTCGGGCAACTATACGTATATGGCTAGTATTGGCTAATGTGGGCCACGGGCGTAGCCAAGGAGGGAGTGGGGTTAGGGGGGGGGGTAACCCCCTCGAAATGTTTCAGTTTTGCTTGCGTATATACACACGCACACATACAAACTCACGCATGAACATACATAAAGTATTGTTGAACCCCCCCCCCCTGAAAACAATTTCTTGCTACCCCCCTGATTCGGGCTAACTGCACGTCAGTACTGGCCAATGTTTTCTACTGTGTTAACTACAAATAGCCCATGCTAGTTCAGTGGTGGCTATAGTGTTCGCGAGTAGTGGCTAACTCGGTAAATGTTGGCTGCTATTGGCTAGTACGTGGTGTTTTGGAGAGTGGTGTGTAATACTAGCTAACACCTACATATGTTCGTAACCTCTTCGCTAGTGTTGGTTAGAATAGCAAATTTTGTTTACGTGTCGCTTAGCGTGGCTTCATGTTGGATAGCGTTGGCTAATATTGGCTACAGTCGCATTGCACTGGCTGTAATAAATATTACCTATGTACTACTATGACTCCGCCACTTCTTCAGCACTGCTGAACCCGAAAGGAATTCACCATCTAACGCTGCTTACGATAAGCACAACTCGCGAGGGATTACATCTCTCCATAGTATAGGGGTCATTCCACGCCAACTGACCCAGTCGGGGCGCTGAGAAAAATCGATTTCTCTCAGAAAATCTGAGAAAATTACACACATATAGACGTTAGTTCTACAGTATTTTCCCAAAATAATTTTAGCGGCAGAAATTTTTTGGGCACGTGAGCGCCATTTGAACTTCACGAAATGTTGTAAAACAAGGTACGAAAAAAAATTCGCTATAAATCGACCGTTCTAGGCATTCTTTCGACGCTTGCTTTTTGTGCTCTTAGAGCATCGTGCTTTTATTATAGGACAGTTGCTTAGAGTAGCTTTATATTTTTCACTCCTTAACGCTTAGGTAAAATTGAGTAAAGTTTTGTGTTTTCGGGAATTGTTTTGCAAACGACAATTATTCATCAAATGCAGAAATTATTTTTATAAAACTCGCCATAAAACCTACTATCCTAAATTTGTTGTTTTGCCTGTGTACGGTTCGTAGGCTCTAAAATAAAATCCTGAACTTGGCAAAAACGCTCCACTGGCCTATGTTGAGACGTCTATAGCACCCTAAGGTGGTCCAAGAAAAAATAAGCAGAAGAGCGCATACGATTGAGAATCATAACAACTTCGTCCACTGAAAGTTTAATCGAAGTAGTTTTTGTTTTAGTCAAGAAAAAAGTTTTTGAAATTCAGTCCTAGCATTGCGTTATTTTGCAATGGAGGCAATACAAACCGACTGAATTTACTGTATAAAAAAAAGAGGTAGTTTATTCGTAGCACATGGTTTTCAGTTCCTTTTGTTACTACTTCATAATGTACATTACATATCAAGAAGATAATAAACAGAGGCAAAATTATAACAATACCATTGGCTTAGATGCCGAAATTCCCCAATAATGAATCGCGTTTTTATTACATGCGGCTCTGAGAATCAATTGGCGTCAAAATAAGTTAAGTCTCGACGTTCATGTCAGCCGGAGATAGGAGGCGTAAGCGTGGACATTTATAGCGGATCCATACTAAGTTCATCTATGTATTCCGCAAGGGACGACGCACGATGTGACGACGCGAGTGTATTCACGCCTTCCGTACGCCGCCCGTGACAATAGGGACGGAATATCTCAAGCTATTTTTGACATCTTAATTTGGGTGGTTAGAGGCAGCAGATTTTTGGTTAAAGTAGGATTTGTCAGCCTGGTCAATGCAGTTTTACAGCTGTTATTAGATCACAACAACCGACGATTTTTGTGGCGTAGTTAATTGTACGCCGCCGCCGTCACCTGCGGTGTGCGTTAAGAAATGCAATAAGCAACGCGATTCATAATGGGGAAATTGTGGCGCCTAAGCCAGTGGCATTTTTATATTTTTACCTCTGTTTATTATCACCTTTATATGTAATAAACAATATAAATTACTAACAAAAGGAACTGAAAATTATGTCCTGCGAATATAGTAACTCTTTTAATGCAGCAAATTCAGTTGGTTTGTATTGCCCCCTCAGCAAAACAATGCAATGGTGGGACTCAATTTCAAAAATAAAATTTCTCGACTAAAACAAAAACTACTTTGATTAAAATCTCTCTGGACAAAGGTGTTATGATTCTCAATCGTATGCGCTTTTCCGCTTATTTTTTCTTGGACCACATAAGGGTGCTACAGACGTCTTAGCATAGGCCAATGTAGCGTTTTTGCAAGTTCAGTATTTTATTTTTGAGCCTATGAACCGTACACAGGCAAAACAAAAAAAATTTAGGAGATAGTACGTTTTATGGTGAGTTTTATCAAAATAATTTCTGCGGTTGATAGATAATTGTCTTTTGCAAAAAGAAAATCCCGAAAACACGAAAATTCACTCAATTTTACCCACGCTCTAAGGAGTAAAAAATATAAAGCTACTATAAGGAACTGTTCTATAATGAAATCACGATGCTCGAAAAACAAAAAAAGCAAGTGTTGAAAGAATGCCTGTAACGGTCGATTTATAGCAAATTTTCTTTCGTACCTGGTTGTCCAACATGTCGTGAAATTTAAATGGCACTAACGTGCCCAAAAAATTTTTGTCGCTCAAATTATTTTGGGAAAATACCGTAGAACTAATGTCTAAATGTGTGTAATTTTCGCAGATTTTTTTCAGAGAAATTGGTTTTTCTCGAGCGCCACGACTGGGGCAGTTGGCGTGGAATGACCCATAAACAACCACTGAGCAGGAACTGAGTACCGACGCTGCGTCTTACTATACGCCGCCCTTTACGTATCAAACTGCAGACGATACGTCTTCTAAGCCTGCGTAGTGCATACCACGCGATTAAAGCTGGGTTCAGACTACAGACGCATCTGTCACAAGTGTCGTATCGCGTAACGCCTGCATCGTCCGTTTGCGTTGCTAACGACCTAGTATGTTCACACTGAGCTTTTCGGTAAGGTACGTTTTCTACGGCGCGCCAATCACCGTTTTGGAAGTTCGTTGCGTCCTCGCTACAATCGTTGCAGCCTACCAAGGTTCGCGTGTTTGGCCTTGGCTGGGCTGGCTGGGCTAAAGGGGATACGTGATGTGCACTCTCATTAATGCATGTCGCGTCTCCCCTCTGGTCCTGCCGAGGTGTGGCTAGAGCGGCCACTTTGGCTTCTGTGAACGCCTGTTCTTCCTTCATGAAGCAACTTCGAACATCGCTATACGAGTGCACAAAAAAATCACAGCATATCCACGGAGTGAATGATGATGAGTGGGCGAAGCTGCGGAGGTTCATCGGTAAACCGTGAATCTTCCGTGAATTCTGCCCAGTACATCATCACCGACGTGAGATCGGGCGCGTTTATACTAAAGGTTCGATCAGTTATGACGACTTGCAGCTCACTTTAATTTTACATGTACGCTGTGAATTTTCATTGTTTAGAAAACCATTGCTTTAGAAAACATCTGGCGTCTTTCGTTAAGCAGCTGGCGTCTTTTCATTTTGCTTTAGAAACATCTGGCGTTCTTTCGTTTTGCTTTTACAAAACATCTGGCGTCTTTCGTTGGTTTATTTCATCAATCAACGGCGTTTTGAACAAAATTTTTATTGTTTAATGACGCACAGGAGAAATCTCACCAGGCACTACCTTGGAGGTAAACAATGGCTGCTAATGGGAATGAGAGACAGAAGAAGTCGGCTTTTGGCTAACACTTACACTTCTACTTCTACTAACGTTTCCTACTGGAACATGCCAATGGCTGCTAATGGGGAATGAGAGACAGAAGAATTCGGCTTTTAGTTAACGCGCACGCTGCGAATTTTTTATTGTTCAACAACGCACAGGAAAAATCTCCCACCGGCACCACCTTGGAGGTCAAAGCGTAAGAATGGTTACGCACTACGACTACTACTACGATTACGAGGGACGAACGGGTGCCGCCTTAAGGAGCTTCGCCCCTAAAATAAATTCTAAATTGAGCGACAGCCAATAGATTTAGTTGGGCGTACGCAGCAGCCCTGCGTACGCAGGAAACGGGCCGAGGCGTAAGTGCGCATGCCCAGTACGCAGCACAACGCACGGTTTCTTGCGGGCATCCGTAGGTTCTGAGAAAAAAAAAAACTGCGTAGCGTCTGTTGCTGGCTCTGCGGGCTGTGCATGTTCTCGCGTCTTATCGCGTCTACAGTGGGCGTCCGCAGCAGCTCTGCGTACACAGGAAACCCGCGAAGGCGTCAGTGCGTATGCCCAGTACGCAAGACAACGCACGGTTTCTTGCGGACGTCCGTAGGTTTTCAAAAGCTGTGTAGCGTCGCTTGCGGGCTCTGCGGGCTGTGCGTGTTCTCGCGTCTTGTCACGTCTCCTCGCGAGCGCGAGGAGACGTGACATTTTTTTGTTCCTTCGATAAATCGTATTTTCAGTTAAAAGAACAACGCATAACGGTAAAACAACCAAGCGATGCTTAATTCAGTGCGAGCCTGCAAATGTTTCTTCTCTAAACATGGAAGCTGACGATAGACCACACTGTCCGCATAAACGCAAAACTGCGTTTCGTACGTGCGAGCACTGCTATCATTCTAGAAAAGTACTTCTTTCACTTGTTGCTATTCCTATCGATGTGGTCCCCTTGTGCACGAGCCACAAATACGAATACCTTGAGGTGATATTCGTAGAAATGTTTGTGGTAAAAATGCTTACGGGCTTATGTAATTATGTAACTGCAGCAGAAGGGAGAGTTGGGCTAGTTGGTTTGCGTTGGGCGTAGTTGGGCTTATGTAACGACTGCGCTATTGTTTATGTAGAAGACATGGCAAAGGTCGTTCATCCAATGGGTCATGCCATACGAGTGGCGTATCACCGTCGCAGGTGCAGTCGTCTTCATCGTTCACCTGATGGCGAACCAGACCTTATGTAAGTGACGTCGCACGCCATTATATTGCTTTCTTTAGTACTAACATAACGTGATTTTATTGAATTACTTGAGCAATAAAATTTCGCCTCGCTGACCCTAGGCCGTTAAAAACGTTGGGGTTCTTCATTGGCACACCTATTTTTACCACCGAACACTGCAACAGCGATAGTCTTAAAAATTCACTTCACTTGCGTGAACATATCAAAATGGAGGGGGGTGCGCTATAGGGGGATTAAGGAATCATTGCACTGCGTACGCAAACGCCTGCTTAAATATATTCCATCTCATGATAGCAGATATCTGCTTGCGAAGCATATGCTTGCGACTCATCCAATTTTCAACACTTGCAACGATAACTGTACCTGATCGCCATTCAGAACATTAATAAATTAAGCTACGTTGTGTCTCGTGTCAGAGACACGAGTGCACAATCACCGTTGTCTTTAGCACCATTTGCTTCATTAGCCGTTAGCGCGTTTCAGTAGAGCGCCAGTGCAAACGATTTCGGATAACTTTTGAATTAATGATACTAAGGTAACGCGAGCTCCAATGTTATGTGCACAATTAACGCTAATGCACAGCACACTATATCATCACTCATCATTCATCTGCCTTGACTTATCTAGCATTGAAACCCTATTTTCTAGCAAAACAAGGCGCGCATATCTCGAATGAGCTTCATAGTTAGCTAGTCCAGTTGTCATGACAACACTGGCAAAAGAAAAAGACGCAAAAGTAGTAGCGGTTCTGATGGTCAAAATAACTTATAGTGTGCACAACTCCACGACTAAACAGCACTCAAAGGGTGGACGAACTCATACGATGACACACACAAGAGCATCAGTACGTGTATGCGTCATCTTATGTATCTGTCTATTTTTTATGCGCTTTTTGCAAGATCGCCAACAACGGTCTAGCCCGAATTACCGCTATTTTTGTGATCTTCTCCGTGCGTGCACACCTAACTGGGTCTTGAACCGCTTTAATGTTGAGAGCAGGTTTGGAAACTGCTATGTATTCTAAATACGTACTGCCGATTATACATATCGAAAAACTGACTGGCTTGTACTCATTTGCAAAAAAGTCGACGCAGAATCGCCTTTGGGAGCTGTCTAAGAGGTGCGAAAGGTAGAGTATTACCACAGGAAAGCGTGTAGTCGTGGCGTTAGGCCGTGGGACGGCCTAACGAAAGGCCCATCCTACAGTCCAGTAATTGAAACGCGTGTTTCATTAAATTTCTGCTAGTTCGGCATTTTTCTCGTATGTGCGATGATCGATGTCGACCTTACACGTTTACATACCCAGGGAACGCACCGTCATGCATTATTTCGACTACAAAACTATAGGTAGACATACTATAGGTATGGGTGACTAGCCCAGTCGTGACGATATCACCTTTTGAGCTTGTGGGACTGGGTGCAAACGGCTGTCATGCAGCCGTCAGGCAATAAAGAGGGTGATATAGTGAAAATTAGCAGCCAGAAAAGGTAAATTTCTTCTGCGTTAATTTCTGATAATGCCAGCGTTGAAATTTAGCAGGCACAGTGTGTACATTTTTTTCTTTATAGCTACGATAGTCTTGCTCGGCAAAGGGACGAACGGACGAACAGTATTCTAGTCGGATTCTGCATACAATGCTTTTGACATGTGTTTTTTTTTCTTTGTGCAGGTCCTCTCGTTGCGATAGCCGAGGGGCTTCTTGCGGCTATCGACTTCGGCGTTATGATGTGCTGGGTTCAGTGCCATAATGGCTCGGACTCTAGCGGTGTTCGAATTTGTGAATAAACAAGTGTAACCGGCTAATTGGTATAGATCCATCTTTGTAAGAAGCGCAAAACTACACACAGTAACAGCAAGAAAGAAAGACACTACACAAGCGCTTGGTTGCAGTCAAGCGCTTGTGTAGTGTCTTTCTTTCTTGCTGTCCCTGTGTGTAGTTTTGCGCTTCTTACAAAGATGAGTCGCATTTCTGGCTGGCTCAGGCCACTACTCGCGAGTAAAATATTCAAATAAGCAAGGGCAAAGATGATTACGTTGTCTAGCTGTTCCGTGGCGAGCCTCGCGCCCACGTAGGTTGTACTTACCGCTGGACGCGTTCTTACGAAGACAAAACACAAGTAAGAACACACACCGGCGGAACACAACTTCAAAAATATTTTTCTTGCTTAAAACAAAAAGTAATTTGATAAAGCTTTCTCTGTCAGTAGACAACTAATGTTGCTAGTTAATGCGTTATTTAACATAATTTAACTAGGACCACCTCAATGTTAATTTTACGACTAAACACGTGCGAAGATGAAATTTTTTGTAACTTTCTCGCCAGCTGTACACACCATTTCACGCCATATACGTCTCAAACTATTTTTCGGCTAAAGTAAAACTTCCTGGCGATCAGGTTATACAAAATATACCATTTCATTGAATGTCGCCTTTCCATGAAAAAATCCTCAATATGGGCCATATTGTCTATATATAGAGCTGCATAAAAAAAAACCACGAAAGCGTAAACGTTCGGGAAACTTATTTTAACCCTTTATTGCAGAATTTTTTTTTCGTCATAATGTCATTCGTGGAGTAGCACGGAAGCATAAGAATAGCCGTACTATCATCGAAAAATGAATTTTATGGATTTTTACAGTTTGTACAAGCAGACAAAAAGTATGTTGCAAATTTGCAACAACGAGCAAGTAAAGAACAAGTTGAAGGGGAAAGATACTCAGTGCGATTCGAACTTAAATATTTTTTTGTACATGACAACGAGTGAGTGCACTCATGATGTAGTGTGGTACAAACGAAAGCACTTGCTCTTGCTTGTTAAACAAAGCTCGTTCCCACACTCCTATAGCAGTACGTCATGGAGATTTCCGTGCAAAAACTTGCAGCGCCTTTCCACATCAGGTTGAACATTTGAAGGAGAGAGAGTAAAACATCTTTATTATTAATATTGGAATCGAGCGAGGAGCATGGGATGAACCCCTAGTCCGGGGTCTCTAGGATGATTCCGGCGATGTGTCGAGGTCCGTTGTATTATGGCTTGGAGGACCTCGGGAGGCAAAAACAGATCGCAAGAAAGCGAATAAGATTTGTGGCAAAAAAGAGCTAAATGCAGCTACAGACTAAACAAAGCCAGAGCAGGCAGAGCTACTTTTATTACACGTCCCGGGCTCGGTCAAGGAACGAAGAGGCAGAGGATCGCGAGCACACGGGGACGCTCGGAACTGAGGGCAGAGTGGAACGTGTTATAAACACCACCACGAGGCACAGTGTTTTAGCGGTACGGCCTGAAATTTAGACCGTAGAAGCAGAGACCTGAGGGTACACTCAGGACGAAGCGGCACGGTATAGAGCTGAGAAAATTTGGATATACGAACTAAAAACATGCTGCGCACATGCTGAATCGAAGTGGATTTACACTCGCGGTCATCGTCAGTCACGGAAGGTCACCGTCTTCACTATCAGAAGGAACCACTCCTCCATAGAAGTATTTTGGGCTCATTTCCATTTCTCAGGATTATTGACCCCATGTACACGTTGTTGCATTTGCGCAACATAGCAACGTTCCGTTGACAGGAACAAACTCTTACGACATGGCAATGTTTTAGGGGCGAAGCTCCTCAAGGCGGCACCCGTTCGTCCCTCGTAGTCGTAGTCGTAGTGCGTAACCAGTCTTACGCTTTGACCTCCAAGGTGGTGCCGGTGGGAGATTTTTCCTGTGCGTTGTTGAACAATAAAAAATTCGCAGCGTGCGCGTTAACTAAAAGCCGAATTCTTCTGTCTCTCATTCCCCATTAGCAGCCATTGGCATGTTCCAGTAGGAAACGTTAGTAGAAGTAGAAGTGTAAGTGTTAGCTAAAGGCCGACTTCTTCTGTCTCTCATTCCCATTAGCAGCCATTGTTTACCTCCAAGGTAGTGCCTGGTGAGATTTCTCCTGTGCGTGATTAAACAATAAAAATTTTGTTCAAAACGCCGTTGATTGATGAAATAAACCAACGAAAGACGCCAGATGTTTTGTAAAAGCAAAACGAAAGAACGCCAGATGTTTCTAAAGCAAAACGAAAAGACGCCAGCTGCTTAACGAAAGACACCAGATGTTTTCTAAAGCAATGGTTTTCTAAACAATGAAAATTCACAGCGTACATGTAAAATTAAAGTGAGCTGCAAGTCGTCATAACTCATCGAACCTTTAGTATAAACGCGCCCGATCTCACGTCGGTGATGATGTACTGGGCAGAATTCACGGAAGATTCACGGTTTACCGATGAACCTCCGCAGCTTCGCCCACTCATCATCATTCACTCCGTGGATATGCTGTGATTTTTTTTGGAATCTTACACAATCAGGAGGATGTGTAGCAGAGCCTAAGAAATTTTTCCGCGCTTTATAGCGTTAAGCAATGCACTTATAGGTGGCAAAACTTGCTTGTATCACTGCACGCTGGCGCGTACAACGTCTGCCGCGGATGTTTTCGAAATAGCTGCGTGGGATTAGCACTGATGGCAACACAAGACGTCGCCTTTTTCAAGGCAATACTGCAGAAATGCAACAACGTGTACAGCGACTGAGCGGCGGGGCCCGCGGCGATCGAGCGGCACCAGGACGCTCGGACGCGGCTTCGTTTCACATGCACCGCTCTTGCGCGGCGCGCACCTCTGCGATGCGCAGTGATGGTTGTGGAAAGCGCCCGTTACCCGCGGGTTTCCTTTCTCCGGGTTCACTTGTTTTGGTGCGCTTGGGTTGAGAGTTTCACCAGCCTTCTACTTCGGTGCTCGATTTTAACGCACCTAAACTTTGAATGATGAAAATGTGCAGTGTATCAGAGCGCAATTAAACAACTTCAGTAGCCACGTTTATTTCTGTGCCAGCTTTCTTTTTTTACCACGCAAGTCATGTTGCACGGACATACACTTGGCCATGGAAAAGCAAAAGAAAGAATTTGTTTTTGGGGTTTTAAGCTTTCACAGGGCTTTCAGTGGCTTTTGCTCTCGAATGCCGCAAGGCGTTGGTGCGCCGTATGGGCCGGCAAGCGGATGCAAGCGGCCCAGTCGACGACATTGTGGGTTTGTGAAGAAGCTCGTCTCTTTCTTTTGCCTATGGGCGTTCTGCAGTAAAGAGGCGGCGGCATTTGTCGTCTTCGGGGTAAGTGACCACTAAAAAAAAAGAGAAAAAGAAAACAGTAAACTATTCGAACGTGCTGCACCAGAGTAGTAAAAAAACCTGAAACATCTGCTGCGAACAAGTGCGGAGTGTCGTAGGTTCCCCCTGTCCGGACCTATGTTGGTGTCACGATTCGATAAAAATGCAAAAGAACAAAATGACACGTGCAAACGATTTGTCTGCTTTGATGGAAGCGCAGTAGAGAACAACAAAAGGAAAAGAACGGCGTTTTCTACACTGATGATGATGATATATGATGTTTATTGGCGCAAGGGCCATTTGTTGGCCAAAGAGCGCCAGGACATGGCAAAGAATGTGGACAATGGTTATGGTAAGTGGCTGTAAATGGGCCTTAAAATTCGTCGCGCAAAACGCGGGTAAAACGTATAAGAATTAAAACCATGAGAGTGATGCGAAATGTGTGTTATGAAAATTAATGGCGAGTGGTCGTAATAATAAGATTGCGGGTATATGGCATGAGCACGAATGCCTCGTCAATGCCCTTGAGTCCAAGGGATGCGAGGAAGGTGCTTTTGTTAAGTGTAGCTACCGCAGCAGCAGCCTCTCTTAGGAGGTCATGCTACGTATACCTGGGTAAATGACGTAAAAGTTATCCACATCTTTTAAAAACGAAAACAATGACTGATGTTTAAACAGCGGCTCCCGACCTATGAACATCGACGGGTGGAGTGGTACTTGTTGCCGGTAGGGCAGTGGAAAGTGTTTCCTTCTTATAGCGTCTAATTCTTTGCATTGCATCAGAATATGAAGCACGGTAAGCGGTTCACCGCACCTCTCACACATGGGTGGATCATTACGGGACAAAAGGTATGAATGTGTGCTGTGTGTGTGTCCTATCCTTAATCTGCTAAGTGTGACTTCTGTGCGGCGTGACTTCGATGCTGGTGGCCAATTTCCAAGACACGGTTTTATTACATGTAGTTTATTGTGTATTTCACCGTCCCATAACCGCTGCCAGTGCGCCCTGAGTGTTTTCTTCAGCAGGGGTTTCAGGTCCATTACAGGAACAGCTATGGATGAATCGGTGTTGTTTCGAAGGGCGGATGCAGCCAGTTCGTCCGTTAACACATTACATTCAATCTCGCGTAGCCCTGGCACCCAGCACACCACCACATGCTGTTTAACTGCGTAGATTGTGCATAGTTATGAGTAGAGCGTGACGACGACAGGATTTTTGTGTGTTTTGAGAGTCCTCAAAGCTTTCACAACACTTAAGGAATCCGTGCATATAACTGCGTGGTGTAATTTGGATTCTTTAATGTGTTTAATAGCAGCAAGTATCGCATAGGCATCCACTGTGAAAATGCTCGTGTTGGGGTGGAGAACACCAGCATCTGAGAAGAATGGACCGACTGCGGCGTACGATACACCTTCGTCAGATTTTGAAGCGTCAGTAAAAAATGCAGGGTAAGGATATTTCTGTTGTAGTTCGATGAAGTACATGCGGATGTGTGTCACTGGTGCATGCTTCGTGACTTCCATAAAAGATACATCGCAGTCAATAATCTGCCACTGCCATGGCGGCAGCTGTACAGCGCGAGCCATCACGCGGTGCACAAGGAGTGGGACTCCCACTTCCTCGGCAAGACATCGTACGCGCAGTGAGTAGGGCTCTCTCAATGCAGGACGGCTACGAAAGAGACGAGAACTAGACAGATCATTTACAACACAATATGCGGGATGTTCACTGTTAGCATTGACTTTCAAAAAATATGCGGACGAAATGTAGGCTCTCTGCAAATGAAGCGACCACTCGTTTGATTCCAAGTATAGGCTTTCTACGGGGCTCGTCCTAAAAGCACCCGTAGGTAGGCGAATGCCTAGATGGTGGACAGGGTCAAGCATTTTTAAACTGGTTGGTGTCGCTGACTGATATACCATGGCCCCATAATCTAGCCGTGTGCGTATGAGGCTCTTGTATAAATTTATAAGACACTTTTTGTCACTACCCCATGTAGTGCGCGACACCTTTAAAACATTCATCGTTTTCATGCACTTTTCCTTAATGTATTTAATGTGTGGCACGAATGTCAGTTTGGCGTCTAATATTACCCCTAGGAATTTGTGTTCCATTTGGACAGGTAGCCGCTGACCATACAGGTTAATGTCCGGATCAGGGCGCAGACCTCTCTTTCTAGAGAACAGGACGCATGTACTTTTTCGTGGATTTATATTGAACCCGTTCTCGTCTGCCCATTTGGCCACCTTGTTCAAGCCAAGTTGAACCTGCCGCTCACACATTGGAAGATTACAGGATTTAAAACCTATCTGTACATCATCCACGTACACGCAGTAAAACATGGTACGCGGAATACACACACGCAGGGAATTCATTTTTATCAGGAAAAGTGTACAACTGAGGACACCACCCTGCGGCACTCCTGTTTCCTGAACAAATGTTCGTGATAAAACATTTCCCACTCGGACACGGAAAGTGCGATCGGACAAGTAGTTTTCTATTATAGTCAGCATTCTGCCTCGCACACCTAAATGTGAGAGATCTCTGAGTATTCCAAAGCGCCAAGTCGTATCGTAGGCCTTCTCCATGTCGAGGAATACTGAGAGAAAAAACTGCTTATGAGCAAATGCTTCACGAATTTCAGCCTCAATGCGTATTAAGTGGTCGGTTGTGGATCGACCTTCTCGGAAACTACACTGGTACGGGTCAAGTAATTTGTATGTTTCGAGGAAATGTATTAACCGGCAGTTTATCATTTTTTCGAAGACTTTACACAGGCAACTTGTCAGCGCGATGGGTCTGTAACCAGTCACCGAGGATGGATCCTTTCCCGCTTTCAGAATAGGTATCACAATAGCTTCTTTCCAGGAGGTAGGGATCTCGCCGGAAAACCATATAGTATTGTAGAGGGAAAGGAGTGTTTTTTGTGTTTCGTCCGAGAAGTGTTTTAACATATCGTATACAATACGATCAGAGCCTGGGGCAGACTTGTTGCAAAGGTTCAGTGCTGCCTGTAGCTCCGCTAGGCGGAACGGTGCATTGTATGCCTCATTTTGTATAGATTTTCTTTCCAGCCTCTCTCGTTCCAACCTTGTTTTGTGCCTTTGGAAGGTTTCAGAGTAATGTGTAGAACTCGATATGAATTCGAAGTGTGCTCCCAGGGAGTCAGCTTGGTCTTCCATGCTTTCCCCCTGGGTGTCCACTAAGGGTACCGAATAAGCTTGTAGACCTCGTACTTTCTTTACGCCATTCCATACCTTGGCCTCATCTCTATAGGAGTTTATGCCCGATATGAACTTCTGCCAGCTCTCCCGTCTAGCCTGCCGGCGCGTTCTGCGGCCTTGCGATTTCATCTGTTTAAAATTGATACGATTTTCTGCTGTGGGAGAATCGCGCAAAAGCCCCCACGCTTTATACTGTTGCCTCCGAGCCTTGCGGCACTCGTCGTTCCACCAGGGAACACGACGCTTGCTTGTTCCCCCAGTTATTTCTGGTATACATTTAAGAGCAGCGTTAATTACAAAAGCGGTAAAATACTCAACAGCAGCGTCAATACTAAAAGAAGAAATGTCTGCCCACGAGATTTTAGTAAGTTTGTGGAAGTCCTCCTAATTGGCTCTGTCAAGCTTCCATCGAGGAGCCTGGGGTGGAGCTTCATTTTGCTTGTGTGTTTTGAGGATGATTGGGAAGTGGTCACTCCCATAGGGGTTTTTTACCACTTCCCAGTTAAAATCAAGTAAAATGGATGGGGAGGTGATGCTGAGATCGATGGCTGAATAGGTTTTGCTCGCGAGGCTAAAAAACGTGGACTCCTTCTTATTGAGTAAACATGCGCCTGTGGAGTACAGGAAATTCTCAATGAGGCGGCCTCGCGCGTCGGTGCGGGAGTCGCCCCACAGGCTGCTGTGGGCATTGAAGTCTCCAAGGAGGAGGTAAGGCTCGGGAAACTCATCTATAAATGATTGGAATTCATGTCTGTGTAGCTGGTAGTGCGGGGGTATATATACAGAGCAGATAGTAATGAGTTTATTAGCGAGTATAGCTAGAACGGCTACTGCCTCCAGTGCTGTTCGAAGTGGAAAGTGCTGGCATGCTACGTTTCGGTCTATTATGATTGCTACACCGCCAGATGATGCGAGCCCATCCTGGCGGTCTTTCCGAAAAACAACATATTGACGTAGGAAATTTGCGTGTTTCGGATTTAAGTGTGTCTCCTGTACACACAGCACCTTTGGACACAATTTACTAAGGAGTACTTGTACATCGTCGAGGTTGTGTAAGAGCCCTCTGACGTTCCATTGTAATATTGTGTCCATGTTGGTAGTGTACGTGTGCTGTGTGTCACAAAGAAAGAGTCAATTATTTTACAGAGCCTTTGTCAGGCCCTGTGATTGGGGTTTCGTCTTTTTTGGAGCGGTCGAGCGATGCTCGCCGCTCCTTCGGCGCTGCCTGCGCCGGTGGACCAGTAATGTCCATCGCCTCTGGAGGGGCGACAGACAGTCGCTCTACCAAGCGGTGTTTGCTTAGTGAAGACTTCGCCACGGTTGACGAAGCCTTGGCCCCCACCAAGCCGGATGTCGATGGGACCCCCTTGGCCTCTTCGTTGCCCCGGCTGCTGCCAGAGCCTGTCGAGGCCACTGGTGTGGACTGATTGGGAGTGGGCGGGGCAGCACTGGCTGCTCCCACCGTAGGGGCAAGTGGCGTTAGCCTGGGCACGCTACGCGTGGTCCGGGCTACCGCCAGGGGCCGTTGTGGTGCTGCCCCTCGTTGCACCACTTCGGCGAAGGATGTTGTCTGTGGAAATAATAATGAAATCATCTGTCTAGCTTCGCGGAATGTTATGTTTTCCTTTACCTTTACAGTGATTATTTCTTTTTCCCTCTTCCAGGCCAGGCAAGCTCTGGAATATGCGGGGTGACTGCCATCGCAGTTTGCACAGTGGACCTCATCATTTCTGCAATCGTCAGTACTGTGGCCGGTGTTGCCACACTTAGCGCAAGTAAGCTGTCCTCGGCAGCTCTGAGAACCATGACCAAATCTCTGGCACTTAAAGCAACGTCTCGGGTTCGGGATATACGGTCGGACATTAAGTTTCACATAGCCGGTTTCAAGATTCTCGGGTAGTGTGGTGGAACTGAAAGTGAGTATTAAATGCTTCGTTGCATTTTCTGTGTTCTTAAGTCTGATAAGGATGCGCTGCACGTGCGTTACACCTTGGTCCTTCCATCCATCAAGGAGTTCGTCTTCATTCAACGCCATCAAGTCTTCGTCGGATACTACGCTCTTCACTGTATTCATGGCAGGGTGTGAACTCACCGAGACGGGAATGTTGCCAAACGCTACAACGTGTGAAAGTTTGTTGTATTGTTCCAGGTCCTTTAGCTCAAGGAGCAAATACCCACTTGCCATCTTTGTAGCCTTATAACCTGTTCCGATGGTCTCTTTCAGGCACTTAGTCACAAGGAAAGGTGAAATTGCTCTTGCTTTCATAGCAGATTGTTCACAGTGGAGGACATAGTATTTCGGGAAAGTTTCTTTGTTTTTAGGCAAAAAGAGAGAGGCTACGTCGGTGCGTACCCTTTTTGGGGCACGATCGGTTAGAGAAAGGTTCGGAGGTCCCATTAGAAGAGTGAGTTGTTCGGCAACGGCGCCTACCACCCACCACGGAGCCCAACAAGGGGACGTGGCAGAACATGTGAAAAGTCTGCACTACGCCAGCAGTACGCCGTTAATATGACCAAATATGGTTTATCCTAGGTAGGATAGCCACACAAGGTTAACCCTTCCCGCCAGGAAGAGGAGGAAGTAAACAGAAAAGAGAAGTAGACAGAAAGGATTTAATGCGGGAGGGAAAGACGAAGATGAGGGGAGAGAGAGATAGGAAAAGGCGACTGCCGATTTCCCTTGGGTGGGTCAGCCCAGGGGTGCCGTCTACGTGAAGCCAGGGCCAAAGGGGTGTGCTGCCTCAGCCGGGGCGCCTTATAGGTCCAATCACCCGGCGTCGGCTGAACCCCCAGGATCCCCTTTTCCCCGGACACGGCAAAGCCACGCACGGCTAGGCGTGGGAGGAGGTCGAAGCCCCCCCGTTAGCTCGGGTCCGTGATGTCGCTACACACCAAACGCCTGCTTCCGCAGACGCCCCTGCGGGGGTTTTCTACACTGCCAGCTCGTTACAGCAAATGTCGTCTGATAGGAAACCGAGTCGGAGCGAGTTCCTCCCGGCGCGCGCGGCTGCTCTCGTCTCCATCCCTACAGTCACGTGCTTCCCGCGTCACTGCTCCCCTATTGGTTGACCTTGGGCAGACGCTCTAGACGCTCTGCCGCGAGCGAATTTTTCCAAATGGAGCGAAGAAGATCGCAGCGTCTTTTGGTCGCCCTTAAAACCTGTTTTTGGGCTCCCGCGACAGCAGCAGCTCCGCTCTTGGAGCAAAATCGCTGCATGTGAAACAGGCTAAACAGGCTTAAAGCCTGTTTCACATGCGAGCGATTTTGCTCCGAGAGCGGAGCGGCTGCCGTCGCGGGAGCCCAAAAACAGGTTTTAAGAGCGACCAGTGGACGCTCGTAACGCCAGCGATCGAGATCGCCGGAGTTGGAAAAATTCGCTCGTGGCAGAGCGTCTGCCCAAGGTCACCCAATGGGAGAGCAGTGACGTGGGGAGCACGTGATTGCAGGGGCGGAGTCGAGGAGCGGGCGCGTGCTCCAGGGGGAACTCGGTTTCCTAGCAGACGACATTCGCTGTAACGAGCTGGCAGTGTAGAAACGCCGTTTTTTTTCTTTTTGTTGTTCTTTACTGCGCTTCCATCAAAGCAGACAAATCGTTTGCACGTGTCATTTTGTTCTTTTGTATCTTTATAGAACCGTGGCACCAACACAGGTCCGTACAGGGGGACCCCACGGCACTGCGCACTTGTTGGTCGCAGGACATGTTGCAGCTTTTTTTTTTTGCTACTCTGGCCCAGCACGTTCGAATCGTTTACTGTTTTCTTTTCTTTTTTTTTCAATGGTGACGTACCCCGAATACGACAAATGCGAGCCCCCCAGACGACGACATTGTGGGTTTGCAATGGTTGCCGGCCCAGACGGCGCACTAACGCCTTGCGGCATTCGAGAGCAAAAGCCACCGGAAGCACTGTGAAAGCTTAAAACCACAAAAACCAATTCTTTCTCTTGCATTTCCATGACCAAGTGTATGGGCGTGCAAGAAGACTTGCGTGGTAAAAAAAGAAAGCTGGAACAGAAATAAACGTGACTACTGAAGCTTAATTGCACTCTGATAAGCTGCACATTTTCGTCATTCAAGGTTTAGACGCGTGAAAATCGAGCACCGAAGTAGAAGGCTGGTGAAACTCGCAACCCAAGTGCACCAAAACAAGCGAACTCGGAGAAAGGAAACCCGCGGGTAACGGGCACTTTCCACAACCATCAGTGCTCATCGCAGAGGCGCGCGCCGCGCAAAAGCGGTGCATGTGAAACGAAGCCGCGTCCGAGAGTCCTGTCGCCGCTCAATCGCCGCGGGCCCCGCCGCTCAGTTGCTCGCATGTGAAACAGGCTTAAAACGTAACGAAACGCACCTGGCCCTAAAGTGAATAACGTGAATATAAAATTGTGTGCATAGATGCTCTTAGTTCATTAACCAATTAGGCGCAATATAAAAATACCCAACGAGCGCCACATTATGTTAAACCATATGTCGTTCAGATAGAACAGTCGTACAAAGATACAGTGCATCAAGATATCTCCTGTCGCGTAAAGGCTTGTTCTATTGCATCTGCAATCACCAACAGTGGTGCGATAGTTGTTACGATCTCATTTGCATATAAGTGTAAGTCAAACTTACATCCACGAGTTCTTTGCAATCGCTGATGTGTAAAAGCAGCGACGCGCAAAACAGCCCCATTCTTGCATTCTTCAGACTTCGTAACGAAGCACCACACAAGAGAAACTTCGATAACGACACTATAGACGTCAGACTCTGCCCAGGCGGCGCTGCGAAAAACACCGCCACCAGCGCCCTCGTCGTAGCCCTCGCCCTAACTGGGTAGTGCAAAGAGAGCCGCCCGCAAGCGAATGTGCATAGGCCGCAATATAACCCTCCTCTTTCGTTGGTGTCGAGGCGCGGTGTCCTGAAAATCAAGGACCTGGAAAGCTTCTTCCGCCAATCCACGCTTCAGAAACAAAGGAAGCTGATCAAAGCGAACTGCGAGTACGATGCAAAATAAGTTTTAGTTATTCCCGCGCGCTGCAACTCGCAAGTACAAGCGAGCATCACACGACACCGAGTTCGAGGCAAGCCCTCCGACATCCGTTCTCTAGAGCCTAAATGCGTTAAAATCGGGTATATACGTATGTCACAGCGATAAAGTACCTACATACACGATCAATTTACTTAGCTATGCATCTTACGATCAGTGGTACAAAACTCGGTTCATCAGGGGCGAATGGCCCCGGCGATTTTCGCCTTTTCAGTTGCATTCTCCCTTAATTCATCTCTCGCTTCCTGTGCATTGGAGTGTTTTATTACGCATCCTCAAATGGTCTCTTGATGGTCGTCTTCCGTTTGTATGTACTGCAAATGGGGATACGTGCGTGTCCACTTTCGCGGGGTGCAACCAAAGGCAAAACCGTGGCCTCCGAGATAGCTACGGCAACCGCGGAGGACACGGGCGAAACAAACCTGAAGGGGGTCACGACCAACATTCTGCGATTTACTTGTATGACGCACGTGGTGTTAGCTAGTTAGAACAAGAACTCTGAGCCTTCAAAACGTACATACGTCTGCGATGCTGTGTTGTGACGACCAACTCGTCGCGGTGTGCGTATCACGCGTCTCCAGTCTGCCTCTAGCTGCTCACTTCGTGTTACACGACAAGCACCGCGGTCAGAGCCTTTGCTGGGCTTCATAGTCAAGGTTACCACGGTTTTGAATCAGGGCTACGCAAAACAACAGCAGAGCCACACATTCATGCCACCGGCTGTGGAGAACGCGGGTACTTCGCTTACCCAACACGCTCGCAACGGCCCGTATCAAGCGCTCTCGCCTTTCTTCTTCGTACGGCAACTATGGAAATCGGTAAAACTGAACGTTGTTATTCAGTCTTTTACGTCCGTGGCAATTCACAACGCAACAGTGCGTCTTTTGCGGAGTTTCTTCGTAGCGTGCGGAGGGCTCTCTTCTGCTGCTGTTTTCGCCATCGTTCAGGCGAATTATCCAGCAAGCACTTCACGACGGTTCGGTGGCGCGTCCGACTAGCGGAGAGCAATTCACAGCTCTCGTTCTGAGTGCTAAATGCGCAAACACACGCGATATTAAGCTCAATCGTTGTTTCGCACTCGCTAGTTGCACCTGGTCCCATAGCAAACTATGCGAGAGAGTCGGTCTATGCACTACTCAATACTTCTCCGACAGGTGGCGCCACACATCTTGGAAACTCCAGAGTCTGACGTCTATAGCCGCATCAAAATTTGCGCGAAAGACGCCACACGCATTGGAGTATGCAGCACAGTACAGTGGTTATGAGCAAGTTTCATGGCACCGACATAACTAAAAAGAAAGAAAATATCTAGAAAAGAAAAGGTCGGCTGCGCTAGACATTCGCGAGCTTGTTTTTGTCGAGATGGCGCGAGCGCCACCACGTGACTCTGCTCCACTACAGGAGGCGTTGGCTCCACCATCAGGGACGCGCGGGCCTCATCGCCTGCCCTGGCTGCAGGACTCTGGCGAAAAGATAAAAGATAGTCACTGTCTTTAATTTTATTCAGGTGGCTCAGTGGCAGCAGTATCAACTTAAGAAGTGGAGTTCAGCCAACGTTTACTGTTTCGCACAGTGTATTTGTTATAGAAGTATCTTGTATCTCAAGATACACGATACATTATTGAATGTATCGGAAATGCAGATACTCCTTTTGCTAGAGGTATCGCGATACAGATACAAGATACCCAAGAAGTATCCAAGATAGTATTAAGATACATGTATCTTCGATACTGCCCAGCACTGCCGGACAGCGCCGACAGGCTGATACGGCCACATTTGATCGCAGGTTCGATAGCGACGTAGTCTGAGGTGCTGCTGCATGGTCTCTTAATCGCGATTTGGCTAACCTCCGCGCCAAACTCTATCGGTATCGGCCCCGATCACCTTCGAAAGTGCCCGTGCGATACCGGTATTATGGCGCCGTGTGAAAGCAAGCTCGACGGCACGCAGAAGTTCGAGCCGTCGGGGTGACGGCTGTTAGACGGTGGATACGCTGGTCGTTGGAGGCTCACGTAATATTTTTAAAGATCTTGTCGTGATCGATTTCAAACATAAGCCTCCTGTGTTCCCGAAGAATCTGTCTTGGAAAGCGGACACGCTTGAGTGCTGGCCAGACGTCAGCTTAGTTGAGTAACGAACTCCGGAATTGAAACTGCTGGACGACTTGCTGGGTGAGTGGAGTATTAGTTAATGCACGCTAAAGATGCTAGCATTTTAATTAGGCTGCGTCCAATGTCGACCACATCCTCGATTAAGCGTTGTATCTATACGACATGACCTTGGCTGTCGTTAAGTACCAGACAGTACTTGGTTGTTTTGATATAAAATACTGAAATGGTGGCCCGCGGGCTGGTCGTATGTCGTATCCATTCTTTACTCGCGCGTCGCAGGCACACGAACAATAAATCGAGCAATGTTGCAGGAACAAAAGCAAAAAACCGTGTATCATTGCCGTGTATCATTGTATCATTGCCACCGTAATCAGGGTTGCCAATGCTGGCTACTTTTCGCCAAATTGGCGAATTTGAGAGGCCCGTGGAGACCTAAAATTATGAATGGCGGCATGGCGAATTTTTTGGCGATTTTCGGCTTAGGTCTTCACTGAGTTATGCATCCTAAGCTCAGTGTCTTCCAAACGAATGAACGGCAACATTCTCCGTATTTTTCTTGGTTTTAGACCCATGAGTAGAATGTGCACATTACGCGTCATTCGGTATGTCCGTCCTGTAACTCGCGTGTATCTCCTCAATTCATCTGGATGCGGGAAGTACTGGAACGTCCCCCAGCGACATTCTAGCAAAATGTAAGTCAGCGGACTGCCTTGCAAACCGCGAGGGGGCAGGTTTGACTATAAGTTTATGTGGCTTTAGGTGCTTTAAGCTTCTCTAAAGTTTCGCTTCTGGAGGGGCTAGACGACAGGTTGGCCGCGTGTTCCAACCATTTGTTCCGCCAAAGCTCCAACTGTTCTGAATAGCTTGGCGACTTATTCACTGTGGCAGTAACCCCAATTCAGCTCGTAAAGACTGTTTTGAAATAGCGAAGCGAGCCGGATACGCGGCTATTCGTGCAATAAAAAAATATTTATTGAGGTATTTTCCACTGTTCTCGGTGAGCGTGTGCAATGAAAACAATTGCTATGTAACGTTTTACATTGTCTACCCGATCATTAATAACGCATCAGATTGACGGGTGTCGATATAGCTGACTTTAAGAAAGGGTCAGTGGCGTCCGGTATCATATTAGTTCACAATGAAAAGGTGTAATACTCACTAATGATCGGTTCCTGTAAGAATTCTGTCGTGTTACCTTCAATAAACATTTTAATCCTTTTACTTCATATAAGGGTACGTAAAGCTGTCTACAAACAACGCTTTCACGGTTTTCGTCCAAGGTTTATCACACTCTTACCTTTGAAACGAGCGGACAGGGAGGGAAGGATATCATGAGCGCTTCATTCATTCACCCTTGCGCCGCAACGCACATCTTGCGGTTAGTCGGAGAAGCAGCACCATACACTCCCATGGTGAAGCGGACGATACGACAGGCATTGAGAAACGTCAATATAATTTAAGGGTCTTGGATGGTACTGTGTTCTACGGGGCTATACTGGAGTGGAAATTTTTATTACTAGGTATGCCGCACATATCTAGAATTGCGACTTTTTGATGAAATTTGTAAAAAAATGGCTACTTTTTGCTCGTCGTTTGGCGACATTTACTCCAAAGTCAGTGGCAACCCTGGCTGTAGGCTACGTAGTTTTTGCCCACGCGTTTTTCTTCCCACGGAGACGGCACCGTTGGGGGGTAGAGGTATGCAGCTTCGCTATAAAACGGCGTTAGTAATATGCGATGGTTTAAAAGGACAGGCTGGTGGACTATTTGGTAGTGCACAACTCGGAACAGTAGCGCAAAAATTCACACAGAGGACGACAGACTCCCGTCTGCTCTGTCCCGGGACTGTGTCCCGTCTTGCTCTGTCGTCGTATGTGTGAATTTTCGCGCTATTGTACCGAGTAGTATGCGAAAAACCTCTTGAATTCAACATTACGCCATTCGACTTCTGCAACGCGCCCGCCACATTTGAACCACTCATGGACAGCATTCCGCGAGGTCCAAAATGGAAGAAATGTATGTGCTATCTCGATGAAGTTATTAATTTTTGTTGAACATCTGAGGAGAACTAAAGACGTTTCGGCATTGCCCTCAGCTGCGTACAGAAGGTTTGTTACATGCTCCACTCCAAGAAGTGCCTTTTCGGTTAGCGCCAAGCCTTGGTGTTGGGAAATCCCTTGGACAAAGACGACGTCAGGCCCGACGTCGTCTCGCTTTGCTGACGTCGCTATTACCTTGGCAAGTCTTCTGCACAAGAACACCCTTTTCGAATGGACGCACGAGTATTGTTTCCATTCGACAGCTGAAGTTTCTGCTGACGCCACAGCCGATACTCCATCACTTCAATCCTTCAGTTCCAACAGAGGTCCACAGAGACGCGAGTGGTGTAGGTGTTGGTACTGTACAGGTTCAACGCTTGGATAACAAAGAACACGTCATCGCCAACACAAGTCGCTCAACACGTAAACCCGAGCTTAACTACACAGTACTGAAAATGAATGTCTGGCTGTTATTTTCGCTGTACAGCGGTTTCTGTCGTACCTGTATGGGCGTCAGTTTACTATCGTCACCGACCATCACTCTCTGTGCTGGATCGTCAATCTTCGTGATTAGTCCGGACGCCTTGTTCGATGGGCCCTGCGTCTGCAAGATCGCTTCACAATCTCCTAGAATAGCGGCCGACGACATGCTCACGTCGGCTGCCTTTTCAACATGACCCTTCATGCAACAGAATGTGACGCTGACAGTTCAGACTACTTAGTCGCACGCCTACACCAGGGTTTTCGAGATGTCGCAGCCTTTGCCAGAGAACAGCGTGATGATACGAGTTTAGGACACTTTTCTCTACCGCGAAAGAGTCAACAGCATGTCGTTTTTGTGTTTGGGATGGGCTACTGTTTAAGAATTGCTACGAGACCGGTGCACAGCTTTTTTCTGGCAGTGCTGAAACCTTCCGCTCTTCCGTTTCGCGTGTCGTGCAAGACGGTCAACTTCAGGTTACTTGCAATCCACGCGGACACTCCATCGTGTCAAAGAAAAATTTTACTGGCCTCAATTACGCAAGAAAACCAGTTGTGCCGAGTGCAAACGTCACAAGAGACCTACAAAAGCCCCATTCGGTTAGCTAAAGCCTATGGCGCCTCCTAGCTCACCTTTTGAACTAGTAGGCATCGACGTGATAGGAACGTTCCCAAGTTCGTTGAAAGCCAAAAGCGGGATCATACGTGTAGTATGCGCTGACTGCCTCACTCGGTTCTGCGAGACGGCACCACCATCTGCAACTGCAGGCGAAGTGTGAATGTTCACGCTACATTCCATAATATTTCGTCATATTCCCCCTCACGTCCTAATTAGTGACCGATGCCACTAATTCACAGATCGTTTAGGTATTCTTGATTGTGGCGCAAAATACATTTCGGAAAAAAGGCGGGAAGAGAAAAGAAGAAAGTAAAGCGCTGACTACCGACTGTTTAATGACACTCCCAGGAACGTAGAAGGAAAAAGAAAGACATCTTCCGTGCATGCGTGAAGAGTTCACGTATGACGTAGAACGGCGTCGTCAAGATGGCATGTTATCAAGGAAGCGCATTTCTGATTAATACAAAGTTCTAGCTGTGTCACTGACACAGTCAGACCCTTTCTTTTAACAAAGGAGCTGTACTAGCTCGGCGCAATGTGTAAGCTGGAACACCTTTGCTGTTAAAACAGCACGTCTCCTTGGAATTTGAGACCGTGGAATTTGAGATTTCCTTGAGCACGGCGCGATAGAAATAGTTCTGCATGATACTTCGCACGCAAGGGTAAATCGATCCGCTGGTGCTAGTGGGGCGAATTGTCTTTTTGAAAGACAGGACACTGCCGCGACACGCCTTCATTCAAGGCTGCAACTTCGTCACGGGAAATTCCAGTCTGGCATAACGCAACAGCTGCCTCTCCTGAGCGCCTGGAGCGTTCGTTTTCAACATTGGAGCCTGAAATCTATTACTAATGTCCTAAATCACGTGCTCTATTTCGTAATACAATTCCTAGGGAATTGCGTGCCAAAACCATGATATGATTATGTGAGGGATGCCGTAATGGAGGACTACGGAGATTTCGTTTACCTGAGTTTATTTCACGTGCAACTCAATCGAACGAAGTACGCGGGCCTCTTGCACATCGTCTCTAGAACCGAAAATTTTTCGTGTTTCTAAAAAAGGTGTGTGGCGTATATTGTGACGGCCTACGACTTTTCTGTATAGCCACTGCCCTCAAGTTGCTTAGTTAGCAAGTTGTTAATTATTCGTTCCAGGTTATTTTAGCAGCAGCAAAATCTTTCCGCCTAGACGAAGGGTTCGTCTGGGAAGACCCCAGGTGCCTTAGTGTCACATTATTTCTGTTAAAAGTATGTGTTGTCTAAAAAAGTGTTCTGTAGGTTGTATATAGAGTCGTTACATTTCACTTGGATCACATTGTTTTTACGAAACTTGAAATAGTTTGTAAGTGGCGCCAAAAGTGGCAGATGACCAGGAACTTCGGTAAAACAGTTCTTTTGTCATTTTGAAAGCGTTATTATACGTCCGATTATACATACTCTCATTCCAACCACTCCTTGAACAACGTCGAGAATATAAAAATTTTACATTGGTCTTTTCGCATGATATGCCTTTGTCTTCGCGTAACAAGCTAACAATTAAAAACTCACAGGGTCCCTTATGCATTTTCCTAAGACGACTCGAAGGCGAAAGCCATCTTCTTCTCTCTTTCTTCTCAGTCCATGTATTCATCCTCCCCCGCCCCCTCCAAAACCTTTCTGCGCCTAACGTGGTTTGCACTGCTTCCGTGATCGGCCCACCTTTGACCAATCGACGGTATCATGTGATGACGTCGCATATTTTCTAATCTGGGACGTCATGATGACGCCATATGGTGACCTAATCACGTTATGATAGTTATTTGCATCACTTATGTTGACGCCGCCGACGGTCAATTTTCGTGTTTTATGAGGCATCTAAGGCTTTGGGCTTAATAAAGCGCCTCGGCGACTGTGTTATTTGCAGTGCGTTTTACTTCTCCAGAAAACACACTAAACTTTTAACCTATATAGCTATAATATTTGATTCGATATGTAACCATTCGGACAGATATTTCTTGCTCCCTTCAAACCTTCTCAACCTGAATTTAACTCCTTTTCATAATGTTGTCACTTTGAACATTGGCGTGATATTACCAATTTGACACAATGCTGTTCACTATATTCTACAATGTTCCTTCTTTCGGTACATTCAACGACTATACAATACTATACTGTCGATATTGTGCCGTATACTTCTGGACACGTTTCTTTTGTTAGACACAGCCTAATGAATCGAGTAGACAATTAATCCAAGAAATTGACAGGGGGACATTTATTAGTTATTTTTAACTGGAGTGTGGTAATTATGACATAAATGGGAATAAAATAAAGCAGACAAAAGAAGACCTTTGCCATCGGTGGGGCCCGAATCCACAACCTCTGAATTACGCGTCCGATGCTCCACGAATTGAGCTGCAGCGGCGATCGCTTGCCCATCCACTTTATTGGGTAATTATGTGCGTGTAATCTAGGAGTGCAGCCCAGCGAGGTTATTGACACAAGACAATTAGAGAAAAAAATTCAAGAATAGCTGAATCGGTGTGAAATATTCATGAATAAAAGCCCTTGAAACAAACATAAATCAGGAAAAAGATACGACAGGTAAAATTTAAAACAGGAAGGAACAACAAGGAAACAAATGAAATAAATATCATTATTCAAAGCGGGCTTGAAACGTTGATGGCCTGCTATATCTGCAGTGAAGGCAGGAAGGGGGTTGCAATCCTCACAGGTTCTGGGAAGAACTGACTGCGGCAAAGTGGCAGTACTGCAGATGGGATTCGTAACCATAGACGGAGATGCGTTTTTGGAATACGTAGCAAGCGACTGCGCATTGAAGCACGTCTTTTTAGTCACATCATTTCAACGTGTATGAGTCATTGCGAAATCGCACATCGTATGCTCACATGGCCATATATGTTATTTTCAAAACAGCAGCAAGTTGTAAGTAACGCTTCTCACCGCCGTCTTCTTTCTTTGGTCTCTTGTATCGCTTCGTGTTGTTCGAATTGTGCTTTGGTTCATGACGCCAAAGACATCATAGAGCGATGTAGGATTGCTGTTATACGCAACGACTTTCTGTGCAAGCGCACAGACACTCACGAGAACAATGTTCCTGAATGTGCGTTACTAAGTCAACTATTTTACACATGTTTCTGGTGGCTTGGGTTTCAGTTTACTAGCATGTTCAGCGCATTACCGTTATTTTATTCGTAAATGTCTTATGTGAGTTTTCTCGTTGTATCACACCAGATGGCAATTCTAATGTGTATAACTTTTATCAAATTTGAGAACAATCATTGATCATATTTATGAATGTGGCACTTACGGAGCAACTAACATTACCGCTCACGAAGCTGGACCTGTATTCACAAAAGTGCCTTGCGCTAACATTTTTGTGAGAAAATATTTCGGCCAGCCATGATGAGGAACATATTATTAGCGAAACCAGTTGACCAGTGTGAAAACGAATTCACGAAAGAGAACCCTTGTGAACTCGGCCACTGTTCTCTAAACCGCTTTACCTCAAGGTCTCCTCTGAGTTTACGCTTATCTTGCTCGTTGTTTACCGTAATGTGCAAAGATCCACAATGCATTATTGTTCTTGGCCAAGCGATATAATATTTTCAACTGCGAAGTGGCCCGGAAAGCACTTTTACTAATTAAGCAGTTTTATATCGAGGAATCGTGGGTCACCCTATAACTGCGCAATGAAAAATTCTTAGTAAAGAAAACCATTTCATAAATTTTACGGCTATACCAAATCGGCATTCTCGACTGCCCGCCTTTAGGTACGCAGCAACTTTCTCAGCAATTCCGCCGGGCTGGCAGCGGACCAGTCGACGTCTTCGGGCCGCAGCAATGCAGGCAAACGTCAACTACACTGTTTTTTAAGCATCATAAAGAACGCTCTGAGCCTTATTCTAGGGAATGTTTTCAACTACTACTGCGTAACATCAGTACAGGCAAGACGCTATGAACCGCGACGTAAGGAAACAACAGAGCAGCAAACGAAGTAAACTCCCTCCTTAATCCTGTGTAAGCCAGTGAAAACTGCCCACACAATACGTTTGGAGCTTGAAAGAGCCAGACGGTCATGCAGCCTTGACGAAACAAACTACCCGATAGGGTAATTATCCGTGAATTACAACCATGTAGACTTTCCCGTGGACTGCATTATTTGTTTTGACTGCATGCAGCTCCGAGACGACTTTCGCCAGACAGGGAAAGTCGTTCAAAAACTCACGGTGACACACTCCCCAGCCTCACGACCTTGGCGTTTCTCAGTCACTCAAGCAGCTATCAAAACGAACCGATCCGACTACCGGCCAAGAGGCAAGGAAAAAGGCGTGAAGTTTCCTTTCGAACCACCATTAACCACACCGGAAGAGCTAATCTGCCGCGGACAGGCATATGGGATGTCTCTGTTTCGCAAACTCCGAGATATTCCCCTTCGGTTCGGTGGCTCGAAAGCGATAACATGAGGTGTCACTGGCAGATCGTACGGGCGGATTCGCCGTCAGAACAAAAACACAAATAAAAACTGGCGCTTTCCGTCTTTAAAAGAAAGACTGAGCCCTGGGCGAATTCATACCTTACTCGATAAAACAGGGAGTCCTGTTCACCGCCGAACTGCTTACCCAGGCGACGCTTCGTGTCAGCAACCACAGCTACAGAAAATGGAAGCCAATCGCATCTACTGTAAGTTCATCATTCCTCGTTACTCCCTTAATTATAGATACTGCGGTCTCAATAGTAAGCTTATAGCAAGAGGTACAACTTATATTAAATGTAAAATAATGTGGAAATGACGTAAGTAATTGCAACTCACTTTGAAAAAGTATTTAAAATATACTTCATAACATTGTTATCAAGTTATACGAATAAACACTCAGACAGAACACTCAGACAGTACAAATCAACGAATCATTGCGCGCGGAAAGAAATATTATTTTTATAGCTGGATCATTTGCTTTAAAGGACTGATTGTGTTCGAGTACCTAATTCTTGGAGAACACCTTGTGGAGGAAAGGTTAAATATTGTACTTCATTGATATATCAGTGATGATTCTCGGTATATATATTGCTCGATCCCATAAGCACTATTTTTATACAAGTAAATTGTAGCAAAGGGCTCTTTGTGATTAAATTCCGCTCTAATAGAACTCAGGTCATACAAGCTATAAATGCACCTAGAGATTTTTCTTTATGCCTTCTCATTTCTTGATGTTGCATTAATAAACGCGTCGTAAATTAAAATACTACAAATACAAAAAGCTTTATTTCGTTTCACAGTATGCACTGCAGACCAAGGAAGATTGGTCTAGAATTGTTTTAATGCACATGACGAAGGTCAAGACCCTCTACAGCAGTTTAGGCACGTGCAGTTGCAGCATAAAATTGACACAAGTGTTACACAATGTGTTATACAGTGTGTCAGTTTACAATATTATGGAGTGAATACATGCAGTCATGTCTCATATAAATTATTATAGCATATTCTAAGATACGTCCTCCTTAAAATGAGCACCGCGTGAGGAATTAGCTACGACTCTGGCTATACGTCTATTCCAAATTAGCTGATTAGTAATCAACAATCCTAAATAGTTATTCTACGCTGCCTCAGAAAAAGTGAATCAAGTAACTTCCACGCATTAAAGTGAATGATGTACATGTGAACTTATATTTCTTTGCTGAACAAGCGCCCTAACCATTGTGCCATCATCTATTTCACGCGTGCCGTAGTCTATTTTCCTTACCTTTACCTCAACTCGTGTCCAGTCTTCGTGACTCGTGTACTGTTAGAAAGTGTTGTGTTTGCACATTTCGTGTTGTTCTGGGTGACATATTTGCATAGGTCGGCAAACTCACTCGTGAGTCGACTCACTCAGACTCAAATTGAGTCGTGACTCTGAGTCGCAGTGAGCCCAGGTGAGTAATATTTTGGTGAGATTGAGTCCGAGTGAGTTCGGTTGAGAAAATTTTTGTGACTCTGAGTCTCAGAAAGTCTGGTTGAGGGAAATTTTGGTGAGTCAGAGTCCGAGTGAGCCCTAAGCGCAAAATATATTTACTGAGTGAGTCTCAGTGAGCTCCGCTTTTTTTGCCGGCCTATGGTGCTATCTACTCAACTTGAGCATTTATTTCAGCCCTATGTCGGCTCAAGTCTATATATATATATATATATATATATATATATATATATATATATATATATATATATATATATATATATATATATATATATATATATATATATATATGTCCACGTCTACTCACACATATTCCTACGCACTAGCGCTGATATGCCAGCTCAATATTTATTCACCAGACGCGTCAATACGGCAGGGGGGAGGGGGTCCCTGAACCCTCCCCCACCCCCCGCAAACTATTTCGCGGTAAGTTCTTGATAAAATATCTCGTGCGAGTCATATGTCGTTCAATAAAAATGTGCTTACTGGATTGCAACTACTGATAACTCGTATTTGAAGGTACGAGACGTCATCACACAGTCATGCGACCTTGCAACTAAAGATTCTAACTTTGTAACGTGACTGTCGCATAACGCGACCACTTGGTCATGTGCTCGAATTGGATTAAGTCAAGTTGAAGGGCTGGCCACCCAAATTTCAATTGCGATACAAGTGAATTCTAGCATGGAAAAGGTCCGATTTGATCGTGGGTAAAATGAATTTTCTAATTTGGCCAAGTCAATTTCGGGAGTCACCCAAGGGAGTACTGCTAGTGATTCAGGTATGTTGTGAAAGTATGTCAACTCAGTTTTCGGATTCGGCGCCAAGACCGATGGGGCGTCATCATCTGGTCACGTGCGTTTCTTGCCACCAGGCCTTCATGTCTACGCTCACCGGGTGGACGCCTTATTTTTTGCTCCATGGGGCATATAATCATTTCCCATTAAAACCTACCTGCTTAATGAAGGATTACTCGCCGTCATGCTAGGCAACTCTAGCTGGCGCCATCGCCAGAAATATGTTTCCTTTGTAGTGTGTTTCATTTTCACACAAATGAGTGGCATGCTTTGTTTCCTGTGCGTGGAATTTTCACCTCTAAGATCGAAATATACCTACAGTTTACTTCGCCTCTTGGTTGAACGAGCCGCCATTGGTTATATCTCCTGCCACGGCGGCCGTATTTTCGATGGAGGGAAAAAATGCTAGTGGCCCGTGTACTTAGATTTCGGTGCACGTTAAAGAACCCCAGGTGGTCGAAATTTACTGAGCCCTCCACTATGGCGTCTCTCATAATCATACCGTGGTTTTGGGACGTTAAACCCCGACTACTATTATTATTATATTGGTTATATATCTTCGCAGTGGCGGCGCTCTTTGTCCTGTGCAACTCTGCAATGGTCTTTGGCCGCCTGGCTCCTCCTGCGGGACCAAGGAGGCTGCATCACGATGTGGCAGACAGCTTCAAGGTGCGTAAAAGCTTCACATTTTTTAGTGCGCAACTGCTAAGAACTCACCCAATTATTTCCCCAGCAACTGGCGAATCACTCTTGTGAATGGAACATTTGCCGAAGCAGCATTCTGGGCGACCTCGGATATACGTTTGTAGTTGAACTTATTTATAGTTATAACTAGCAGTAAAGCTATCGCAGTAAGAGTGTGCAGATTATGTCTAGATACAAGGCAGATAATTGCAAGACTGTTGCGCCATTAATCTCATAAGCCAGTTTAATAAGCTAAGCAGAGTGGAACTTGTTTACAAAAAGACGGTGGCGCCGGCCGCAGGTAAAGCTTTATACGGCCTGCTACTCTGCGTTGGAGAAGCGGGAAAGGAAAGCAGAGTGGTGATGACGTTGATGATGATAAGAAGTTTGTGTTTACAAAGGACCACACAGTGTAGAATATCTTAAGCCGTTGTCTAGCCTATAGTGTCTGGCGAGAAGGCTGGAGCAGTCTGTAAGCTGGGCTGCACTGTTTGCTTGAACTCAGAAAGGTGCATTTCTTTTCACTTAAAACGGAGACGGAGGATGACTAATTTCCAATCACATTTGAAAGAGCCTAGGCCCCCCTTGAAGCCGGTGGGGAAATTTTCAAAAATAACTTGGTTGGGACAGTATGTGTTTGTTAGCGTCGGCCACAAATACGATTGACAATATTAAGAGACCTAAAATTTTCATCCACATGTTAGTAGGCTTCGACTGAATGACAGTTGTTCCAGTTTATGAACCTTCCTCTAGTTTTCGTATTTGCTTAGAACTGATTTCGCATATTGCTCAATACTTGAGCGCTAAGATACCCATCGTTAACTATACAGATAGTAGGCAACCGATTGCCACACACGGACATTTTACAGAATTTGTATCCAAAATAAATACGCTAATATTATTGCGTATATCTTTCCCAAGGTAATCCAAAGCTTCTCGTATGCTGTGGCGGTCGTCGACTCTGACAACGACACCTTCTTCAACTGCTGGACAGCGGAGCGTAAGGCAATCAACAATGACGCAAGAACGGCAACATATGAGGCTCTTTTTCCAGTGGCTCGGTATGTTGCGTCGCAATATGGCTCTAACGTTATCGGACGGTATCAGACGTTTAACGTTATCTGCTTCAGAATTCACTTGTGTTTTCCTGCTCAAAAGGATGAATATGAATAATGCGTTATTTTCTCCCCAAACATGCAAGCAGCCTGGGGCAATGATCGCTTTTCAACATCGGCTCATTTTACCGGATGGCATATCATATTACAGGTCTGAAGGCACGTTTTCGTTAAAATATTTGCGTACGTAGAGTAGGCGACTTGACCCTGTACAGAGGGCACCCACTTTCTCCTAAAACTGCCTGTCGTGAAAGCGCATATTGCTCGCTCGACGCAGATATGGTGGTGCAGCACCGTGTGATATGTTGACAACTTGACGCTAAGTACAAAACTCCCAATATTTGAAGTGAACTTCACAACTGGTTTCTCCCTTCTGAAACATCTCTCTCTCTCTTTAGTGCACTTTTGTGCGTGAAAAACAGGCACAGCCTGCCGGTCTCACATAGTGTGGTACTCTAAATCATCACTTTTTTTTTTGCTAATCTCTCTCTCGCTCTCTCTCTCTCTCTCAAACACACACACACACACACACACACACACACACACAAGCCCACACACGCAAACAATTGTATTTCGTTGTCAACGACCGCATAACATCCTAAAACAAGCTAAAGTCAATTTCGCTTATTCGCAGAAATATGCCGAAAATCCTTCTGTAAAGTTTCGGACGGACACATCATCATCCCGGATTATTCAGTGATGATATTGTTCTCCAGCTATTTATTTAAAAACAGAAAGTAAAAGTGATTATTGTGTGAAGGGTAGCATACGCAACATAAAACGGAGGCCATTTGTGCCATTCATGACTGTTTATCTTAAAATTAACATGAATGTCTAAACGGTCGCTATAGCTGTGTCTTCCTTTAGAACAAAAAGCTGAGGTCAACAGTCAAAGTTTTTGTATGATAATAATAATTTCTGGGGTTTTACGTGCCAGAACCACAATATGATTACTACGCGCACTGTAGTGGGATATTCCGAATTAGTTTTCATCCCGTGGTGTGCTTAGACATGTACTTAAATCTATGTAAGTAAGTGATTTCACCCCTGTCGAACTACGGCTGCCGTGGCCGGGAATCAAACCCGTAACCTTGAGCTTAACAGTGCGGCACCACACTTTAATGCCAAGCTTCCACGACGAGTTGGCTTTTATATGCTTTAAGATCTCAAATATTTGCAAACATTCATCCCGCCAAAATAGTAGCGTATTTATTAACTATTCAACCTCAACCACCGTGCAAATTCTTGCGATGTACCTGCCCTTTGTATCTAACACGGGACACCCACCAATAATAAACGCGAGCAAAAAATTTGCAAATTTTCAGGTATTTTCCCGGCTCTTATATATATACTTCGAAAGCATTAGAGTAGAAAAAACTTACTGATATAACGCATTCGAAGTCATTGTAATATGCCGTTAAATCCCGAGCAAGCGCCACCCCTACTGTGAAATATATTCCGACAAGATTTGGAGGGGGGGGGGGGGCTTGGTCCCGGATCAAAATTCAAGATGGCGATTCAAGATGGGAATTGGTGGCTGCAGCCTCTGTGACTGGCAGGAATTACCAACGCGGCGAAATTCGCCAAGCAAATGCAACGAGGTAAAATTTCACAATGTCCATTTCTCAATGTCCGGAGCAGCACGACCTAATGCAAAAAGTACGCCCAGTGCTAACTGGCAAGCGTACTATGTCTATTACTGTAACTACATTTCCCAGTGCAGATGTGGAACTGTGGTGTGCTTCAGGTAGTTTGTTTGCGCTTAATCCACGAATATTTTTAGCACTCTTTCTAACATCAAGAGATCGTTCTCAGTCTTTCTTTGTCAATTTTTGTACAGAAGAGCCGTACCGTTCTACGTGAAGGCTGAACAGAACTCGCCGAAGTTCACTTTCACCCTCGACGATGGTGAGTTGAATTTCAGGAAATCCATGACACAAGATAATGTCATTTAAGGCATAGACACCTTCTATGCAAATTTTCGTAAGGAATTGATTCCTTTTGAAAATTTTATTCTTATAGCTGTTAAGCAGGACGATTTCACAATACACAAGTGGACAAGATTGCAGATAAAACCTATATAGTTAAGTACCATTATTGAAGAAAGAATAAAATATTATTAATTATCACTATTTCTAAGCATTAGTACCCGACATTTTGAGTTCTGCACTTTCTGACTACGTTCAACTTGGGCTTTCTATAATCATTGGAAGCAACAAAAATCGTCACTCTTCAGAAATTATCAGGGCAGCCGGTGGCTAAGAAGGTAGTGGGATCTAATCACATGACACTGCTGAGTGTCATTTGAATGAAATTTATTGTTCTTATTATGCAACTGTTAGGAAATACTTGAAGCCGGAGAAGGTACAATTTACAACGATTTAGGTCTTGGAGCACATTCCAACTTGTCTCAAATCGAACGAATTCATTTCCTCGAATACCACGCGCAATCTCATGAAGCAAAAGCCAAAAACAAGTTGCCAACAACAATGTATGACTCTTGAACAGGGGCTTGTACTGTTTGTAAGCTCAGATAGAACCTAGGCGTGCGCAGGGTTCCCCTTCAGGGGAGGGGGTGCGAAGGGCCATCGCAGCGCCTCCCCCCCCCCACCCCATTAATTCAAAGTATGAGGGACCTTTGCGACCCCCTCCCTCTTAGGTGGCTACGGGGGGCGCCCCCCCCTGCCCCCCCCCCTCCCCATGCGCACGCCTATGATAGAACGTTATGTTTGCGCTACAATCATGTTTCTCTTGCGACAGACTTAAGAGTATTGCACTCTACATGATGTAAAAGCTTTAGGGGTGCTTTTTACAAAAGTGCGCATAAAATACAGGTATTTGAAAACAGCTGTAAACTGCTCACGCTCAAAAGATTACCGTAATTGCTTACGCACCTTCCAGATCCGACTCCAAAGGAAGGTGTGTTCCACTACACCGATTACGAGAACTGTGTCGTCGAGGACATTGAATACCACAAGCATCGTAAGTTGAACAACAGCATTTATGTGTTCTGAGGTACAGATTATCTCGGAAATAACAGAGTCACGGCGACATGTGTGACGACTGAGACGCTGAACAAGGGGTATTTCCCAATATTTGGACATTAAAACGCACGTTTTTATAGACATGCGCTGTTGTGTGGAATATCATTCTGTTTGCTAAACCCAAAGCTTGCATATCGCCATAAGACGGAAAGGCGGGCTAGTTGGTTTGGCTGCATTGTGGAATATTTGCGCACACCACGCGAAGACACAACTAAAAAACTTCACAAGGACCAGCGCAGTTCGCAAGGACTGCGCTGTGAACTGTTGTGAACTGTTTTCGTTGTGTCTTCGCGTGGTTTGCGCAAATATTCCACATTGCATATCGCGTTAGTAAGCGAGGTTTTCGTCTGAATGACCATTCATTAACAAAAGATATAAGGACCACCGAATGAAATTTTTATGAGCTGAAGTGGGAAAGAACAATACTCTGGCATACCAGAACATGACGCTCAAACGAATTACTAATAGCAACGCAACACGAAAACTTATTCTGTTTCGTGCTTCAATATCTTGTGAAGTTCTTGTCTCATTAACAAAATTCTTATCACCGCCGTTATGATGAGTATGTCAGTGAACCCAATATGCTACGCATGTTGTATAGACGCTACTTTCATTAGATGCGGACGCTCCTATTTCACCATTGACAACTGTATCATATGCATCCCTAGATTGAAAGACTGAACACCAGAACGGGATAGTGAATAGATTTCAGTTATTTTGATGCAGACTCTGGAATGCTGATCAATCGTTCTTTCTTTTTGTGCTTCTTATGTACATCTGTGTATGTGCTCAGGGCCAAAAGACGGTTTCAGAGAGCGAAGTGGTCGCAGCGTTTTCATACACCATACGCAATATGTAAAGAGCGGAAGGAAATGTGATACCAATACAGCAAAGAAACCGCAGCTAGCTGGTGCTTCGAGTAGAAACTAAGTCTTTAATTGATTGGTGTAGGTTGGCGGAGCTGCTCATTTTGAGCACAGATTCCGCTCGGATACGGTTTTTTTTTCTGCTTCTTATGTGCATCTTTCTGTGTGCTCAGGGCCAAAAGACGGTTTCAGAGAGCGAAATCGTCGCAGTGTTTCCATATGCCATGTATGGCGTATACGCAACATGTAAAGAGCGGAAGGAAATGTAATACCTATAATGCAGACATTACTCTGCACCATCTTTTTTTTTTTTTTTTTTGATGCTCCAAGACGCTTAAAAATACCGCCTTATTATAATTTTCCCATCATTCACTCTATCTCGCCATGCTCTACACTAGTCATCTGCCGCCGCACCGTGGCCTACTGGTTACGGTACGGTTAGTAGGCAACGGTGCTCGCCTGCTGACCCGAAAGACGTGGGTTCATTCCTGCCCGTGACGGTAGCACTTCGATGGAGGCGGAAAGCTATAAGTCTGCGTGTTGCGCTATTTCCGTGCACGTTAAAGAACACCAGGTGGTCGAAATTTTCGAGAGCCTTCCCGTATGGCGTGACTCATAACCTGAGTCGCTTTGGAACGTCAAACCCCGTGAGCCCAAGTGTACTAACATATTTTTCTGACTTGTATATTTCAGAGTGCGTCCTCTGGGTCAGAAAAGAGCTGAAGAACTCGGTGCCTCAGAACTGCATTGACTACTACGTCGACATATGTGGTGTTGGCGTTCCTATACACAGCAGAGACCTTTGCAGGGACGAGTGACGTGGCTGCTGAAATCAAACGTATATCGGCTCAGGCCTTCAGAGTAACAGGCCGCTGGTAGTAAACATTTCCTTGTTCACCACTGGCGTCTCGTAAACTTGAATTCCCTTTTAAACCGATGCCTTTGCTCCACTGCTTTTATTTTCCAATAATATTTATTTCAGTCGCCTGAGTTGTAACCTTCTCACCTCTGCAAATACCATCACATGGTCGACAATAGATATTTGAACTAATCCTGCTTTTTTTTCCGAACATTGACAAGTGAATTCGCATCAGCTTTACAAAGGCGCTCATTGAGCTCACGGTATCGGTCCGTTTTAAACAATCGAGATATTAGGAAAGATGACAAGTATAAAGATTTTGGTGTGCACGTTTTCTGAAAATGGAACGTGGAAAAAGCAAATAAACAATGTCGTTAGCAGGGCCGAGAAATCAATTAGTTTAGTAAGCCAACATTTCAAGCGTGAGTGCAAAGAAGTAAAACAGACTGCGTACCAAACCTATGTGAAAGCTGTACTGCAACATGCTTCGCCTTGTGGGTCCGTTTCACGAGGCACGGGCTCGTCCGCCTTTAAAGGCACACTAAAGAGCAAAAAAGTTTTTCTCGTATTAGTAAACACTCCTCCACGATACCAAAAACACCGCGGCTGCTGCGAGAAGACGCTTAGTAAGGGAGAAATCGCGCAAAAGGGAAATGTGTGTGGCAACGCCACCTTGAAGTTTCCGCAACGATCTCCGTGATATCACATATTTTGACGGCGCCTACTAGGGCCTACGTACTTCCTAAACGGTAAAAACGAAGTACACTGTCCTCTGAAGGGGCCATGTAGTTAACATACCAAGTTTCAGGAAATTTTGTTGAGCCAATGCTCCAAAATACGATAAATACACTTTGAAATCCGTGACGTTAGGCGTGGAGGTTTTGGCGCGAAATTTCAGAATGAGACCTTGAGCTTCATTTTCTCCTCTAATAATACACCAATGATGGTGAAATTAACGACATTATAGTTCTCAAAGTATAATTTACCAATCTAAACCGATTCATTGTTTCTCTTTAGTGTCTCTTTAAGGTGCTAAATGAGTTTATTGCCTCATGAATTGACCATCACTAAAATTTTTAGAATCCGTCAAGCACGAGCGGAGTTACAGAGATTTGTGGCACGCTCTAATTGCTTTCTCTCTTCTCTCATCCCGACGAGCGCGCTGGAAGCTAAGCAAGGAGGGATGGCACGGGGGAAGAAGGTACGACCCGCACGCTTCACGACCTGGAGCATTTTCTCTTTTTTTAGATGCAAAGCAGCTTATGAACGAGGCCTGGAGCCGTGCTCCCAATTAGGGTTGCAGAAGTTGCGCCTTTTCCTTTCCTCAACCTCTCCTCCTCCTCCCCGGCGTGACCAGTGCCCCGCGTGCCACTAGATGCATGGAAGAAAGAAGAGAACGAAGTGCTGGCACGAGAGGAGAGCTCGCGCATGGTGTGCAGAAAGGAATGTTTGCCTGACATATGGACGTGCGATAGAGCGCTCGCTCCACTGCGGCGCGTGCTCTAGTATAAATCATGCAAGGTACCCACTACGCCATAAATCATCGTCATTCATGCAAGGTACCCACTACGCCATAAATCATGCAAGGTACCCTTAGGTGCGAAGCAGCTTATGAGCGAGGCCTGTCTCCCCGGCGTCGCGTCGACGTAGCCAGTGCCCCCGCCTATCCGGAGCGGCGGGCTCGCGAAGGCAAAGCGAAACGGGCGCGTTGACATCGCATTTTCAAACTTCAAGCTGCAATTTTTGCAGCAAGAGCCATTAACTTTATACTTTACGGACCGCAAGGCCGTTATACTCAAGGGAAAACGTTCCCCTGAGCTTAAAGTCATATATGACGAGTAACAACATCAGGGGAACCTCGAATAAAAGGACCATGAACAGTGATGAAGAAAATAAAACATTTGCAGAAATCTAAGTCGACTCATGGCTGCTTCGCATACTACTCAGGGTTCCCTTTACGGGGAGATGGCGGGAATTTTTTTCTTTGAACGCGCGGCTAATCTTCAGTGAGATCGCGAGAGTGCGCGCGGGCACGTGGCGGTCTCCCGCGGCGGGTGCAGTAACTATGCAGTCCAACGATCAAGTCAGCCAATGGCCGTGAATTTGGGTATATGGCGTGGTCATTTGGGTATATGACATCATTTTTAGAGAGAAGAGGGGGCGATTTTTAGCCGACTTTGAGAATTAATTGTAAATTCCAGGCCACATGCTGCGCTAAAATGTTTGGCTCACGTGTTTTCAGGAGCCTCGACTACCGTTTTCTGATCGTGCTGAAAAAGTGTTGCAGGGCCCCTTTAACAAAGCGCCGTCCTCTATAGTCCAGCGACTCCCGACGGCTGCTGGCGCGTTCGCGTTTAAGTGGCAGACAGTTTCACTATTTTCAGCCCAACGAAGTGCAATACTCCAATAAATATTCACGCTGGGCAAAAACTGTCTCCCTTTTGCTTATTTTATTTTATTAATACTGGACGCCTTCAGTGGCTCTTAGACAGCAGGGAACCAAGATAACAAAAAGTACAGTTGTTAACAATACATCCGATCCAAGAGCAAAACATCAATAAATAAGAATAAATAGGAAAATTGGGGCAGCTACGCACTAGTGGTGCGAAGACTGAGGAAACAGCGGAGCCGGTGGCCTTTTCCTCCTCCTCACTTTGACTTCCATTTCCCACCTCTTGCCATACTATACTGCACAAGACTATGGTATGCTCTACCCTCTATCCTCCTAGTTTCCCTCCTCCTCACCCTCACTTTCCTTTTCCACCCTTTTGCTATAGCATACTTTACATAGCCATGCTACGCTTTACCCTCTCCCCTTCTACTTTTCCTTCTCATCCACGCATCACTCTTACGCACCCTCACTGCCCTTTCCCACCCCCTTGCTGTACTATGGTATACAAGGCTACGCTATGCTTTACCATCTCCACCACCTCCTCACCTTCACATCACTCCTCACCCTCACATCCTTTCCTACCCCCTTGCTATACTATACTATGCTCCTTTCTTGGTTTTGCGTGCCTTTACAAATATACCTAGGCTGGGCTCCCTCCCTCCCTCAACACCTCCCTCAAGCAGTTAAAGGGGTATTCAGACGGGGGAGAAATGCTCGGGGGGTAAAGGCGGAGCCTAGTGACGTCAACTCGCGAGGAGAAGCCTCCACAAATGCCACCCACTCACACGGACGAGGCAAACGGAGGGGGAGACCAGTGTTACTAGACTACTCTGGTGGCTTGCACCAACCGTTTGACGAGCTGCTGACGACGAGCTGCAGACGACCACCCAGCTGCAGACTGGACACCCACTGCCGCTCTCTGCAGAAGCAAGTGCAACAATGTGGCCAAACAAGAGCCCGAAATTCCGCCATATCCCCCACCGCCGGGGCATTGTTTGTCCTTTCGGGGAAAACGTCCCCGTCTCCTCCGAGGAGGCGCGGGGGGGCCACGCCCACTCGCTAATCCGTGACGTCGCGGTCACGTGATACGTAATCCCAACGTCTCCCCCGAGCATTTCTCCCCCGTCTGAATACCCCTTAAGGCGGGATAAAAGTGGAGTTTTGGAAAGCTTAAACAGCTCCGCCGTTAAAAATCAAAACAGAGCATACCGTACCTAAACTGAAACGTAGGCTATTTGGTTGTGCTTCTAGATTGAACGGCAGCGCAGCAACACACAGAAAATGAAGAAAAGTGCCACGAACACACAGCGCCGACTGACTACAGATTTTTGTAGCTAAAGCTGATATGAGCTCACAAGAACAACCGATTTTGATGGCGTAGTTGTCCGCCACTAAAGCCGTCGCCGGTGTCCGTCGCAGCTATCGCGCACAACAAGAAAAAAAAAGTAGGGTTCAAGTGGGTTTTGAACCCGTACACTGCGGGACAGTCGAGTATTCTACAACATCAACCACGGCGGCGCTTGAAACTTTTTCGCAAAAAGACCCTATACAGGCGTCATGTCGGGCGAAGAATCCTCTTAACAGATGTAATATTCCGTGTCATAGGAGTAAAATTGCACCAAACGTCACACAATGTGAACTGCGTAACCAGTGGGTGGTTTAAAGCTTCACATCCATTACAAAAGGGTTAGCCATAATTCCTTATCATCATCAGCCACAGCATCAACAAAGTGTGCACACACATAAGAGCGTTTAATGCCTTATAAACGCGTCGTGGGTAGCTCTCTACTTCGCAAAATGAGGAATTACGGCATAGTGAGCACTTCCTTACTTCGCAAAAGGATCAAGATCTAGGGCGTAGTGGAACAGAATTTGCAGTAGTCGCCCAAAGAGAGTTTACAACGCGCTCTAGAAAGGCCACTCCTCCAACCTTTGCTGTGACCGGTCTGCGTGTTCACCCGCCGCGGGGGTGTAGCGGTACGGTGCTATAGGCTGCTGACAAGAAGGTCGCGGGTTCGATACCGGCCGCGGAGGTCGTATTTTGATGGAGGCGAAATGCTAGAGGCCAGTGTACTGTGCGATGTCAGTGCGCGTTAAAGAACGCCAGATGGTCAACATTTCCGGAGCCCTCCACTACGGCGTGCCTTTCAATCATATGGTGGTTTGGCGCGCAAAACCCCCTTTATTATCATTTTGCTGCGTGTTCTGCGCACGTCCGGCGTTTGTTTTTATTCGCGAAACAAAACAATGTGAACAAAAAAACACAAGTTACCCGCACACCAAACTGAAGGAAAGCAATCAACCACCATAAACCAACAAAAAACACAAAAACCTCTAACGCCACATGTACAGGCATGTTCAAAAGTTCCCAGGCCACTATCCAATGTAATCCTATGGTAGCATGCCCTGGGAACTTTTGAACATCCCTGGACAAATCCAAATATTCCAACTCACAATCATGCTTCACATCCATGGTTCACCGACATGCAAACCTGAGTGTTTTCTGACGTAGTACGCCTCATTTATTTATCTAGGGAACTGGTTCTTATGTCTCTTAAAAATGATGACCTCATTAAATTTTGGCACACACCCACATTTGGTGAGTTAAATGTGGCGTACTACATCAGGAAACTTTCAGGTTCGTATGTCAGTGAACAGTCGGTCCCGATGCATGATTCTGAATTTATATATTGTAAAGGAAAGACACAGAGAAATAGACACAACGTCTGTTCACAAGGCCGGCTGTTCTATTCTCTACCTTCGACTTCCACTGCCTCACGCTAGCTGCCCACGCGCCATAGCCCCGGTGTTCTTCGTCGTCACACACGGCCATGACTGCAAGCGTGCGGAGCTGCCGGCAGTGTCTCTGGAGGGCGACACTGGCCGATTTCGGCCACGTAACAACTTGGTTTGATGAGGTGTCAAACGTACGGCGGGCGGCATTGACTGTTCCGCGGTGGTCGTTGTTGTGTACGGCGCGGCTTGTCCTGCCGAGCTGCCGAGCATTCTGGTTGGCGACATTGCCTATGTCGGGGTGGTCGTTGAAGGCCTCGGTCACGCTGTGACCTAACGCGCCGAGCGGCAGCAAATGGCGCTGGTGGATGACCCTTGTTGCGCGACCTTAAAAGTAGGTTCAGCGCTGCTGAGTCGTCAATGTTCACAACTTTAGCGCCGCACAGAGGGGACAGATGCGTCTTGCATAGAACCTCTCGCGCTTTAGTTGTCGGAGACTGACACTTAAATCGCACAGGCATGTCTTCGATGTCTGCAGCTGTGTTGGTCTCCCAGGCCTCCATGAGCGAGACATTGTTGAACGGGATGGGAATATCTCTGCCAAAGCGTTCTGGTGGCCGTCTGCGAGATGCTGGAACCGTCGTATGAGGAGTCACGGTTGTGGAGACATGGCTTCAGAAGCCATCAATGAAGCCATCAGCACACATGGGCTCTACTGACAGTTCTCTTGTGTCAGCTGTTTGGTTCCCACTCAGCGCAAGGTGACCATCTGCTGTCATGGGCTCGTCCGATTTCTGGACTGCACGCGTGTCAGTCATTTGAGGAGCCAGCGTCCCCACGTGTCCAAGTGATGATGGCCCTGGGGTCCACGTCATCGGCTTCGATGACCCGCAGGTGGTCTTGGTCTCGAGCAAGGAATGCCGTGAGGTGGGTCCAGACGCGGAGTCGGAGGTCTGGAAGGCGAAGCCCGCCCTGCGGATTGTGTCTGGTCGATTCCACGAAAGATCGAAAAACGGTGTATATTTGATGTTTCCGATTTTCCTGATAATTTTGTATGTTGTGCACATATGACTGCACAGCACGAAATCGCAGTTCGTTTTCAAATAAAAATTTTTTTCAACACAGCAAAATTCGACAAGTGTCGCCGGTTGACGACGACCATTTTACGAAGAGTGCGTTTTCGTAAATTCGGAACCATGCTGGCAGCTACTCAAGCTCTATATTACAAATATCTTTCTTTTGAGCGGAAGTAGAAGTAAAGAGGAAATAGCTCTTATCATTTCATGGAATTCTGAGTAAATTATGTATTTTAAAAAATTCACGAAAAACGCTGCGTTTTTGAAAATTAGTCAAATTTGGGACGCTACTTCTGTGAACATCTTGGCTTGTTCATATTTGCAGTATGAATAGGCCTTTATGTGAATAATGAACCTCTGCATTTGTATTTCTCTAATAATTTTCAAAGTAGTAAATTTTCCTGCTCGAAACACCAAAAAGAGAAAAGTGCTCCTCAATTCGAAAATCTATAATAAAAAAACCCAATCTCAATTTTGTTCAAAGTCCCCCAAAATGTTCTCAAAGGACTGCAGAATGATATGATGAAAAAACATGTTGCATCATTTTTATTAGAACAAAAGCATAAAATGTCAAACATTGTGTTTCCAGAGCGTGGTGGCTACTGCGTAAAGGACATCTCTAGTAACAAGAAAACACGGTAACACGTCTTTTTTCTTCTCTGAGCTTCGCTAAACAACAGTAATGATCTATGGTCGGAAATTGGGAACTGTTTTGTAAAGAAAAAGACCGTTCCAATTAAATGCATTCGCGTGGTTTGCGACTTCACGCCAGTGTTAGACATCCCTCAGTCCACAGTAGGCACTTTCAGATGTAGCCTCCTTTTCTTTCATCTATTTCAGTTGAGTATAATTAATATCTTGAGTGCTAAAGGACGCATTCCCTCCATGCGTCTCTTATGATGATGTGCTGTGCCAGAATTGAGAGATTGGTATAAAAGGCAAGGTCTCTTCATGAATGGAAATGAATTTCTGGAGAGCGCGGTCGCCAAGAGGTGTGGTTTTTGTTGGCCCAAATGTGTACGTTGTCAAACCGTATGTGATCAATGCAGAGTTTAAAAAGAATCGATTACGTGAAGATTGGTGGCAGCAGTTCTGGCCACGGACAAAACACGTTTTGTTTGCATTGCATCTGCTTTGTTTTGCATCTCCTCGTATCTCTTGAAGCAGTGCTGGCAGATCTGGTCTCCCTCTTGAATTGAGCGCGCATTCTACTTCATGACCCTCCGCAAAAGAGTCTCGATCCGATATCTTCCACATAACGAAAATTCCACTGCAGCGGAATTTTCTTTTTGTGCACCATGAGACAGTCCGTACAAAATATCGGTCATGGCTATAACGCCTACCCATAGCCACCTTCAGAGCGTAGGACAGTGATGGCATCAAAGCGAAGCACAATTTGGATGCTTAACTTCTATCTCAGGTGGTGTTTGGCTGACTGGCACAGCCGTGCTCGTTGCTGTCGTCTGCTCACGCGGGCGTCTATCGCGCCGCCCTTTGCACCTGTCCGCGTAACGCATGCTACTCCGTTTACACGAAGGCGTGTAGCGTGGGCCACTCGATCCGCCGCCCGATCCGCACGGTGCGGATCCAGAGACCGGGCGGGAGATCGACGAGCGGTGAGAAATGTATCGTGTAACCAACGCAATCGACACCCCAGCATTTTCTCGTGCAGAGCGACAAAGCCTGGCAAACCATGTGTGGCTGTTGTGCTTATAGGTTGCACTGGGGTACTCGCCGTTCACCACTGTCGCCATTTGCGATTTCTCACATTCTTACAATGCATGATCGACTCAGCTACACAAATTTCGCGTTTAGCTTTGTTGCTTTTATATAAGTGCATTTACTCAAAAAAAATTATCTAGAGAAATCAAAATGTCTGTGCTGCCCGTCGACGAGGAATATAAGTGGTGTCGCAAATGCATTTAATTGGACCGCTCTTGTTTTCTTTACAAAACAGATCCCACTTTCCGACAATAGATCATTACTGTTGTTTAGCGAAGCTCAGAGAAAAAAAAAGACGTGTTACTGTATTTTCTTGTTACTAGAGATGTCCTTTAAGCAGTAGCCACCACGCTCTGGAAACACAATGATTGACATTTTCTGCTTTTGTTCTAATAAAAATGATGCAACATGCTTTTTCATAATATCATTCTGCAGTCCTTTGAGAACATTTTGGGGGACTTTGAACAAAATTGAGATTTGGTTTTTTTTATTATAGATTTTTGAATCGAGGAGCACTTTTCTCTTTTTGGTCTTTCGAGCATGAAAATTTACTACTTTGAAAATTATTAGAGAAATACAAAAGCAGAGGTTCATTATTTACATAAAGGCCTATTCATACTGCAAATATGAACAAGCCAAGATGTTCACAGAAGTAGCCATAGCGTCCCAAATTTGACTGATTTTCAAAAACGCAGCGTTTTTCGTGAATTTTTAAAAATACATAATTTACTCAGAATTCCATGAAATGATAAGAGCTATTTCCTCTTTACTTCTACTTCCGCTCAAAAGAAAGATATTTGTAATATATAGCTTGAGTAGCTGCCAGCATGGTTCCGAAGTTACGAAAACGCACTCTTCGTAAAATGGTCGTCGTCAACCGGCGACACTTGTCGAATTTTGCTGTGTTGAAAAAAAAAAATTTTTGAAAATGAACTGCAATTTCGTGCTGTGCAGTCATATGTGCACAACATACAAAATTATCAGGAAAATCGGAAACATCAAATATACACCCTTTTTTTGATCTTTCGTGGAATCGACCGTCTGTGTCTGTGGCGGTGCGTTCCGCGAAGCATGCTGTGAATAAGCTGCAAGACACAGCTGTACCAACGGTGGTTTCTTGGCGCGCGCTCGCTACAACTTGCACCGTCACGCGCGCCAACTGGCTGACGCGGGCCAAGAAACCACCGCCAACTTATCAGCCTACCGCTGTAACGGAGCCGGCGAACCGCGGCCGCAGCTGATTTCGTTCGCTCAAACCACGGCTGAGAGCAGCATGTTCTCTGCGCGCGAATGCGCTAGTCACGTGGTTCTTTTTATATTTCGTGGGCTTTCTTTGCAGCTTGGAAACAATGGTATACGTGAGACTTTCTTTGTCGCAAATAATGCAATGGGGGTTTCTAAAGATACTCTTGAACTTTGCAAGTCGCATTTCTTGCTTAAAGTCAATATTTAGCAATTTAGTTACATAACCCTAATTAACTATTTAATTCATTACAAAACAAAAATCGTCTGTAGTGTGCAAGGTGGCTGTCAGCAATTTGCAACTTATTGCACTCGCCTGCCTCTAGTATTGTATTTTTTAACCCTTGGCTAAAGATAGTGTGTGAAAAAATCCGCAAACAGGGGGTGTGGGCTCGAGCTGACGTTTCGACAAGTAAACTGTCTTCTTCAAGGTTCCAGCCTTCAAGACAAGTCCATTTGTCTAGACGTCGGCTCCAGCACACACCTCTTGTTCACGGATTTTTTCACCGCAAGCTTCATTTTTCCTTTCCTGCCGTTGTTTTTAGATATATACATTTCATTTTGATCTAGAATGTTTTTTTTTGTTATTTGTTGGTTTGTGATGATTGATTATTTCCCTTAGTTTGCGCATGCAGGAAACGTGATTTTTCTTCTTATATTATGTTATTTCTCGAATAAAAAAATACTGAGCTTGCACCGGAGGTGCAATGTTAAAGAGACAGCGGAGCTGATGAGCACCTAAGTAGTCCTGGCTGTTGCTGTTTTGCTAAGTTTCGCAAATGTTCTCTTCTTTTCTTCCTCTGTTTCTTTCCTTTCACAGCAGAGTTGTTATGGTCGAGGTTTGCCATGTGTCGTAGATTGAAAATTATCATCATCATGAACCGGCACGCGCTCAATCACCGCCCAAGCACTCTGTACAGATGCTTCACAAGAGAAGCTGAAACGTGCGTCCCTTAATCGGTGTTTGCCGCCCGTGTGTTCCCTTGATCCATAACAGCGAAAGCCGTCGTGAGATCACAACAACAGTGCCGTAGTTCTCCGCTGCCATCGTCCGTAACCGCTATCGCGCGAAATAAAAAAAAAAGTCAGTTTCGCCGCAAGGGCGAAGCAATGAATGCGACAGCAAGAAAAGCAGCCCGTGATGGACGCGCTGCTACGCTGCAGAAACATCTGCCCCCGGCAGCAACTACCGCGCGAGCAGACAGCGGAAGGGCAAGTTTCTCCCTGCGCAAATATTAGAAGAAGCGAGCGAGCTGGCCGACGACTTTTAAATGCGCCCGTTGCGCTCCTCGCGCCATCTCGATGGTAATGAAGAAACGCTTATAAGCGCCTGCCATCTCCGAGTCCTGCCAGCGGTAAAAGGTGTGTATATAACGCTCGCCGTAAGCTACCTAAAGAATCTGTGTTTTTTGGCGTAGTTGATAGCCCCACGCGCTGCGGAGCCAGAGGTCGCTGGTTCGATTCCGCGCTTCGGAAGCATTTTTCTGAATTATTTTTCTTTGGGACTTTTATATATATATATATATATATATATATATATATATATATATATATATATATATACATATATATATATATATATACATATATATATATACATACATACATACATACATACATACTTATACATATACAGTGCATGATGACGGCGACGGCAAAAACCAGCCGAGACTGTCCATATAATTGATAAAAAATGAAATAAATAACAATATCCAGGACTAGGTGGGATTTGAACCCGAGCCATCTGCGGGGCAGTAGAGTATTCTACCACAGGACCACGCTGTTTATTTTGTTTGTTTGTTTTTGCTTTGCTGACAGAGCATGCTGGTGCTTGCAACTCTTTTGAAGAAAGACCCTATATATACACAGGCGTCATGTTGGGCAAGGAATCGCGTTAACATATGTAATATAGCGTGGCAGAAGAGTAAAAAAAACAACCAGGCGTCACACAATGCTAATCGCGCGACGAGTATGTGGTTAAACCTTCCTACCAACTACAAAGTGCTCAGCCATAATTCTTCGTCGTCATCAGCCACATGCAGCATCAACAAAGTGCACATAATGCCTCACAGATGTGTATCGGGTACCTCATTTATCCACAGAAAGACGAAGAGTGGCGTAGTGGGTGCTTCCCTACTTCACAAAAAGCATGATTTATGGCTTAGTGGACACCTTGCATGTGTACTACATGCCTTGCATGATCCTTGCATGTGTACTATCACACCTTGCATGATCAGCGAGGCGCGCGCAGCCGCGCGCGCCTCGCCGATGTGCGCATTCCCGAGGAGTGACGTAATAGCCGCGGCAGACATACGGCGCTGGCGCGCGCCCAGCTGTGCGCCTCCGTTGCGCAGTGGCCGTCTGACGCTGCGCCGAGCGTTGGGGCCATGTACTACACTGACCACCGACCCGTGTTTGTGGCAATAGAGAAATGGCGTTGAGCAAAAAATAAATATACATGTGTCGCATAATGCGTATACCATGTGTGTGTCATTGAAGCAGCAGTAAGCATCATAATCAAGCTAATCCTAGACAACCAGGACAGCTAAGAATAATCAGCTGAGCCTTAGCTCACGCTACGTATATCCTGGCATAGCCGAGATAAGCCACTACAATTTTTTTCAGTGAACCACTGTGTTGAGTAGTGGACATTGCCCAATTTCTGTGGTACATACACGCTATAGGAGTTTTACAGCACAGCTGTTATGCTCGAGGTTTGCTTGCGTTACGGTAGAAAGAGATAGAAAGAGAAAGAAAGAGAAAATAGATAGAAAGAAAGGTATGAGCGAGACTCAGCCACAGCCCAAACTAGATCAAGGAACTCTCTTACGGTGATTGAATAGTTCCTCTCCGCTGCGCACAAAAGTCGGCTGGCGTATAGGCGATGACGCAGTCACGTCCGTGTTGACAATGAGCGAGAACCGCACCAATCCCATGGCCACTCGCTTCGGTGCGAACATTGGTCGGAGCGGTCGGATCAAAGTGGGCTAACACTGGAGATGCTAAGGGCAGCAATAAGCGCCGAAAAGGCAGCCGCTTGAGGCGAACCTCAAGTAAAGGTGACGTCGTTTTTTGAGCAGCTCTGTGAGAGGGCGCGGAATATCGGCGAAATTCCGGGTGAAGCGGTGCAAATACGAGCACAAACCGAGAAAGCTGCGGATGTATTTTGCCGAACATGGGACGACGACCAAAACGGCATTTGGAGGAGTTTAGCTGTAGACCAGCTTTGCGGAATGCCTCGAGAATAGTGGAGAGCCGCTCAATACGGCTTGTGAATGTTGGATAAAAAACCGTGGCATCATCCAGGTGGCACAAGCATTTAGACCATTTGAAGCCGTGTAGAAGGGAATCCATCATGTGCTCAAATGTGGCTGCTTTGCGCATTGCAAAGCCCAAGCGGCATGCCTTTCAATTGGTACGGCACATCTTGGGTTAAATTGCGGTTTTTTTCTCGGTCTTGTGGATCAACATGTAGCTATCTGCCGAAAACCACATTTAATGGATGAGAACAACTTGACGCCATGAAGGTAGTCGAGTGCGTCATCTTTTCGTGGCAAGGGGTAAACATCCTTCTTAGTGACCTCGTTGAGGTGCGTGTAATCAACGCAAAATCTACATGCATTGTCACTTTTCTTGACAAGCACGGCAGGAGATTCCGAAGGACTAGACTATTGTTCGACAACACCTTTGGCAAGCATCGTTTCGACTTCTTTCTGGATGACAGCGCTTGCGGCAGTGGTCACACGGTAAGGGCGCCGGTGAATTGGGTTGCCATCGCCGGTGTTGATGTGATGGGTCACAACCGGTGCCTGGCCTAAGGGCGATTGTCAAGATCGAATATATCGGCAGAGGATGTCAAGAGATTATACGTAGATCTTGTGCTTCTGTGGGCGAAAGATCGGGCGCTATCATTTTCTCAATGTCAGTGCGTGGAAGGTCGAGTACAGTGAGCGAGTTGACATGACGACTATGGCATTCTTGTAATGACGAGAGGACGCCGAGCTTAATACCTGCAGGCAGCACAAGGGTGATTCAAGGGGAAGTTCAAAAGAGGTAAACAATTCTGGTTGCGGCGTAATGTGACCACAGTGTGCGGAACGGCAGCGGAATGCTTCAAGGTGACGTCGGTAATCGGTGAAACAACATCGCAGGTCGACATGGTTGCAGTATTAGGCAGCCGCACGAAATGGCGGCTGACGCAGCAACTTTTGGTTTGCTCGAAGGGCTGACATACCTTGACAACAGCATCGACGGCGGCGCAGACCTTGACGATCGGTAGACTGAACGCGTCGTCGGCAGTCCCCTTCAATATATGTGCAATCTTGTCAACTTCGCTCATGCATGCTCACGTCAGGCTTTCGACGAAGGCCCAGTACATATCCTTACGTAGGAAACGCAAGATTCCATCGGCGTCTGAACGGGGGATTCCAAATCTTTTCTCGCGGCCTGCTGTCGACCAAATGGCCTACTGAACAACTCGAGGATCATAGATTTGTAAATGTCCCAGTTGGTCAACTCGGACGCATGCGTCTCGTACCAAACGAGTGCCGTCTCCCTCGGGTAAAAGATTACGTTGGCTAGTCATTAACGTGGGGTCCCATCTACAAACTCGCTGACGCGCTCGTTCATTGCGACCCAATCATCCACATTCACCTTGTTTTGTCGGCGCCCGAAAAAGTTTCTGGGTCTCGTGGTGGCAGGAGAACCACATGGAGCTGCTGCTGCTGCGCCGGTGATCCTTGTACATCTACTGCAGAAAAATGTTGCAGTGGCTTAGCTCGGCTATGCCAGGATAACGTAGCGTTAACAAAGGCTCAGCTAATTATTCTTAGCTTTCCTGATTGTCTAGGATTAGCTTGATTATCATGCTTATTGCTGCTCCAATGACACACACACGGTATACGTATTATGTGGCACATGTATATTTATTTTGCCAGGCAACTACTTCGGGATCCAATGAGTTAAGCTTCTCCGCTACTCTGCGCCGTTGAGCAGCATTTGCGCTTTCCTTCTCCATGGCTATACCACGCTGGCAAACGCCAGTCAGAGGCGCTATCAAGCGGCTCCAGCGTAGTGTCAGACGGCGACTGCACAGCGAAGGCGAATAGCTGCGCGCACGCCGGCGCCAATACGTCTGCCAAGGCTACGACGTCACTCCTCTGGAAAGCGAAGACCGGCGGCGGCGAGTCGCCGCCTCCGGAGTGCGCGGGAGGTGCCGGCTCCGGTGCGTGACATCACTGATCCTCGCGCATGCGCAGCACGGCTCTTGAGGATCTACGCGAAACTGGCTCGGCTAGGCCAGTGTAGCTAACGCTACATAAGGGGGCGGCGACCGCTCCGAAGTTTCGTGTAGGTTTTCCGAGGAAACACAGGCAGGCGTAACTCGCACCTCCACCAATAATGTTGCAAGAACACGTGTATCTACAGATATTTACAAGCAGAAACAATGGCGGACTGGAGCCTTTTCTTTCGACGCTTTCTCACAGAGCGGGTGCCGCTACTATAGCCTTGCGCCACTCACCTACTATATATTTGCTCATAAGCCCTGACGAAGACCGGTCCACCGGTCGAAACCGTTGGGAAATAAAATTAAGATAACCGCTTAGTTGTGTCTCTTCTCTTCCCAAGTACGTTTGGCCCATTGGAAAAGCTGCTTCAGCATATATATACACATGTATATACATCTATATATATATATATATATATATATATACACATCTTGATCCTATTGTCTCGTATCGTGCGAACAATCGAGGTCTTCCTGGTCCGATGAGCTCGTCGAAGTACATCGCGCACAAGAACAGCTGACAACCCCTCAACACCCCGCGCTGCAGCACGTGAACTGCGGTAGGTATTAAGGAAGGTACCCAGGAATCAACGGTTCTATAAACGCTGATCCCTATAAACAGGTTCTAGAAATCCCTATAAATAAGTTCTATAAACGTTGCCAGGGATTGCGGGAGACGACGAGTGTGGCGGAAGTGACGTCACATGAACTGTCTCTCTCTTTATATGGATTCCTTCGGGAGACGCGAAGTAGAGCGGACGTGCGTTCGATGGGCTCCGTCGCCTACGGCCGCTCGAGCACCAATTCGTTTCGTCGGTTTGTTGGACTCTAGCCCCAAGGTCAGGCCTTGACGAACAGACACCGAGGATATCATCTTTTTCGAGGTGGGTCCTCGTTTTTCTCGTCTTCTGGGTCTTCGAAGTGTGCGACGCGCCGCATGGTGAGCTCAGCCTAACCCTACCGCCCGGCCTATCGGCGAGCAGCCACCGCCGGCGGCTACGCCCGGAGACCGCGTTAGCCATGATGGAGACCGTGGAAGGTACGGACATCGATCCAGAAGAATTTAACGTGCCGGGACAGTGGTACGTTAGCAAAAAAAAGGGGAAAGCGGCCCCCCTAGAGAACAACGAGGCACGCCAAATGGAACGCCAGGCGGAACGCGACATCGAGCGGCAGCGCGCCGCTGACAAACGCGCAGGGAGAAAGATAGCGGCGAAGTCGGTTGAAAGGCAAGCTGCCCGAATTCCAGACGGTGCCGAAAAGATCATCATGAGACCTCGCGGTGGCCTCGTACGTCTGCTGAAATATGGAAGTGCCTATCTGGCTGACGCAATACTCTGCGCGGCGGGCGTCAGCATAGACGCGGCTGGAGAGGACGTCTTCTCGATGAACTCGAAACAGCATACCATTCTCGTCGCCACCATCAACGCAGAAAGGAAGAGAAAATACGCCGACTTAAAGCTCCTCATGTTCGAAGGGGAAAAGATCGAAGTGACTACGTACGTCGCTATGCCGGAGGACTGCGGAAAAGGCGTCGTGCATGAAGTCCCTTTGACGTACTCCGACGCCGATATCTTGCAGCGGCTGCGAACCTACGGGAATCCTCCGGTCCTGGGAGTAAGAAGACTTGGAAAAACATCGAGAACAGTTTTGATATTGTTTGAAGACAAAGAGGTGCCACGGTGGGTGCGACTCACACCCATGGCGCAACGCTGCGTAATTTACCGCAAGAAATACGAAGTTTGCATCGCCTGCGGACGGCTCGGACACCGCGATGACGTCTGCCCGGACCCCGCGAAAGTGAAATGTCGTGGCTGTGGCATGGAGCAACCGCCACAAGGCCATTCATGTGAGCCCAAGTGCCAACTGTGCGGGAAAGGACACTCGCTCGGTGACAGAAAATGCAGAGAACTTTACCGCGTCCCCTACGAGGTGAAGAAAAAGCAGTGGGAACGTAAGATCAACATGCGATAACAGCAGCAACTTCAGAAACAGCAGCCAGCTGGGGAGACCGCTGAGGGGACTCCCCGGGGTCGTTCTAAGGAGAGGCGCGACCACGAAGACTTTTGTGCCACAACGGACTCCTTCCCGAGGCTGGAGGAGACCACGGAGCAGCAGCATGGCCGCTCGAGCTCCCACACGCGGGGCCGCTCCGGATCCCGACCCAGGGAGAGATCGAGCTCCAGAGACCCGGCGCAACCGTGGCCAAGGAAGCGGAGCCAAAGCAAGGACCAAAACAGTGTAAGCTTTGGCAGTGGGGTTTCCCAGGCAAATGATAAGCAGGCCGAGGAGATCGATAAATTACGGAAAGAGGTTGGGGCGCTTAAAGAGGTCATCGAAAAGCTCACTCAGGAGCTTCATAGACCAAAAGTGCAGGCGCGCACGGGCTCCCCCTCCCCCCAAAATGTGCAACCCAAATTGGTATCTAAACCCATCCCCCCGGCCCCTGCGGCTGCACATCCTGCGCAACCTGCAGCACCGGAGGAGGAAAAGATGATCGTAGAATCAGCTAGACCACCCCCAATGAAACGCAAAGGGGAAGACGTTGATCCGTTGGTGGCACTAGAGAAACGATTAGAAGCTAAAATCGATGCTAAATTCGATTCTTTCATGGCCCAAATTATGGGAGCAATACGACAGACTCAAAGTCAGATTAACGGCCTTACCGGCGAAGCACAAAAGCACAGGGCAGAATTAGTTGCCATCGGAGAATGGCAATTAAAAGCGGAGGAAAATTTTGACCAGCTCCAACATGGCCAGAGGCGCACCAAGTGAGTCTTTGATCTGGCAGTGGAACTGTCGCGGCTTCCAGCGCAAGCGAGCGTTAGTGCAACAACACTTGACGCTATTAGATGAGAAACCGCTAGCTATAGCCCTACAGGAGTCGGGCAAGGCAGCAAAACTTTCGGGATATCAAGCGTTTTCCAGTGACAAGGGAGATAAATCTCGCGTCACAACGTTGATTAAGCGGAACATTGCGGCGATCGAGCACGAAGTCAACTCGAGAGAAATTGAGGCAGTACTCTTAGAAATTCTTACGGGCCGGAAATATGAACCGAGCGTATTCCTCTTAAATTTATACAGTACACCGCGGCAGAGAAAGGTGAGATTCAGGGCCCTGTTTCGCAAAGCGATTGAGGCAGCCGGGACGAACCCCTTGTTAATAGTGGGTGATTTTAATGCAGCGCACCCGGAATGGGGCTACTCTAAACAGGATCCAAAAGGCAGGCAGCTATGGGAGGACGCGCACGAGCTCGGCCTCACCCTACACACGGACCCTAGTAGTCCGTCAAGGGTGGGTAACAGCGTGTGCGCCGACACCTCCCCTGACCTGACCTTCTCCAAGAATGTGTCAGATCTGAAATGGACGAATTCGGAGTGCAATTTCGGTAGTGATCATTTCATTTTGGCCTTGATTCTTAAAAAGGGGGTGAAGACGCGTCGTGCGCGTCAACCGAGGATCACGGACTGGGAGTTATTTAGAGATAAGAGAGATCAATCTGCCACAGATAAGATCGAAAACATAGATAAGTGGACAGAGACCCTCGCGCGTCACGTTGAAGAGGCAACTAAGACGCTTGACGGAGACGATGCCCCTGAAATAGCCGATAGCAAACTCCTTCACATGTGGGAGGCGAAACGTTGTATGGAGCGCAAACTAAGCAACAAAATGGAACCGTAATCTTAGAAGGAGGATTGCCAGACATAACAAAATATTGAAAATTATGCGATCAAATTATGCGAACAGAATTGGTGCAGCAGATGCGATGAGATGGAGGGGGGCATGAGCCTTGCCAAAACGTGGGGTCTGCTGAGACACCTGTTAGACCCGACCAACTCGAAAACCCAATCGGGAATTAGACTGTCAAAAGCCAGGCACGCGTTTGAAGGAACAGACGCGGAATTTATGAACAAGCTAACCGCCCTGTACATTGGTGATACTCGCAGTACCGCCCTCCCGGAATATAACGGGGCTCCCAATGAGGAGCTCGACGCACCCTTCACGGAGGCGGAGGTTAGGGCTGAAATATTGGGACTAAAGACGAAATCCGCCCCGGGACCTGACGGGATAACGAACAAAATTTTAAGAAACCTCGACGACGCTTCCATCAGCGCTCTGACAGAGTACATGCAAGAAATTTGGACTAAAGGCGTGCTACCCAGCCAGTGGAAGTCGGCAACTGTAATTCTAATTCCAAAGCCAGGCAAACCGCCGACAATAGAAAATCTAAGACCTATTTCTCTAACCTCGTGCATAGGGAAACTGATGGAGCGCGTAGTTCAGACCCGACTGACGCACTTCATGGAAGAAAACGACCTGTGGCCGCACGAGATGGTTGGCTTCCGACCGGGCTTGTGCACACAGGACGTAATGCTCCGACTCAAACACGATATAATCGAATCGCGTTCCAGAGACGCTAAAGTAATTCTTGGCCTGGACTTGACCAAGGCCTTTGATAATGTTACACACGAAGCTATCCTCCGCGGTCTTCAAGAAATCGGGATAGGAGCACGAACATACGATTACATTAAGGATTTTTTGTCAGACAGAACTGCCTGCTTAAAGTTCCAAAACATTGAATCGCCACCAATTCACTTAGGGAGCAGGGGTACGCCGCAGGGCTCGGTTCTCTCTCCGTTCCTATTCAATGTGGCGATGCGGGGCCTCCCCGACGCATTGAAAAACATAGAGGGACTAAAATTTAGCATGTACGCGGATGACATCACCCTCTGGACTAACCAGGGGAGTGATGCAAGCATCGAGGAGCGCCTGCAGGTGGCGGCCGACACTGTCGTAAACTATGCTGCCAGTAGGGGTCTTTCATGCTCTCCGCAAAAATCGGAACTATTCGTCTATAACCCAAAGTCACTCCGTTGCAAGCACAGCTCGGAATTTGATATTAAAGTAGAGGGGAAACCCGTCCCAAAAGTGAACCAAATCAGAATCTTAGGACTATTCATTCAAGAGAATGGACATAATGATGGGATAATAAAAAAACTGGAGGGATTTGCAACGCAAGCCCTTGGATTATTTAGAAGGGTTGCGCTGAAAGGTCGTGGCCTGAAGGAAAGAAGCTTGCTCAAACTAACCCAAGCATACGTATTAAGCCGTGTGAGCTATGCCACGCCTTTCTTGGGCATCAGGTCTGAGGAGAAGAGGAAACTCGACTCGCTCATTCGACGGTGCATAAAAAGGGCCTTAGGCTTACCAATCAGCACCTCCACAGAGAAGCTTCTCTCTATGGGAGTGCACAATACTTGGGACGAAATAGCGGAGGCTGTTAAAATTTCACAGCTCGATCGCCTAAGCCGAACGACCACAGGCAGAGCTATCCTCGATATGGTAGGCCTTCAAACCGATAGGGGACCACGAGGCAAATCAAATATCCCGAAAGACTGCCGAGAAAATCTAATTATTCCCCCCTCCCTCGAAACATGCATCCCATATTCCACGCAGAGAGGAGGGAAAAGAGGGCGCAAACTCTAATCAAACGCTTTGGACCAATGGACCACAAGTTGGTTGCGTACGTGGACGCGGCAAGTGGCAAGTCGGGCGCGGCGGTCGCCTCGGTGGTCGACGGCCAAGGTGCCCCCGTATCGGCCGCCACCATTAGAAGCCGCAACACGGAGACGGCTGAAGAACTTGCAATAGCGCTCGCTTGCGTTGGAACGGAAGCTCATTTTATAATTAGCGATAGCAAAACGGCCATCTGGAATTTTGGAAAAGGTCGGATCTCGCCCGAAGCGGCAAGGGTTCTGTCCGGTAGACGGCTGAACAGAAAAATCAGCCTAATTTGGACCCCAGCACACACGTCCGTTCCTGGCAACGAGGCGGCCCACGAGTTAGCCCGAGCTCTCTACTTCCGGGTGACTGTGGAGCCGCCCGACTGCCAGAACATGGACGAGCGTCTGCAAAGTTACACCGAAATCGTTGAAAATTATCGGCTACTTCGCAGAGTGGTGCCACCACCGGATAAAAGCCTGAACAATAGGGAGGCAGTCGCATGGCGGCGCCTGCAAGCTGGCAATTTTGTAAACCCGGTCTGGGCATATCATATTCAGAAAGATGATAGGCCAAACGATAGGTGCAAGCACTGTGGCGCGAGAGGGACCCTCGACCACATAATCTGGGAGTGTGGTAGCTCCCCAGGGGCTAAATCAAATATCAATTGTAGAGAGGCCTGGGAAGCCCTGCTGCGGAGCGAGGAACCCGCTTCACAGCAACAAGCCATCCGCCTGGCGGAAGAAGCCGCGAGGAGTCAAGACCTCTTCGCCTGCTTCTAATCGCGGAGGTGCCGGCCCCCGTTGCCTAGGCCTGTGTGCCGAGGACGGGGAGTAGGGGGCCTCCTTTTCTGGCGGAACAATAAAGTTGTTATCATCATCATCATCTCTCTTTATATATATATATATATATATATATATATATATATATATATATATATATATATATATATATCTTGAAATAGGGGTGTTGTACGTCAAGAAAGGGTCAGACGTTGCTTTGCGAAAGGCTCTTTATCAGGCAGGTCTCGCTACTGGCGAGCGCGTGCGCGAGCGACAACCACGGGCCACCGATCGTCGTCGTCGTCTTCCGTAACAGCGGAGCGTCTGTCATTCACATTCAGTACAAGTATTCCCCGCGAAATAAGGAGCCATCCTGGCGACCTAGGGACCAGTAAACACGGGAGGGTCGTAGCACTGCTTGAGTCTGGACACGTGGACAATTTCCTGGCCACGGCGACGATGGTCAGAAGATGGTTCCATTGGCTCGATGAGGTAGTTCACCGGTGATGTTTTTTGGAGTATACGATATGGGCCGTGGTACTTGGGGACCAACTTGGTGGAAAGGCCAGGAGTAGCAGAAGGGACACGCAGCCAGACGAGAGAGCCTGGATCGTAGGAAGGAGCGTTAGTGGATGCGTCGTGGTGGTGCTTCTGGCGCCCTTGGTCTTGTGATGTGAATGACCGTGCCAGTTGGCGGCATTCTTCAGCGTATGTAGCGGCTTGGGATAGAGTCGTGGACTCGGAGGCGTCAGGTCTGTACAAAAGAATGGTGTCCATAGTGCAGGAAGGTTCACGTCCGTAAAGGAGAATGAAAGGGGAGAACCCAGTAGTGCTTTGAATGGCGGTGTTATAGGCGAACGTAATCAACGGTAGTACTCGGTCCCAATTTCAGTGGTCTGGCGAGATGAACATAGACAGCATGTCACCAAGGGTGCGGTTGAAGCGTTCTGTCATTCCATTGGTTTGGGGATGATAGGCGCTTGTGGTACGGTGGACGACGCGGCACGCACGCAGCAATGCTGTGATGACGTCGGAGAGGAACACGCGACCACGATCACTTAGCAACTCTCGAGGTGCTCCATGACGAAGGACGAGATTGTGCAGAATGAAACTAGCAACGTCTTTTGCTGTAGATGAAGGAAGAGGTGAACTTTCGGCGTACCGCGTGAGGGGGTCGACGGCAGCGATGATCCAACGGTTACCGTCTGCAGTGCTCCGAAGGGGACCGTAGATGTCAAGGCCGACGCGGTGGAACGGCCGGGAGGGGCACGGCAAAGGTATTAAGGTACCGCCGGCGTGTTGAGGGGGAGCCTTACGTCTCTGGCATGTGGAACAAGCCCGAACGTACTGTTGAATAAAACGGTACATGCCACGCCAGTAATATCGGAGCATGATCCGAGAATACGTCTTTAGGAAACCTGCGTGGCCACATTGGGGGTCATCATGGAACGTGGAACAAATTTCGGACCGCAGGTGACGTGGAATGACGAGTAGCCACTGACGGCCACCGGGTGTGTAGTTTCGTCGGTAAAGCACGTCATCGCGAGTGGTGAAGTGCTCGACTTGACGACGCAACGTGCGAGTAGTGGGAGAAGCGGCCCGACCAGCCAGGATGTCCAGAATGGATGCAAGCCACGTGTCCTAGCGCTGCTCGGATGGCATGTCGGCGATGGTGAGAGCAGTGGTATCACAGGGAGGACTTGTGCAGCAGGCAGGGTCAGAAGAAAGGGGCGAACGGGAGAGGGCATCTGCGTCCGAATGTTTGCGGCCGGAGCGATACACCACGCGGATATCGTACTCTTGTAGGCGTAACGCCCATCGGGCGAGCCGACCACTTGGATCCTTTAGCGACGACAACCAGCAAAGGGCGTGGTGATCAGTTACGATGTCAAAAGGGCGTCCATACACGTAAGGCCGAAATTTCTCTATCGCCCAAATAATGGCGAGGCACTCCTTTTCGGTGACCGAATAGTTGCTTTCGGCTTTACTAAGAGTTCGGCTTGCGTAGGCAACGACGTACTCTTGGAAGCCGCCTTTCCGCTGCGCAAGAATAGCGCCCAGCCCGACACCGCTAGCGTCTGTGTGGATCTCCGTGGGTGCAGATGGGTCATAGTGTCGCAGAATTGGCGGCGACGTAAGGAGGCGGCGCAGTTCGTTGCTTAAAACAGTTCGTTGAAAGCATCGTCACAAGGGGGAGACCATGCCGAAAGATCATGGAAGAGCTTGGTCAAAGGAGCGATGATGGTCGCGAAATTGCGAACGAAGCGCCGGAAATAAGAACAAAGACCAATGAAGCTTCGGAGCTGTTTCATGGTAGTCGGTTTGGGAAACGCTGAAACGGCTGTAAGTTTGGCTGGGTCAGGGAGACTGCCGTCCTTCGAAACCACGTGACCTAGGATCGTAAGCTTTCGAGCGGCGAAGTGGCACTTCTTCAAGTTCAGTTGCAGTCCAGCGGCGGAGAGGCAAGCGAGAACTTGCTCGAGGCGGGTTAAATGGGTCGAAAAATTGGTTGAAAAGACGACAATGTCGTCTAAGTAACAAAGGCAAATATTCCACTTGAGGCCTCGAAGGATCGTGTCCATCATTCGCTCGAATGTAGCTGGCGCGTTGCACAGGCCAAAGGGCATGACCGTGAATCGTAGAGCCCGTCGGGCGTGACGAAAGCTGTTTTTTCGCGATCGGCCTCCGCCATGGGTACCTGCCAGTATCCAGAGCGCAGATCTAAGGAAGAGAAGAATTATGCTCCCTGTAGGCAGTCTAAGGCATCGTCGATGCGCGGCAGAGGATAGACATCCTTTCGGGTGATTCGGTTGAGGCGCCGGTAATCCACGCCAGAATCTGATGGATCCGTCCTTCTTCTTCACCAGCACAACTGGAGAGGCCCAGGGACTGCTGGATGGTTGGACTATGCCACGTTTGAGCATGTCATCGACCTGGTCACTGATGACACGGCGTTCGGCAGTTGACACATGGTATGGACGCTGTCGCAATGGTGCCTGTTGACCGGTATCAATACGGTGAACAACAGCTGACGCTCGACCTTAGGAAGGCTGGTCGTGGTCGAAGGAGGCTCGAAAACGCTGGAGGAGCTTGACCAGCTGTTCCTGCTGCGAAACACGTCCATAGGACTTGGGTATCAGTTGCAGGTGTAATGGCACAAGTCGGTAGTGATGGCTTGTCTGGAAGCATTGGGTCTTCGAAAATGCAATTCAAGGTCTCGAGGGTCCCCAGACACTCGCAACGTAGTAGGATATACGGGCAAGCAGAGACGTTGCACGCGTAAAGGGCCGCGGAACCATTGGAAAAGTCGATGATGGCAAATGGGAGGAGGAAGGTTCGACGGCGCGCACTAGCTATAGATGGTTGAAACAGCTAGTAGGGTCGAATTAGTGGCAGCAGGCGAAAACACAGGTACTAGAACGGCGGACAAAGGCGCGATGTGGACGTCGGCTGCGGCAAATACTTAAGGCGCACTGCGGTCGTCGAGGTCGGGGCACGGAGTCGTCATGTCAGTTCAGCACGAGCGCAGTCGACGAGGGCCTGATGGGCAGAAAGGAAATCCCATCCTAGTATGACGTCGTAGGATGAGCGAGGAAGAACGACAAACTTGACGGGCATACCAAACATCTTGAATAACAACGCGAGCTGTGCACTGAGCCGTCGGTGATATGTAATGCGAGGTCGCCGTACGCAGGGCAAGATTGGTAAGAGGCGTTGTGACTTTTCTCAAATTGCGGCACAGTTTTTCACTAATTACAGAAACGACAGCGCCTGTGTCGACAAGTGCACGTACGGCGACACCTTCTACTTCTATGTCAATTTCGTTGGGCGGATAAAGAGGAGGTCTTGAAAAGTTCGATGACAACGCAGTTCTTGCCTCCGGAACTGCGGCTGTCAGTTTTCCTCTCGTGCGGGGCTAGGGCGGCGATGCATCGGGGAAACGGATCGGCGACGGGGCGATGATGTCCGGCGGGGGTCGAAAGGGCGTCGTCGGGAAAACGAGTCGGCGAGAGGAGAAAAAGGTCGTGGGAGAAACTGAGCAGCTTGATTTGTGGAATTCCCACCGTCCTGAGACTGCAGGGTGCGACGGCGACAGTAGCGTGCTATATGCCCCATAAAACCGCACGCAAAACATATGGGCCGATTGTCGAAGGCCCATATATATATATATATATATATATATATATATATATATATATATATATATATATATATATATATATATATATATATATATATATAGCTCGTAATAAGTTCACGTGCTACGTGACGCCAACAGGCAAACAAGAGTGTTCCACACTCGCCGTCATGGCTACTGGCGGCGCTGACTGACGCTCCCACGTTTAAATGTGCATATATACCCTATAAAGTAGACGGAGGGATGGCCGCCGCGGTAGCTCAGTTGGTAGAGCATCGGACGCGTTATTCGAAGGTCGCAGGTTCGGTCCCTGCCCGCGGCAAGCTATCTTTTCGTCCACTTTTCTTTCTTCACATTTACCTTACACTTACTACTAAAAACATCCCCTATACTTTCCTTGGCATTATTGTCTGTTAGTGCTCAATAATATTGTGTATAACAAAGAAAACGAGCCCTTAGAAATTAACACTTCTTTCCTTCATTCATAGCAAGGGTCTCGTTCTGGCAGACTTGATGCTTTCAGGTGGTATGCGAGGGATTATTGGTCAGCTGCCAGCTCGTAATAAGTTCACGTGCTACGTGACGCCAACAGGCAAACAAGAGTGTTCCACACTCGCCGTCATGGCTACTGGCGGCGCTGACTGACGCTCCCACGTTTAAATGTACATATATACCCTATAAAGTGGACGGAAGGATGGCCGCCGCGGTAGCTCAGTTGGTAGAGCATCGGACGCGTTATTCGAAGGTCGCAGGTTCGGTCCCTGCCCGCGGCAAGCTATCTTTTCGTCCACTTTTCTTTCTTCACATTTACCTTACACTTACTACTAAAAACATCCCCTATACTTTCCTTGGCATTATTGTCTGTTAGTGCTCAATAATATTGTGTATAACAAAGAAAACGAGCCCTTAGAAATTAACACTTCTTTCCTATATCTATATATATATATATATATATATATATATAGAGAGAGAGAGAGAGAGACCGTGATTGGGTCATTCTGACGAAGGCAGGGACCACGGCCTAAACGTCAAATAAAGCTTCGTTTCACTTTTGCGTCAAACAGCTTGTTTTTCCTATTACTCCCGGATCCGGCGACACCTTGTCCTCGATTATATATATATATATATATATATATATATATATATATATATATAGTTTTTTTTTCGAGGACGAGTGTTCCAGACGTGGCGCTCGCACATCGCAAATTTTGCTGATAAAGTTTGTGCCTTTTTCCTGTGCCACATGGAGTATTGTGGCAAAACATTTTTGCTGGAACAAAATTTTGACGATCGTGGCGCCCCCTCGAAGTTCGCTTGTATTTGTTAAACTGTGCCTAAGAAAAATGTGTATAAAATCTATTTTTCTGTGTGGAGCTTTGAAACCGCGCTTGAGATATTACAGAGATTTCTGTTTAGTTGTTCTACTTATTAATTCCAAAATTCTTGTGTTTCACGGCCAGCTACGTATTTTCAAAATTTCAAACATTACAAAGATCTTCAAAGTTCGTAATTTTTTCTTGAGCTATCTCCAACTCTCCCTAACCAATCTTAATGATAGTATGATTCTCAGGAAAGTGTCTTTTAGTACAAAAATGTTTGCGGGCAAAATAGACTTGAAATCTTCGCTAAAACATTTGTGCAATTTGAGAAAATATGCGATTTGTCGCATGTTTGACCGTATTTTTCATACTGATGCGGTCCAAGTAAGAATCCTCCTCATGCGGCGTTTGACAGAAGACTTCATCGTCAAGTAATGAAGGAAGCCTAATTAAGTCATTTTGTTTTTGTTTTAAGGAAGAAAATAATTTTTTAATTTGGCCCTCCGAACACGCCCTGCATTCCTTTTTGTTGCCACTTCGCCGCAAATCACGTTGTCGGCCTTGCAGCTGAAAATCATCACAGGCGGCGGCAAGATGGGGGATGCATGTCAGTGGCTCGTGAGTGCTCGAAAGTCTTGTCGCGTTGATGTCAGGGCGACGAGTAATGAACTCGCGTTACAATGTGAGCTTGCTTGCCAGGGCCAATGGACGCCCGAGAGCAGCTTACGGTATCGTTGGCATACTTGCTACAGGGCCGTCTGCACAATTAGCATACACATACTGAAAGAAATAATGCTCATTGTATACATTTTTTTTTTCGGGTATACGAACACATAGAACTTAAAAAAGTTTGTGTTATTCATCATTGTAACCCCACTCTGCAACGACTCCAATAGGAGTCAGCAGTATTGCCAAATAAATAAATAAATAAATAAATATATAAATAAATAAATAAATAAATAAATCTGTGAGCTACACTGCTTGGCTGGTCCATGGATATTTTGGACCATATGTTTGGACCTTACACGACCTTGAAACACACACATAGGCTTTCGCCTTGAAAGGGCTGTAAGAAATTTGCCGGATAATAACATACAATATTTAAGGCTTTGCACTTACGTGAAGCGATTTTAAAATTAGATTTCTAGTGAAGTGTATACCGAAGGCGTAAATAAAGGAATTCATTTCCTCTTTTCGACTCTACGTGAGCTTATCATCTTCACACCATACTTTAGCTAGGGTGGCTTTTAGCTATGCGGAAGTGCCACCCTCTCATCTTTGTATATTTGAGCAGTGTTGCCAGCACAAACAACGTTTTCTGAAGCCGCATGCGAATGGGCCGCACCCATGTGTAGCTGCACCCAGAACTTTTTTAAAGAATCTCGCCAAAAATTATATTTAAAGATTACTCTTGTATTACACCCACCTTTAATTACTGAGGCTAGCATACACTGATATCCGTGTTGAGGTGCGAGAATTCCGAAGCTTTTCTTTTTCTTTTTCGAGTGCAAGACATGGCAGCCATGTTGAGTTTTCGACGCATAAAGGTAGCAAAAGCACAGCCTGCGAAATTTAACGGCTGCCTCTGAGGTGCTATCGTCCATCAAACAACGCCGACTGGACCGACTGGACGGCATGCCTTGTGGTTGTGTGCCACTGGATTTTCGAAGCTTAATGTGGTTGGGTTTCCTTTAAAGGGACACTAAAGAGAAACAATGAATTGGTTTAGATTGATAAAGTGTGCTCGGGGAACTCTTGTGTAGTTTATTTCACCACCACGGGTTTATTATTAGAGGAGAAAACCAAGTTCGAAGTTTCATTTTTAAATTTCGCGCCGAACTTTGTAATTCGTGACGAAAGATTTCAAAGAGCATTTCACGTATTTTGGCGCCACTGGCTCTACGAAATTTCCACAAACTCGTTATGGCAAGTCTATGGCCCCCTCAGAGGACAATGTATTTCGATTTAACCGATTAGGAACTACATATAGGCCCAAGCAGAGGCCGTCAAAAATATGTGACGTCACGGCAAATGGTGCAGGAATTCCAAGGTGGCGTCGCCACCTGTATTTTCTTTTTGCGCGTTTTCTCGCCTATTAAGCGTCTTATCGCAGCAAGCATATGGTGCTTTTGGTATCGTGGAAGACTACTTTACTAATGCGAGAAAAATCGTTTGCTCTTTAGTGTCCCTTTAAGACGGTGGAGAAAAGCTTCAAGGTCGCGGAAATCTCGGATAAAATCGATGGAACGGAGGACGACCTCATCTGTGACAAAAGCGAAGGTGAGGATGCGACGAGTAAAGAGGAGGACAACGGGCAAATAAGAGGAAGAATGGTCGATGGCCATGTTGCAGCTGCATGTACAGCTAACCGCCGGTTTAACCTAACGTTCTCCCACCGATGCAGATCTCTCACTTGAGCTTCTCCTTCCGAGTCTTCTATTCTGAATGCTTTCACTTCATTAATCCCTAAACACTTGTGCACAGTGCAGTTGGTATGGGTACCAGGTCATCGTGGCATATTTTTAAACGAGATGGCTGATGCTCACGCACGGTGGTCTCTAGATGGTCCATGACCATTGTGCCTGATACAGCTTTTATTACTGAATCCAGATTCCGCACATATTCCTTACTTCAAGATTCCGTGAAAACTAAATTACCATGAATTCAAGAATATGGTCATCTTTCTTTTGCTTGGGATAATAAATGGTGTCCCACGCGCAAATTGGTAATATCACTTGTACTTATATAGGTCTGGTGCCATCTCCTTATGTTTTTACTGTCAAAAACCTGAAAACATCGATCACTTCTTGCCTTCGTTTCACTTGCATCAGGAAAAAACATTTCGAAATGTTATTCAGAAAATTAAGAATTGCTGTTAACTCTGAAAACATTCTTTCCCTTGGGGCATCTTCTCTGGGCCACAGTACGTTTGCTTAGCCGTATGCGAATTTCTTAGGGACACAAGAAGAATCCCTTGTTATTTATTCTCAATCAAAATTTGGCACATATACGACTTCCATCGCGTTATAATTCATTGTATTCGATATGAATGGCACATTCCTATTTTTATTAGTACATAAAATAATATTCATTCTAAAGAGATAGGGCGTGCAAACACGGCCACAACAAACAAGTCAGGACACCACAAACGCCGGCGTTTGTGGTGCGTTTGTGGTGCGTTTGTGGTGTCCTGACTTCTTTCTTGTGTCCGTGTTTGCACGCCCTATCTTTTCGGAATGAATACTTCTCAGCTCTCAGTTATTATAAAATAACAATTCTTCAATTTTTCTATATGCCCTACAGGGCCGATTAGTTCCTTTTCCTTCGTCTAAATTCTAAATTTCCCCACTTATATTACAAGAATGAAGGGTCAAGCAAGCAAGCAAGCAAACCGCGTGAAAGTGACAGAGGCTGTTTTTCGCTTCAGGGCAAGTAGCGCTGAAAATATGCACAAAAAATAAAACAAAAAGAATGTCTTTTACCCAAAATCTCTGGGGAAAAAACCTGCAGTCATTACACGAGTATATATTGTAGATGAGTTTGTCTGTGTTCAAATAAGCATTTCTTGAAAATTGACACTTGGGTTGTTCGCAGTCGGCGACAGACTCACTTTAGCACGAAAAACGTCACGGCCGCCACTTTCTCGGCACACCTGTTTACGAAACCGAAACTGCGTTACCACCACTTCCGCTCACATGACGAGCTTACCAGATGAAAGCGCGAGCGCGGCGTTATGGCGTTGCCGCTTGCGTGATATCGAGACGCTCGTTGTCTTCTGCAGGCGTGTCTCCTAATGTGAAAGTGTCCACCTCTAACGTAGCTGAAAACGCGCTCGTTTCTGAAACTGGATCCCGCACGCAGCCGATCATTATGGAGCGCTTAGAGTCATGTGTGGCAGCGCTGCAGGACGAGAACGTTCTGAAACGAGCTGTTCAGGACGCTAAAGAATACGCGATCTCTCGCGGTGAGTGTCGTCATTCTGTTGTAGTGCAACGAAGAAAGATATTCTGGTGGTTGTATAATACTGGCATTGATTACTGCAGTGATCGATATGCATGATCGCATCAAGAGCGGATTGTAATGTTGCTGTTGCAATGGATTGTAACGATGTTTCAACATTTGCGAAGGTAGATCTGAGTACACACCCCCTTTGTGGCGGCAGTGTATGTGTCTGTAGCATTAATCTGAGCACTAAAGAACATGATGTTAATGTCCAACAAGCAGCGCTCTCTAAAAAAAGAAACATTCACTCACACACAAAAAAAAGCACACGCAAAGGATTTGGTGGTGTATTGCAAGTGCGCCGTTTTTTCTCCATATGACCTAACTTCAAACCTCCTCTGAAACTAAATTTATGACTTTCAGACCATCTCAAAGTCTATATATTTACTCCTGCCGCTAACGATGAGTCCTAATATCATCTCTGCATGTGATTGTTTCCCTTCTTGGAGTGCGTTTAGACGTAATTCTTAAGTTCGGTCTACATATGACAGACATCAAGAAAAATATTGCTTTCGGTATTTATGCATTATTTAAAGCTAGGCCATATTTTCCCCTAATATGCATCCAAAGTCATTTGAACTATGGTATAGCTATCTGGGGGAGCACATATGCGAATCATACATTTCATCAGTACAGCACATCCAGAACCAAGTAATCTGTATTGCTACTTGCAGCCCTCACCTTTCAAATGCTCGCTCACTACTTAGGCAATGTAGTGCATTTTGTGTATTACAGTTGTTTCAATTTAATTGTACTGTTCTTTTTTAATATTAAATCGTCAGCTACCTTTCGACATTATCAACCATGACTATTAAAAAATTCTAACCATACACATTTTGCATGAGAAGGAATTTTATTATTACCGCGAGTTCGCACTAATGACAGCATTAAATCTTTGTCGTTTACAGCCATTTTATTATGTAACTCTTTGCCACTCTATCTAAAGCATCATCTGTATACTTTCAAAGAAATCTAAAAATCTTCCCTCTGTCATCATGATTGATTCTGCTATATCTATTATGTCCTTTTTAACTCGTATCACAGTTTTTGTAATAATTTCTTGTTTATTTATTGCTGTTTTCTATAGTTTAGTGTTTGCTTCGGTTGTTCTTTTTCACGACTTCATTAATGTTTGTTATTCATGCTGTGTCCCCATGCATTTTTTAATGAATGAATTTTTCATCATGCGTCTCACCAAAGCCTTCGTACTATGGGTCCCAAGTCTTTATGACTCCTCACATGTTCTCTATGGCTACTTCGCTAACAATAAACTTGAAACTTTTAAAGTTTGTGCATTATCGTCCAAGCTAGCACTGTTTTGACCACAAGCTATTGCAGTCCAAGTGTACGAATCACATATATCATCAAATTTTGAATTAATGTAGCAGTTAACTGCATGTAAGTCATAAATATACTGTGCAAGCAAGTGCTTTAACAGCAGGGATATGCTTTAGCAGAGTTCTGTGTTGGTGAGGTGACGCTGTGTCTGACTTCTCTTTTATGCCTTAAGTTGTTTTACATTGATTGTGCCACATTACCTTGTTTACGGTAGAGATTATGTGCACACCTCTGAGCTCTCCTTGGAGAAGTAATTCAAATGAGCTGCACGTGCGATGAAAATAGTTGGGTGTTCTGTTGCACATCAGTAGGCATGAGCTGCCGTTTCTATCCAGCACAATTTTTTCTGTACCTTTGTTTGCAGGTGTATGCATGAAGTCGAAGTCGCGTGAGCCAGATAGCTACACGTTCGTGCCGTTCTGCTTGCTGCCGTCGCCCTACCCACGCGAGGCCTTCCAACAAGTGAAGTCGTTGCAGGAGGATATCAACCTACTCATCCACCGTGTGGCGCATGACTACAGTTTTCTTCGTGATTGCCTGCAAAGGCAAGTTGACAACGATGAACTGACTGTCCCACACTTGCTACTTAAATCACGGCTACAGCTGTAACATTGATTGCGGGTGGGTGCACTTTCACCGAAAATGCAACCACCCCCCACAAGAAAGCATTTTAACACTGGAATTGTCAAACCCCCCTTAAATGTGCTTAATAGGAATGCAAAATACAAGATTGTGCTCTGAATGTAGTCAGGTTGACGCATGCTGCCTCCCTCGTTTCAGCATTGTGCCGTAACTTACTGTCCCTCTTTACAAGGCTGATGTTCATGCGAAGATAAAGGCTTGAAATGATCAGCTGCTGAACTAGGAATGTCACTAGAGACGACAGTTAACAACAACCTTCCTTATGACATCGCTGCTATCACCTGCTCATCTGCTTTCATGAAAGAGGTGTCTGCGTTTTTCTCACCTTAATAATGCTTTTACTATTATAATCCCGCCCCTTATGTAATACCCCTGAGTGGGGTCTTTAAGGAGTAATGAATGAATGAATGAATGAATGAATGAAGCAGTTGTGGCCCTGATGAAAAGTCTTTTTGTTGAAATGTTGGCTCCAGTGACATTCCTTCTTTGACAACTTCTCATCACTTCAACTGAAGAGCACGGGCTGTGCTTTGATTCAATCAGTTTCTGGTTTAGTAGTTTTAGTGTGTACCGATGAATACCATGTATGTTTTTGGGTGTAGACATACAAGTTCACTTGTTAGCTCATGATAGTTGCATTATGTTTTAAACGTGTGGTCAATGTAATAAAATGACAGATTTAAGTCTTTAGTGAAAACACATTCCAGCGTTCTGAAGCAACATACTGAAATAGCTGTGTTGATCTTATTAAGTATGATCACATTCACGTCCCGCCATTTTTTTGTGACGCAACAAACTGGCAGATTGTGTAGTACAAATGGCATAACATTAGTTTATTAACTATACATAAGCTTGCCCAAACACATTTCAAACTAAATCTATTTTTTACTGACAAGTATTCTGTAGTTTTCTACAGTATATCAATAAATATACCATTTCACTCAATTGTTGAATCAAATAGGCGTGCCTTAACATATCTGACAATGTATAATATGTAACCACTGCTCTCTGTCATGCCATTCGGCAATGAGAGTATTTTATATACATAAATAATAAGCTTCTTTTAGTGCTCAGCTGCTGATCCGAAAGGTGTGGTTCAGTCCCAGCTGGGGTGATTGCATTTTGATGGAGGCGAATAGCTGGAGGCCTGTGTACTCAGATTTAAATTCACATTAAAGAGCCCCAGGTGGTCAAAATTTTCTGAGCCCTCTACATTTGTGTGCCTCATAATTATATCGTGGTCTTAGCATTTGAAACCTCGGAAATCATCATTATAACTCCTTCTATACTTCCCATTAGGAGGTGATGTCACAACAGTGCGTTGTATAGTTATCGGTAGCTATAACCAGCAAAAGTTAAAAAGCTTTTCGAGCTTTCTCGGACTACTGATGTCAGCAAAGGGCAAAACTTCACCTGTGTAATACGTAGTCCCTGTATTTTAATATTTTTGTAGTCTACGGAGTTCGTCACGCCACAAGTAACAATGACATTTTGGTAAGGGACTACAGTGCCCCAAGTTCTTCACTTTGCAGGGTTTCTTCAACACATAGTCTCACGAAGGGACACCTGGGTAAACTAGTCCAGTGCTTTTGCTTGACTCTCCATCTTCTGTGTTGGTCTTTTTCTGGGGTCATCCCCCCCCCTCCTCCCTCTATTAGTTACATCTAAGCCTAGATGTGCATCTTGGGTGCAGCCATATTGTTCTGCTGGCGGGGTACTTTCTGATTTTCTTGGAACACCTAGGCGAAGAGTACACTCAGCATCTTTCGTCCCTACAGCTGTCATTGACGCGTTTCCTATGGGCACATACTGACCGACTAAACACACACATCATGCAGCTAAAAGAATGCACGAGGGAACTTTTCTCTACAGGAGCGGGGGGGGGGGACTTTGCTAAAGCTAGGTGGAATGTCTCCCCGCTGCTCTCTGTCACAAGCCTCATCTGGTTCTGTCTTGCTAAATACACTGAACTAGAATACACTTTACTGCAGCCATCCTCACTCTACTAACGCCACGTACAACAAGTTTAATTATTAAACACATTTTTCTTATGTTTCTCTTCGAAATCTGGGCATTTTCTGTGCACATTTCATGAGACATGAGATGCAAGAATTGATATTTTCTATGAGGGGGTGGGTTGGTTAACCCCTTTGCACTCCCACCCCCTCTGCTTCCGCCCATGTGACCACTACTGGTTAGTGTTTGCAATCTAACGTTTTGCACATAAAGCAGAAGATCATATAGTTTACTTATTGCTTTCTGTTCACTTTTCTGTCCTGTCAAAATTGTTTTAACATTTGTTTTCATCATACACCCAGCTTACTGTTCTTTGCTCTGCCACCTTTCTTACATTACTTGATAATTAGCTTCATCTACTTTTTTGTTTTATTTTAGTGGGCATGTCTGACTTACAAGTTATGAATGATGCACACTTGATTATTTTGATCAGTTACATATTTAGCTTTGTAGCTTAATGGTTACATACTCAGCTATGTTCACTGTAATCCACTTAATTGCTTCTAATCAGCTTTATTACTGATGAAACTAGCTGTTATGAGAGACGAGATTTAACCAGCAAAAGAAACCGAAAGCTTTTATTCAGATGAGTACAGGCGGAACTTCTTATAATTTGTTGACAGTTCTTGATTGACATCATTCAATCGGATGAAACGTGTACGTCAGTTTTCCCATATTCAACATCCTGCAGCTAGCCCTTTTATCACCTGCACATGGCTGGCTTGCACATTCGTACCCCTCTTTTGAAAGTCCTTTCAAGCCGTGTACAACTGCATTCGTTAGTAAAAGGTGCTGCTGAATTCTTCATTGTGTGCAGCCTGTGACATGTCTGACACAAACAGAAATGTATGACTCTGAAAGAAGGAATTTTTAGTCTGTCATGTACATGACACACATACACGTCTGATTCTGCATTTAAACGTGTACTGTGTGATTTCAGGGCACGTGAAAGAATGCCAGGTGGTCAAAATTATCTGGAGCCGCCCACTATGGCATCTCTCATAGTCTGAATTGCTTTGGGATGTAAAACCCCACAAACCCACCAACCAACATACAGGCAGCATGATTAGGGCCTACTAATGTGCATCTGTATTCGAAGTAGCATTACAATTTGGTCTACGTTTTCAAGAAACATTAAAATTTGCTAACGTCAGTTAGAATTCTTCATTTTAGTCTTAATGGCTTACTAGTGAAGGGCACTGTCAGTGTCGAGCTCCCCTAGATGTTGGCCCGCATATTCAAACAGCACATTTATAATTTGATAGTGATATCCAATTGAAATGTAGATTACAGAAAACCCTCTACAGATGATTTTTCAGCTTTTCACGGGTACTATCGGGAGTGCCTTCCCCTGGTCTCAGGAACAACAAAACACTCCACTTAAAGGGACCTTGAAACGGTTTTTTTAAGTTTTGTCAGCGTTTAGGCTAGAGCATCATCGAATCATTCGCACCACAAGTTAAGCAATGCACCGTGTACTAAGGCCGCTACGCATAGGCGTGTGCACAGGGGGGGCAGGGGGGGCGGCCGCCCCCCCTAATCACCTAAGAGGGGGGGGCACTGCGATGAACCTTTGCCCCCCCTGATAGGGAACCCTGCGCACGCCTATGCCGCTACGGGCAATTATATCTATATCCTCCTTCTCATCACTGCCTTGCCTCCTCAACTCATGAGACACGCTGGCATTGCTGGCAACCGCAGTGCTCTCATGAGCGCACTCGACGGTTTGAGATTCGCCCAGTCATGGCCTCTGATATTGCGCGCTGACAGGTTGAACGCAATCTCGGAGGCCATGGCCCACTGCGCCCAACAGCACGCCGCCTGGCAACAGAGACGAAGCTCGCGGAGTGGTTGATATCTGCTCCGACAGGTGCCGGCACACTACCAGCCGATCTTATTTTATTTCGTACGCATCCTGTACGGCGACAACCTGCAAAAGCATGCAGACAAACAAAAAGAATTCGAGAATGATTACCGATGAGCGTAAACTCGGGCAATGCGGTTGTGTCTTCAGGGGTGAAGTGACAGCCGCAGACACATGGATCGTGGCATTGACCGGATAGCGAGAGCGCGACGCTCCTTGCAGCGACGAGCTAAAGCGATTCCGCTCGCCAGATGCCTCACAAACATTAGACGATGTCGCAGCTTTACAGGTCACCAATTGCTAGATATGTGGTATACAACGCAGCTAGGGTAATTCATTGTGTCCAAGAAAAGAAGCCTCGAGATAAACACTGTCGCTCAGCTTACGTCAACACGGAGCACGTAACACAGGCAGACGACGCTTGCTGCCCACAGGAGGTACAGTGACGTGGACTGGACATATCCAGTCAGATCGGTCGCCGGTTGCTAGGAGTATTGGAACAATTCTACGTGTAAAAGGCGCCAGAAGTTAAAAGCTCGTTCGGCTGAGCCGCTGCGAACTGTAGCGATTCACATGTTTAAAATCTTGTAATAAATTACACAGTTGACACAGAAATTAAATCAGTCTTCAAATGATTCTTAGGACTTGCTTTACCAGCTCAATGCATTTATAAAAAATCATCAAAGCCATTTCAGGGTACCTTTAATAGATTACCCAGATGCAAGTACCACAGCATTGCTGTTTAGTGCACAAAGATTTGTGCAGTACAACACAGCCCTTTCCTTCGGCTTGTACACTGATCAACTTTCCATAGTTGCTTCTGCTAGCCGATAAAGATTTTGAAAACAGCTTGTGATGAAGAATAAACGGTGCGTGTAGAGGTGCGAACGATGCATTGAAAGAGCCAAGCCAGTATGTTTGATTTACTGTATTTGTGATGTGTTAATGAAAATTGGGAGGAAGGTGACCTAAAAGTGTTCACCTACTTTTGTGAGGAAGTAATTGGTAATTGTAATCGGTTACATTTTTTAATAAAGCAATTGCACTCCTTCACTTTTTTTCTTGATATTTTTATGTCTTAGAATGGGCACATTTCTAGTATATGTGGCAACTTTTTAACATGCACAGTTCTTGAAAATAAAGTCATGTTATGATGGGCCCACTCAGTGTAATATTATCTTTTCATGGTAATAGTACCTATCAGTTCAAGAGCACCCCACTTTCCCTTCTAGCTGTGTTATCAACAAGAACCAGCTATCACATTTTGTTGCTCGTGGTTAAAGCAACTTGATAAATGTTTCGAGCAATTGAAGCACAAATCGTCAATTCAGGCACAAGAGGTTAAAGATGGTGGGCATGGTGAGACCGTTTCGCCTTTAATGCTTGGCTTGTAAAAATTATCATTTGCAAAAAACATCACGGGAATTCAGTTCCTGGATTTCTATGCAAAAGCTGCAACCCCTGGAAAATCGGTCTGTTGATAAAGGCCTTAATGTATTTGAGCAGTTTTTATGTCGGTCAGTCATAAGTTACTTAGCAATGTGATAATCTTGAATTGGCTTAAAAACTTAAAACTTGTGCTGAATTACTGCTCCCTCAACGACTGCTCCCTCGAGTCCCTCAACAACACGGGGAGCTCGCTCATCTTTCTTTTTATTTATACTACTTTGCGAAGTTGTAGCTCACATTACCACAAGCCTACTTCCAGCTCATAGGCGGACGTGTTCATAATAAGAAGGAGCACCATATGGATAGGGTACTGATGGAAACAGGCGCACTGACATTCACACACTGCATGCTCAAAAAAACAAGCACGGATCTCTTGGCTGGTGAATCAGTCTTCTCTCAGTTCTCTACGTGATTATTTTTTATCGTGCATTACAAACTGGCCCTGTCACACAACTTGTGTCACTAATCGTGAAATCTAGCTCAACTCTGGTATTTTTCATTCGTTTAGCTTTCTTTTTTCCATTCAAGCTGTTGCTTCCTGTAGCTGAGAAGTGTGACCAAAACCCCTTTATCAGAAATCATGACGATGGTTCTGTTCTCTTTGCAGTACCATTGAGACTGACGAGTTCACAGCTTCCATTTTCAACATCTACCAAAAGGTTTGGGAGGCTGAGTTCCCACAGGTAATGTGCCTTGTTACTGCTTTTCATAGTTGTACTTACCACGTTGCTGATCATAGTTGTACTTACCACGTTGCCAACACGATGCTGATCCCAGTCAGGATTTATGTGAGACATTATTATTTATGCTTGATATGATATTGCACTCTTGAAGTTTTATTCACTTAGTGTCTACTGCTTGCAATGAGCTGATGTGATAGCATAGCAGCCAAGTGGTTGTGTTTCTAATGTTGAATTCCAATGGCAGAGTCGGAGCAGCCGATACACTCTGCGAGCGAGCACTTGACTCTGGCGTAGAGCAGCGCCTTCCAATCCGCGATTGGAACACAATCTGCGCCACTGGAGCAAGGAGAAAACGGAAGTGCTTGAGGTGCCCAGAATACCTTGCGTGTAGTTATTTCATTCTGCTAATCCCGCTGTCGAATTCCCGCTCGTATGCAGCAGTTTCAGCATCGCTGTCACTATCCAATGAATCGCTCGTGCAGGAACTGGAGTTCTGACTCGGAGCTGTCGCTATCGATCAGCGGAAGCAATGCCGCACGATTTTTCCAGACGCCCATGTCGTGCGCCATTACTGTCAAAACATGCGACACCGGCAGCGCCCCCAAGCAGGCAAACGTGTTAAAGGAAGTATGTCACGCCGAGTTCCAGTCCACTCCGCCAATTTTCGCGAAGCAACTTTTCCTGCTCCACGGACTGACTCCTGCTCTGAATCCACTCTGACTCTTCCATTGAAACGCTTGACTCCCGCCCTCACTCGGCCATTGGAACACACTTGCTTCAAAAGGAGCAGAAAAGCTTGCTCCGACTCCGCCATTGGAATTCAACATAAGCTCGAGGATGTGTGCTCTGTTCCTGGCAATGGCAGCTACATTTCGATGGGAGCGAAATTCAAGAACGCCCATTTAAATATATAAACAGCTTCATTTGACACCAACCAAATACATATTTTAAATACCCTACGTTTTAGACTCGGACTACTCCTCCTTTGAGTGTGCAGTCGGCTGTCCTAATGTCACTCTTATAGCCTGTCCTTTCATCTCCCCACCAGACATTCACTGGCACTGTGGAGACCTTGTGCCTACAAAAGTTGCGGGAGTGCGTGTTCACCATTTCAAATTCATCTTTGTTGTCTCTGTGTGCCACAACTTCAAAAAGAGACATTCAGCCGAATTCCTTTGAACCTCCAAGATGACTTTCAAACCTGGGTCAAATTGGTAGTCATGTGTCTGCAAGTGTTCCCTAACCCTTCTGTGTAGATTGAAATTATGCAGGTTGTTTTCATGCTGATGGAGGTGACCTAGAAGGTACTTTCTCCTGCCAATTTAGGAAAATTCACATTCAGAACAAAGAATCTTGTAAGCACTTCACCATGCCTTGTTTATGGAGGACGGTATTTTCTTTGTCCTTGAAGGTAATGGATGATCAAGTAAAATGGTTTGTAGGGGACATGTATTCCCTCCTTCTATTTACTTTTGAGTGACTTTCCAACCAGGAAGATGTCTTCCGAGTATTTACCTTTGAAGAATACCCATGTACTTCTTAGGTTCTGGTGCACATTAAAGGGACCTTATAGGCAAATATTAAGTCGACGTTGATTGTTGAAATAGCGGTCCAGAAACCTCGTAGTGCTGCTTTTGTGCCAAGGAAGTGCTTATTTTGAAATAAAATCACGTTTTTATTGGTCCGCATCGCGTTAGCGCGCTTCAAATCTCCCGCCTGAAAATACGACTTTCATACGTCACTGCTGCCGTGCCCAACGTTGCCCGCTTTTACTGCGCGGCCGCCGACACTAGTAGCAGCCGAGCGGAAGTAGCGGGACCCACAGTAGCAACAACTAAAGTCCCTAGATTTTTCCTTTTTACTTAAGTACCGACAACTGCCTCCTTTCACGGCCCCCTCTCACGCGCAGCTGGCGTCCGACGCCATTTTCTTCCTAACTTAGAAGATTTACAAAGCCATGTGCGTCTATGTACATTAGCCACGCATCTTTCAGCGGACAATATGCTACCGCGACGCGCCTTTCTCCTCCCGTCAACCCCCTGTCATTAGTGAATGGGGAACGCGTTTCACCAGGTGCTGGAAAAGAGTTAGGAAGAACATGGCTACCGAAAACGAGCGTTAGCCAATGAGATTCGTCGCCGGCGCTTCAATGGTTGTCGGTACTTAAGAAAGAAGAGGGAAAAATCTAGGGACTTTAGCAACAACGGCGCTGCGGCAAAGACTTGCTGGGCACATTCAAAGCCTTCACCAAGTTGCGGTTGGTCTCGTAATCCTCAGTACGAAAGTGCAGCAAGCACACACGCAGAGGTTTTGACTGTTTAGCACACTGGCGCAATGGCATGACACTAAGCCACTTCGAGCGTAAGGGTTCATTCCGCGGCACCCAGTGAAAAGACACACCGGTTTCCTTGCTGCAGCACTGGCGTTGTGCACCATTCGGGCATCCGGCAATATCAGACGCATGCGGCATTTTGTCGAACTTTCTGTCAGAGTGACTTTCACGAGCGCGCAAAACACGCACGGCAGTACGCGATCCCGAAACTACCACTGAGACGGGCGAGGCGCAGTTCGGCGAAAACGCAACCTTTGAACCACGCGCGCCGTTCGTTCCCCATGGCAACGCCACGGAGGTTTTGTTTTCCATGAATCAAGCGGAAACGAACAAACAGCATTTTATTATGTCTTTTGATGCTCGGGATGTTCTTTTCTTACTGCTGCTAGTTTGATTACTAGTGATTTATTGTAGGCCGACTTCCATACGTCATCGGTATCACTTCGAAAATGTCCCACTCGTGGCGCTCATCATGTGATACACTTAGCTTAATTTCTCGGTAAGTAGGGCACTGCTGTTGATAATATTGCCGTTTCAGAAGTTGTCATACATTGGGCTTTCACTCTGACATAAATTGTTATTTGCCTTTAGTGTCCCTTTAAAGAACCCCCAAAATTGATGCAGATTGATGCTGCCATTACTGCACATCTCAATCATATTGTGGTTTGCGCAATTAAAACCCAGGAAGTTCAATTTATTTATGCTGTGGTTTTGGGGAAACATATCTTTGCAGCAGTTTACTATTAGAATGCTCAAATTGAGGTTTATTCTGAACCATGTAGCAGCCTTCCCTTTCAAATAAGGGGTCAAGGAAGGGTCAAAGTCAAAGAAGAGCACAGGTCTGGCGGCCTCAAAAGGCAGGGAAGATAGATGGGCACATTCATTGTGTTGCACATCGGCCCGTAAAGGCTGACGAAAGAGCTTTGAACAACCAGACCAGTTCACTGTCTTTTACTTGCATGTCCACCATTGTGTTTAGCAGCGGTGAAAGTGTGCTTTACGTTAAAATGAGCAGTCATGCTTTAATTGCACTGACAACAGCTGCAAAGCCTGGAAGTTTCATCACTGATGGGATGGCAGTGCTCTCTGGCCAAAATGCTGTTTTCCCATAGCAGTGGTGGCAGGTGAACCCAGACGTATGCAAGACTGCTACTGCAGGATGATGAGCATGGCAGTGATGTGTAGTGGCAACCAACTAACATGGCAGTGGAGGGGTTTCACCATTGGTGGAGCTCCCTGAAGCGAGGCAGAGCCACAAGTGGAGTGGATGTCAATGTGTACCATAGGAGCCCATCGTGACACAAGCTAAGAAGTTGTTATGCCTTTGAAGGAAGTTCCTCCCTAGTCTGGGCTTTGGTATCATAAAGCATAGCATGTACTCCTCGTACATGGGACCCAGATATCCCCATCTATTTTCTAGAAATTATTCTACAAAGTAAATACAATCAAAGCCACTACATTTCGAGCTGGTACAATGCTCCTTGGTCTGTAAAGCATTCCTTTCACTACCGGCTTATTGATTGCGGGTGTCGACACCCACTTCTAACCAGGGCCATCTGCCGAACTTACACATGATCACAGGAAAGTGTGTGTGAATACACCACAGAAGCGTGACATGGGACATTTCTTTTAACATGCCTCACTTGACAGCCAACTTTCTGGGCCTTCCACTTTCTCGTGATTAGCCATTTGACCTTTGCACGAAGCATACCCGACTCATTGAGGGCAGAAATGAAAACCTGAACACCATTTTCAGCAGAGGCGCGCCAGGATTTTTTTTAATGGGGTGCACTCACGACAACGAAGTTCCTTTAGGGGGCAGGGAGGCAGGGACCTTATGTGTTGTGTTTTAAATATATTTCCTCTTAGGGGGGCAAAGGGGGGACAGGCAGAAATTTTGGGGGGGCTGCCGCCACCGGCTACTTTCTAAAGGCAATGGATCGATTTATGTGTGTAAGAAGTACAGCTATATTTTTATGCTCCTGTTGCTTCACCCATGCGCCCCCGCCCCCCGCCTCCCCGACCCCCCCGCCCACCTTTCTTAATGACCTGTACTAGATTTCCTTCTGCAAAAGAAAGCCTTCCCTCGCGAAAGCCAGCCTCTGTCATTTTCATTTCCTCTGCATTGAGGCTGTCATCCAACTCATGTGGACATGATTTTTCCAGCACAGAGTGAAAACAAGATGAGACTGTCACATTTTTTCTACCTTCGTGTGACCCAAGGTACAATTCAAAAGTGGCTTGACTGACCTCGGGGCATGTTTCCAACTCGTGACCAGGGGAGAACATCAAGGACAATTTAAAAGACTAGAAACAGTCTTCATTCATGCACTGAGATGGCAATTTTAAGCCAATGCCTTCCTTTTAAAGAATGACAGTGTCTCTTCAATCTGTGAATCCTGACAGCTGTCATTTATCAAAACTAAGCAACCATCCATGTACTGAAAAAGATTTCATTGCTAACCTGTGCATGCTTTCCAGCTTGTCAACTTTGCTACATACATAGCTAAAAATAGAGACGTCAGAGCCAATGCAAGTTCCTGCCTTTCGCTGATAATGTTTGCCATCAAAGCGAATGTACATGCAACTTAAATATGAGGGTGAAGGTTCAAGGAAAGCTTTTACTGACTGGGAGAGATACCACTTCCTAATCTGAACGCAAGCTCATCATCGTTCATAGTGGTGTAGTATTTGGGAGCAAGCATGAGCTGCTGGCACCCCCTCCTTAACTTTGCCTACAGCCCCTCCCCCTTCCGAGTCGCAAACCTAAGCAGCACCAATGGCCGACTGCATTTTGTTCTCGACACGTATTATACTGCTGGACTGAGCCTCACAGAAATGAAGTTGTAAGTTTTTATTACAACAATGACAGGTTTACATTGTTTTCTCTTTATGGTGAAATGACTATAGAATTGTGTTACTAAGCACATGTCTGCAGATTCAATTCTGGCCCCAATGGTCACTCTCTAAAGGGTGCATCGTGCAAAGACGCTCATGTACTGTGCCTCGGTTGCATGTTGGAAAACCCCACATGGCCACAATTTATTCCAAGCCCACCCACTATGATGTGTGTCATACTTGGTTGGTGGCTCTCTGGCATGTAAAACCCAGAAATGCAATTAATTTCCTGCTGTTTGCAGCCATTAAGCCTGGGCCTGCTGAGGAGTGACTACATGCTTGACCTGAAATCGGGTGACACCAAGGAACTGCACAAGGCCCGCCCCAAGCAGGTGGAGGTGAACACCATTGCCTCCTCGTTCGGTGGGATCACACCTCCACTTTGCAAGCTGCAGAAGTACGCACTTCCATCTTTCGCTCTTTCTCTGGCACTCTAATGGCAGTGTGCCAGGTCAACGTGTATTATTTGTACATTTTGCTTGTCTGAAGTAAGCTTAAAGTGTACAAAAAATGAACGGAATGGCTTACACAGGGTGATTCTTTTAGAAGTGACCTATTTCATTTGGCTGTAGTTTTGTGACAAAGTATCCGATTGTAATACGGTTTGCTGGAAAACATCCAGGAAGGAGTCAAAATTTAATGGCCTGTCCCGTTTTTTGATTTACAGCACTGAAAAAAAAAAGATTAAATAAGAAATGATGAAAACCACGAAATGCTATACAAGGAGGTATGGCTAGTCTGGTGCAGCGTTCGCATCAGTCAGCGTGCAGGAAGTTAGCGACGCAAGGTTCATCATGTTACGTTGACACAAAAACCAAGAACTCGAGACTCCCACCCACGCGCTACGCTACGTTCGCATGCGAATTTGCACACGTCGGGCGTCACTCTTGTATGGAATTTCGCGGAATGTTGCGGTTTTTGTTATTTCTTACTTATTCTTTCTTTTTTTCCTCGTTGCACATCAAAAAACGAAACAGAGCATTAAATTTTCGTCCTTCCTGAGTCTTTTGCCGCAAACCGCATCATTGAAATCGGATAATTTGTAACAAAACTACAGCCTAATAAAATAGGTCAGTTCTAAAAGAATAACCCTGTATATAATCACCGTTTAAACACACCCTGCAGTGGCTATCACTATTGAGGGGTGTAGTAGTTTTTAAACATAAAGTGTTTTATTATTTAAGCTAGAATGATGAAAACTTAAGTGATTATGTGTTTTCATGTGGTGATATGAAATATGAACTCATCTGCAGCTATGCTATACCATTAATTTTGAAATTAATTATTTATGAGCACATCTTTTGATCACATTTTGATTAGTCTAGCTGCAGAGATCTTGCCGAATTAAATGTCATTGGATTCCACACACATAAAGGAGCGCCACATGTGTAATTTATGGTTCTGGCTTTCCTAGAATAAAAGTCATCAAGTGTCAACACTCTAATTTGAATAACTGAAAAAAAGTGCTTTCCTTGTTTAACCCTTAAAACATTTATAAGTTCTAAGTAATAGCTGACACCCTTTTATACTCTCTAATCTTTTCAGCACAACAAAAATGATCACAGTTAAGTGCGCTGAAGCTGAGAGAATAGCAAAAAACAAAACTCCATCTGTCGTTGATGTGATACAAAATGCTCTTGTGGCCAAAAGAATGATCTAGGATGCATGAGAAATAGTGAAGTTATGCATCAGTAATGGCAGAATCCAAATATATATTTCTGAAAAATATATTTTTTTGCAATTTTCATTTCCAAAAAGCAGCTTCTGCCTTGAACTGGTGATGATGTTTGATAATTTATAAGTTGCTGGTTAGATGTTTTCCTCAGTGCGCAGCGAACTGTCTGGGAGAACATAAATTTGTGTTAAAGTGCTGTCACTGGCATCCGTTTACTCGTGGTGTTACCAAGAGTCACCAGGGACTTGGTGGCACTTAACAGCAACAAATAAAACAGGCAAGCCCTGCGTGCCATTCCAAAAGAGGCTGTGTTAAGCTAGTTTCTTTTTTCCTTATTTCCTTGCTTTCATTTTTTTTTTCTTTAATGGCGTAGCTGTTGACACGATGGCTATGGCGTAGGGTTGCCACTGGCCTGGTTTTAGACCGGCCCGGCCGGTTTTTTAGACAGTGGGCCGGTTGCCCATCAACACCTAAGACCGGCCATCATTGGCTGGTTTTTTCAGCCATCCTGACGCGATTATTCATTTTATTTTATTTTTTGCATTTTATAAGTGTGAATTCAGCAACTTCGAAGATATTACATATTTTTCGTCAGTCACTAAAACTCACGCATTTTCAACCAATTTCTATCTTGTGCCCATAAAAATGTGAAGTAATTGATCCCTCTTGTTATACCGATCGTTTAACTGAAGTGAAAAATGAACATCAGTGGTTACGTGCTTGCATCATGAGCTTATATTCTGTGCATTCAAAGCAGCAAAAATTACGTCAATGTCTGTTTCTTCGGCCATCGTAATGCGATTATTCGTTTTATTTGTTTTAAGACAGGAGATCTCAACCTGAGAACGAAAGCTGGCTCCTCGCCGGGAACGACATGTAGTAATAATAATTGCTGGGGCTTTACATCCCAAACGACTTGTATTTTTATGATCGTGGCATTGTTTTCTGTTTTCAGCAGAAATTAAACCACCTTTATAAGTACCCCGCTCACCCGAACAGTCAGTTTTTTCTAGTGGTAAGGTGGCAACCCTACTATGGCGTGAGCCCTTATTTCTCACTGCAGTGATTTAGAAACACACTTACACTTAAAGTGCAGCACAGCTGTGGATATGAAGCAGATTACGTCATGGATGTCAGAGCTGGTGATTATGTCATCTGACAAAACGTGGACACACACACCAGTCAGCATGGGGCTTTGTTCAAAAACCACTTCGTGACTGTGCTGCTGAAAGCTGGATGCATTGAACAGTTATGAAACTTAGATGACAGGAGGGATAAAAGGGACGCAGTGCATTCCCGTAGCTTTGGCAGCTGCACTTGGGGCTTCTCTGTTGTTGGATATGAAGACACACACACTCAGAAATAATTAAAGGTCAGTTTGGTGAAGTTCACCACACTTTTGGTGACACCGTTGTAATGTGACTTTTGACAGTCACGCTGAGTTCACTAGTGTAAGCATCTGCAGTTTGTGATTCAGTATACGGCCTGTTTAATACAGAAAGCTACACCATACATGACTCAAGTTTTAAACCAACTGCGCTTAAAAATCTGAGCAAATATTCACTGCACAGTTGAAGAAAAGGGGCCACCGACAAATCCGCTAGTACAGTCAAACCTCGTTACAACGAACCCCACATTAACGAACATTTCAAATTAACGAACTTTTAAGAAATCCCGTGCCGACTGCTTATAGTTTCAATGTAAAAATATTTCACTACTACGAACTTCAGAATAACGAACACTTCAGAATAACGATCGTTATTTAATTCCCGTGCAACCTTAACAACACCTCAGTACTACGAACTTGCATCCCGAAATGCGAGGATTCTTAGATTTCAGTATATCGGTCATGGCAGTCGGAGCTGTAAGGTAGCAGACGACGCAACGCGAAGAGCGGACGCCCTCCCGCTAAAACCTGAGATGGCACGGGAGGAGAAAGACGCGGACGGAGAACTTTCCCTTCGTTGCGGAGGCGACAACGCATGAGGTTTTGTAAAGGCCCAACCGCATGCATAGCACGCGACTTTCGAGCGAAGGCGACTGCGACAAACGGGCTCCGTCGCGCTGCTCGATTGAAAACTATTGCGCGCACGCAGGCAAATTACGAAAAAGAATTACAGAGTAGATGAATGACAACATGCCAAATTTATTATTGTCTTGTTTGAGATAAGGATGCCATAAAAGCGTTTCGTGACTTTCTTTTTTCGCAATCTTATGTTTAACCGCGACAGTAGTATCTGCTGTGATCCCATGGGGCGCCCGGAAGCGTACGCTGCCTACGCTACGTCGCACTTTGCAAACTGCGTTATGTTGGGGTTAGTCCATGAGGCGCATCTCGACAACGTTTCCTCTTGCCGTCATAGAACGTTTAAGAAAAGCCGCAGCGCCTCACATCGTTGCTTCGCAGGGAGAAGGGCTACCTCACACGACGACGATGTTGACATTGCAGCAAGCTACCACCAATGCAGCAAGCTACCACCGAAACATCAAAACGAACCGTCGATCATAATAACGACAAAATACGGCCGCTGCCTCGCTCTCCGCGTGAGATGGGGCTGTAAAGAAGGTAGTCCATAACTTGCATTCTTTGAAGTACGCGCCGATTGGAAGCATCACGAGCAAATTACAACCGAAGCGAGGGTCAGAGATGCTGCCACGTTGTCGGATATCGTCATGCTCACTTCCGGGCGACAAACGATGTTTTCTGGCTTTCCAGAAACGTGGGGTGCTATCGCGGAACGATTCTATTTCAGATTCCAATGCCTTTCGTGCTTTTCGCGCTTGGCCAGTGGTCAGAACGACGGTCCGTCCGCGTTATCAGCGCGATCAGCCAGCCGTGTGGAATCGGAAATAGCATCGTTTCGCGATTGCACCCCTGCGACAAGCGACGGCGATGGATGGCCCTCCGCGACAGCAAATCTTGTCGGCCGTCGCTCAAAACTCGCGTGCATGCAGTTGGGCCTTAAAGGATTGCAGCGATGACATGGACGACGATGTCACGGTAGCACCCGAAGATCGCGACGAGTCCGTGTCGGCCACAGATGCGTTGGACTACTTGAGGAAACTCCGCATATTCATAGAAAAAAGCGGAACAGCGACTGAAGCGGCACACAAAAATGCGGACGGTCTAGAATCGTTCGTGACGCAGAGTTTGTGCTGCACCCGTCAAAAAACGATCACGGACTGTTTCAAATAAACGTGCCTTGTCCGACGTTCACGTGTGCATTGTTGTGAGAAACGAGTTCAAGGACGTACCGTTGCAAAGGTAGGACGTTTGCGTTACTGAAATTCTATTGTTATGGTAAATTTTTGGGCTTTCACTATAACGACCTTTCAGAATAACGAACATTTTTCCGCGGTCCCCTGAAGTTCGTTATACCGAGATTTCACTGTACAACTTATCACTGACAGTCCTATCACTACTTCAACTATCATTTTTTGGCAGTGCATGTGGCGGACGCCACGTACTTGGTATGTGATAACCCAAGCATACCATGCCACCATTCGCTGCAACCGCCTTGTGTGGCGCCACAGGGGAACCCCGGCAATTTCTTGATGCTCACTAATCTCAGTAAAATCTTGAACATACCGTATATAGTACTTCTGTAATGGCTGCAGGTTTTTTTTTTTAGATCTGGGGTGAAAATTGTGGGTGCGGCTGTTAGACGAAGAAAGAGACACAACATCTTTTTTTGTGAATATTCTTGCCTGTACTACTTGTCTTTATTGAACTGCAATACTCGCTTGTACTAGGAGAAGCGGAAAAGAAAAGAAAGCAGCAGACTTCTTTTTTTTTTGTTTCGTTTCGAGGCAGACGTTCTCACATTTTGTGCGACAGCAGAAAGAAGGGTTCTTCCACTTCATGAAGCGCCGGATCCACCCATTGCTGGGTTTAGACGCTCTAACAATAATGCCTTTGTCTTGTGTGATGTCGAGCGCTTTCACATGCAGCATCTCCGTCGAAAGTGTATAGCTGTTGCTGCTCATCTCCATTACGTACTCTACAAGTGAGTCTTTTATCTCTAGGAACTTGCCTTTTTTTTTTTGCCTCGGGAAGCGCACCTCTGTGCACTTGTTTTTCTAAGCACCTCCTTGGGAGCACCACCATCACACATTTTTCACCAACCTCGAACACCCGACCAACCGGTCCGATGTTTCGGAAAAAAACTTTGGAATTATCGCACCACACTACAGATAACACTGCTAACCTTTTCAAAAATGAAAGGTGTGGCGAATACATGCGGAATTTTAAATATATTTTTGGAGAAACTTTTTTAATGAAGTTCTGGGTGCAGCTTTTACATGGCGCGGCCATTGCACGAGTACATACGGTATGTTCTCTTTGATACTCAGATGATATGGGCCCAACAATACAGCTTCAAGTGATTTAGTTTGTCTGAAGATGAATTTTAAAGATTGGTAGTAAATTCCAGAATCGTATCTTTGAATGCAGGCTACCGTGTGTTTATAATGTTTCTATATCCTCCCTAGTATGCTACCTCGCTTTGCGCAGCAGTGGGTCATAAGCAAACGGTGATCCTTGTGCGCTCAAATAGTTGAAGTGGTGACTGTCAAGTTCCAAAAAGCTTTCACAGCTCAATCCAGTGTCTGGTGACATTACCAGCTTCTCTACTCTAGCGCTAGAGTCGCATGTGCTATGTTTTTACTATGACAGGGTATAATGCGATGTCATTGACTTTGTGCGAAGCAGCTACCCATTTTTGTACCAGTTCGGGCACCTCGTTTTTTCATTATTTAAAATAATTGACGAGTTTCTAAGCAAATTGAGGCACCATAGCTGGAACAGGACTGTCAATACTGTTTGGATAGTATTTGTCAATACTATTTAAATACTATTTGCTTGATTACACCAGAGCTCCCCTTTAAATGTGTCACCTGGACAAATGAAAGCAGCGTCACTGTCATCACACTTGCCTGACAGAATGCGCACTGCACTCATGCACAATAGGAAGAGGCAAAGGCAAGAGGAAGGAAACCTTACTATTTCACACACACTCTCTTACATGCAGCCAAGCAAGGGACAAGGCACTGTGCTAGCATAGTAAGTGACGCAGTGCACACAATTAGCTAGAAGCATTGAAACACGGCTCCACACAACAGCAGAAGTACTACCTGCTGTTACTTGTAGCCGTGTTTCAGTGATGCCACGGAGCGTGGAGTTGCGTATTACGTTTCAGTGAAGCTTTTTTTTTCCCATGAAGGTTTTTGTTCAGTCAGCAGATCGCTGTACGAAGGAGTCCCTGAGATTCCTTCTTCGTGAGCGTCACTTTGCATTGTGGACAGCAAAAGAAGTTGCAGGGTACTAAATCCAGCAAGTGAGAAGGCTTTTCTAGAGCAGTGGTAAAATGTTATGTCAAAAACTCGCTCACTATCAATGCATAGCGTCATGGGGCAATAGTGTGGTGCAAGATCCAGTGACCTTTCTTCGACAAATTTGGTCTCGCTCGTCACACGCGATCTTTCATGTGCTGTGGGACCTCCCCATGGAGAGCCACATTCCAGTTTTGCTTTCATGGAGCACTAATTTATGACAGTTCGAAGACATGATCAACACAATTAATTTTGCTTTATTCTACCACGCTCTCTTTCTCTTTCCACTTCTTTGTCTGCAACTTCACCTCGATGTCCTAATTTTGGGTAAATTCAAATTTTGTCACAATGATAACTCTGCGAGAATTCATCGCCTTTGTGTAAAGCTTTTCATCACAACTTCTGCTTAGGAGTCGGCAGTTTTGACACCATCTCAGTGATAGCCTGCATTTCCCCACTTTTGTAGTTGTTCAGTGAACAGGCAACTTTTCCAAAACAGGGGGCTTCTGATATTATTCTGATCGTTGTTAAGCATAAGATACAGACAGGATTGATGTTTTCATTTTCACGCAAAATGGAAAGAGCGTCATAATTTTCTATTTTCCTTCGGATGTTCGCGGCTTTCCTTAAAATGTTGGACCTAGTTCATTGGTATTACCACGCTATCATTTTATAGCAAGTAAGCCAGGATTTCTTTGGACCGCTTTTCAGGCATCAAAAAACATTTTCCAAATTGGAAAGAAAACAAAGCCTCTAGTGAAGCAGAACAGGACATAAAACCAGTAGTGAGAGGAAAACATGTTCTGGACTATTATGAGGCACACAAGTTTGTCTGAAGGCTCCTGTCTGAAGATTACTGCATTTACTTCCACAGTGTCTGCCCTACCTAATGTTGACTAAGTGTTGGCTATAGGGATGTCCTAACTGTTGGCAAATACTGTGTGATGTTGTCTGTTCACTCTTATAATAATGTAATGAATAGCAGTGTGTTATTATATGCCCTTGCCTCAGTCCATAAGATGCTTCACAAACTACAGTTCCCCTTAGAGATATTTGCTGCAAATTATCTTGCCTGAAGTTCAGTGTTGCTACTTTGTCGTGCCTCTTTGTCGATATTGATTTGACAAATACCAAGAACGGGTTGCACAAAAAGTGCACGTATAAAATCCTGCCTTTTGGTACAGCAGACCAGCTTAAATAATATTAAAGGTCGGCTGGTCAGCTGGCTGACATATAAGCTCTTCATTACGGTATTCACAAATTGCTTTACAAAACACTCATTTAGTGCTAATTCTTTATCTTTATATAACTGAATTTTTCTTTATGCCTTTGTCAATTGATTTTTTTAACAGGTACATAATGAGGAACCTGGGTGTCGTAGCTACGGAAGCAGAGGTGAGCATCTTCAACATCTGTAACCATAGAGGTCGAGGCAGTGAATTTCTTCAGACAGGTTTCGTGGACTCTTTTGAGGATGGAAATGGGAATAGCTTAGCAAATCTGTTCACGGTACCGCATCATAAGCTTAACACTAGTACATTAAGTCTATGCCATGCGACGTAAACTGTATTTTCTTTACCAAAAAGTTACCTTATGAGAGTTTAGCCAGAGGGAATTTAGTGCATAGTACTACATGGTCGGCTGTAACTGTGAAAACAGTGCTCCTCAAGCATTCCGACACTGTGTCCAAGTGAAGAGCTGATTTATGGTCAGAGATGCTTTTTTGTTATTGAAGCTTCACGAAGCTTGTTTTTGGACAGGTTGGTGTGCTTTGCATAAATAGTAGAATGTTTTCAACATGTTTTTATGTTTCTGATGTATTCTGTCTTTTGGAGTGGTGAAACATCACTGTTAGTGTTGAGCATTGTCTCGTTCATATTCACCCAAAGGCAGTGTCAAAATCTGGACGCGCCATTGGCCAAAATCGCCGTAGTCTCCTGACTGTAGTGCCACCTGTACATGGCAAAACAAGCTAATAATTTTATTTTTGATTCGTTGCGCAAGCAGTGTGCATGAATTCTTTTGATAACAGCAGATTCTTTTCATTGCAAAGGCACTTTAATTTACTTATAAAGTAACTTCATGAAACAAGAAGACTTGACTTGTGTCAAACAGGATTGCTGCTTTGTAATAAGGCTGTGACAGAAAAATGACACTCTGCCCGGGATAAATTGGTTGGCACAGCAGGGAGGTCTCTTGGGTCATTTCAATAAAAAAACACTAAACAAAAAACATGGAGCTGTTATCAACAGGAGATCATTAAAATAAGCGAACATCTAGTAGTCGCATGAGAACAGCTACCAGTCAGCTGCAGCGACCACTGGTGGACATATTATGTGCAGTGCTCATGGGTTGGTAAGTGACATCAAAACTCCAAGTATAACCTCTGGTATGTGCAATTGCTCAAAATAATCGTGTTGTGTTGCTACAATGTGGACACTAAAGGTGATGCTGGCCCTAGTGTAAGTGCAGGACCCAATTATTACAACGATGGGCACGAGCTGAACATGGTGGCAATGACAGTATGTGCATTGCTTAGCCTTAAATTGTCGCATTTCAATTTATGAGCATTGTACATGAGTATGTCACTCATTGCCTGATGATAGCGTGGCATCTGCTCTAGAGCACTGCACGGGCCTGATTTTCCGGCCCGGGCCCGCTTTATGAAGCCAGAGCCCAGTCCGGGCCCGGGCGTACATGACCGAACCGAGCCCGGCCCGAGCCCGTGGTTCCAAGACCGGGCCCGGGCGTTCATTACTAAACTTATCCAGGGTGCGCGTGTTCATGGCCAGGCCCGGCCCGGGCCCGCTGGCGGATACTAGTTGTTGATGATGATTGTTAATGATGCCTTGCACTTTGTAGCGGGCGATAGGATGGAAAATCCGATGTGTACATGCATCGAAATGTTGCTTTGCCAGCTGTGGTAGCTCAGTGGTTAAGCTGTTTTGCTGTTAAGTCCTAGGATGTGGGTGCGGTTCCCGTGGCTACGGCAGCCGCTTTTTTTGATGGGGGCGAAATGCAAGAACACTCGTGTACTTATCTTTCGGTGCACGTTAAAGAACTCCAGGTGGTCGAAATTAATCCGGCATGCAATGCATAACGTTCACAGGTGCTCGAAGGCCCGACGCAGACTTTTTAATGAGCGGGCCCAAGTCTGGCCCGGCCTGCAACCTCAAGCCTGGGCCCGGCCCAGGCCCACACTTTCAAGCCCGAGCCCAGCCCGGGCCCGCCGGAAAATGCTTCAGACGGCCCGGCCCAGGCTTTCCGGTCGGCCCGGGCCCGTGCAGTGCTCTAATCTGCTCAGTCCTAAAAACCGAATGCATTGCACGTCGCCATTGATGAGTGATGGGATGTCATAAGCACACTCGCCATCCCTAGAAGAAACTGCTGACATTTCACACGCGATTTTTGCCTTGATGACAAATGAGCATATCGACTGTATGAAATTTGTTTGGTAGTTCCCAACATTGAAGTTGTTTTCTTAAATTTGTTCACCTCGTTTGCCAGGGTTCAAATGAGATTCTGCATCGACCTTCATTCACGTCATTACAGCTGCTTCAACTTAGTTGCGATGAAAGTCGCATGTCTGTTAAAATGAGCGCAAAGCTTCCTGCACAGTCAAGTACTGCTACAATTAAATAAATGGATCGTACTAGTGAGGAAATTCATGATGAATGCGTAGTGAGCATATCCCCAGCTTAAAGGGCCCCTAAACCACTTTTAGGTCAAAATTTAGGTGGTGTTTCAGTTGTGCACGAGTCTGCAATGAACACGTAATCGTGAGAATTTTTTTGAAACAGTGCCGTAATAGCGGAGTTACACGCGTTTGATGATGCAAAAGAGGCCCTCGCTCGTTTCACTCTTTCCTTCACTATGCTCCGTTCGTCGGCTCGTCTCTCCTCCTGGCCGAGTGCTCCCCCTCGCCATACAAGGAGGAAGATCAGCTAGAGCGAGTACCTGCAAGCGTACAAACAGGTGTTGTAAATGACGACAGATGACATGTTGACGTCACGGCGAACGCTGAGGGGATGAGGAATGCCGAAAGGCACGGAGAGGAGAAGGGATTGTTTCTTAGAATTTGTGGGGCGCCCGCGGCGCGTAGCGCTGCTGTGCTTGGCATTGTTGATTGTGACAGCATTCTGACTCGATGCGTGCGTTTACTTGAAATGCTGAAAAAAAATTATCGGAGTTGGTTTAGGGGCCCTTTAATGGTATTTTTTAAATCTGGGTGCGCACAAGTAGTGAAAGGCACATTTGAAGTGAAGACAGGGTTCTTGTACCACAGCCATTCTGGAAAGGAAATCACAAGGCCTTGCGAAATTGTCCACCTGTCGTGGGGCAGTGTCGAGTAAGCATTCCTTCCCTATCCAGTTACAGTGCTAAAACTTTGTTGAAGCTGAAATATCTGCAGGAAAATTGGTTGTTGTGATGAGACATTATCATGCTATTTTCTTTGGGCAACTGACAGCGTATCAAAAGTTCTTCATTGTGGCTGAAATTTCTTTGTAGCAGCATTCCTTGTAGCAGGATTCTACTGTATTCTCCTTCAAATTGCTCATTCAACCGGATGCAGCTCCACTCACATGGTCAAATGCTTTACAAAATGCCTCACATTCTCTTGGCTTCAAAAACTAGCACTTTAAGTAACGTTAGTCCACGGCTAGCAGTTAGTACACTCTCGTGCACTAACTGCAAGTGCACGCAAGCTTGGACGAGTTTGTAAGGCACAACAGAATTACCACATAGTGCCTAAGAAAGCATGCGCACATGTGCACTAGACTATTGGGGGTTTTCCTCTTCGACTGCTGTTTTTTAAAGGGGCCCTCCAACACTCTTCAACCCCCCATTTTTTACTCGTGGATTGCGTAGACTGAAGTACGGACGAACTAGTGCAGCAAGAACGGCAGCGATAGCGGCACGCAGTACGAAGTTATTCAATTTAGAAAATTCAAAATACAAGAAAAAAAATGCCTACCCTCAACTCGATTTTCGCGGGGTCACGTGACCACATTTCACTCTCTGCTGTGACGTCGGATGGCGCTCCAATGAAATGGGCTGAAAGCTCTTACGTAGGGGAAGCTCGCACACCATTGTTGCTTCTCCTTTCCAACGCATTGTTGACGTCGTTGCCATAGTAGCAAACGTGGTTCCTGAAACCTGACTTGTCAGAACTTGAGCGGGCGCTACTGCTTCGAAGCGAGGCTGGGGAGGCTTTGTCTGCTGTTCCTTACAACGACATTCCGTGTCATTCCCTCTTCTCATTCTGAGAAGGGAATTTGTGGAGCGGCATGGGCGGTTAAACACGGTCGCCCCTACGTGGGTTGTTCGGTGAGCAGCCCGACGAGTTACAAGTGTGCAGCGACAACAATTCAACGAAAAGGATTACTTGCACCGTTTCAACAACAATCATGAGCCTACCGCACATGCGGAAAGAGGCAGCTCGCAAACCTACAGACGCAAAAAGAAGGAAGAGGGGCAAGCGTTTCATATGGACATCCGACCGGCGCAGGCAAAAAAAAAAAAAAGAAAGCCAGAGCAACCAGAGGCGAAATGGCAACCGGCGCCTCTGTCGTACTTTGTGGGTGTAGTGATATTTTTTGTTGCGACGGCGGCTATTTGGAGTTCATTGAAAAAGCACAGAAAAGAAAAACGAAACACAATAGTAATCTCAACTTTGATGCAACGCCGTTATTACTTCTAACGTTACATTTATCCAATCATAGGCCAGCGCTCATCTTCGTCATTTCCGCCCGCAATAGTTCTGGCAAGCGCCACTACGCGCTGATGCGGTCAGCAGCGATGTAGCGACTTCAACGCGTGATTAAAATACTAAATAATTTGATATCGGTGCTTAAACTTATGCTAAAATTATCCCCAGCCATCAGTCTACGCAACCCGCAAGTAAAAAATGGGGGGTTGAATAGTGTTGGAGGGCCCCTTTAATAAATTCAATATAAAGATGACACTCATCCTGTTTGATCTTTTTGTATGTCCTCGTCCTTCAGTGCTAAGAAGTTACTATATCATCTTTTAAGCGGGTTAAGGAGCAAACATCCCTGCCATTTTGCAAGGCATTGCTTATCACTCCATCCTTGCAGATGCCAAAGTGCAGAACCGACAAGCTCCTTGGCAAAGGTCTGCTAGCAGGCTGGAAGGCTTACAAGAACGACAAGTGAGTGGATGGTGTAAATTTTACCTTTTGACGTTGCAGTCATGCTATGCAGCTGTTTGCCCAACAGCGGCCCACAATTTTCTCCGGACTGTAGACCCTTTTCATAATCAAGTGCGCTTTCCTGTGCTGCATATTCGCCCAGCTAATGGCGGCGCCTGCCGTGCTTCAAGTGGAGACGAGGTCCTAGTTGCGCGTACTGGGGCTTTTCTATTACGCGTGTTTATGTCAAGAGAGCTGATTCTACATTTCCTATGTCCTAGCTTAAAGGGACACTAAAGAGAAACAATGAATTGGTTTAGATTGATAAAGTGTGCTCGGAGAACTCTTGTGTAGTTTATTTCACCACCATAGGTTTATTATTAGAGGAGAAAACCAAGTTCAAAGTTTCATTTTTAAATTTCGCGCCGAACTTTGTAATTCGTGACGTAAAAGGTTTCAAAGAGCATTTAACGTATTTTGGCGCCACTGGCTCAACGAAATTTCCACAAACTCGTTATGTCAAATCTCTGGCCCCCTCAAAGGACAATGTACTTCGAATTAACCGATTAGGAACTACGTAGGCCCAAGTAGGCGCCGTCAAAAATATGTGACGTCACGGCAAATGGTGCGGGAATTCCAAGGTGGCATCGCCACCTGTATTTTCTTTTTGCGCGTTTTTTCGCTTATTAAGCGTCTTCTCGCAGCAAGCGTGGTGTTTTTAGTATCGTGGAAGACTACTTTACTAATGCGAGAAAAATCGTTTTGATCTTTAGTGTCCCTTTAAGCAAACTGCACTTGAATACTCTGTTTGCAGTAAGTGACCAGCCGCCATTACTTGGGCAAACTGCATAGCAGGAAGGCCAGCTTTACAATTATGAAAAGGGTCTATTGCATGCAGTTCTGCAAATTTTCCTACTGCCAACTTCAGAGAAACATCATAAGGACCGACAGCAGGCCAGGACATGTCACAGGACACTGGTGGCACTGCAGATATTAAATTATTGGGACAGAATTGAGCATTCATTTCCCTATTTGAGTAGGACTTTTATCTTTAAATTGCATTTAATAGTAGAGCTGCGCGAATAGCAAAATTTTGGGTGCAAAGCGAATTCGAATATTGAAGTGTGAGTGCGAATCGAATCGAATATTTTTCGAATATTTCTCGAATATTTCTAGAATATTTTTCTAATACTTCGAAGCGAAATTGCAGAAAAAAAAGTTAGAGGGGATTTGTCTTATCAAGAATGAGGCAATGTAGAGGCCGAATTCTATTTATATACATGATTTGGTTCAACCAAAGCGTTGCCAACAACACTTTACACGTGATAGGCAAAGATGCCATTTCCTCAGCCTCTCCTCCTCTTTCAACTTCTGTGGAAGCCCAACTGATATTGCAGACAAGGGTGTGCTCCCTTGAAATCCGGAGTTCCAAATCTGCCTCGTAGACGTCGATATATAAGAACATCTGAAATTTTGTATGCTAAAAAGCTTCGGCTTCCTATTTTTCGGACTTCCTGTGCAAATTTCAGGTCCAAAACAGCATTAATTGAGCCATCACCTCTGCCACATCTTTCATCTCCATGTTGGAACCAGCGTTTTCTTGAGTTAATACATTTCCGACCGTACCGGAGCTTGAAAGGCAGCTTTGCCACAATACCGGGGTGTGATGAAGTGAAGCATATTGAAAATCTAGAGACCACTTCCAATCGGACGTTGACTGTGTCTTGGCCACGACCTCCTCTATAAACTTACGACCTGCTCACCGGCGCCATCCCTACGGAGGCGTGTGGAGCTAAAAATTGGCGTGTAGGGACCGGAGGTACCGCCAGGTGCCGCCACAACTTTCCCCCATAGCAGACGACGCACGACCGTTGCGGTGCACTCGTGTGTGCGCGTTCCTCTCATTGTTTTTCTAGTCTCTAACGCGTGGATCGAGCAATACACTGATTTAACGTTTCGAAGCAACATTCTGGCTGTGAGACGCACTGTGTTGGATGGCTCCGGGAAGTTCGTTACCGGATCTCAATCTCTGTGCGAGCGCTTTTGCGTCCCCATCTAGGTGCAGGCAAACGAAAGCAATATGCGACACATAACCCAGAGTACGTAAGCCTTATTTCCTCACTTTTTTTTTGTGCAGCGGCGCCTTACCTAGCCGCTGTCTAGCAGCCGCAAAAATAATTCGTTCGTGGGCGAGACGGTGCGATCTTGTAACAAGTTGAAACCGAAGTTTCTACGACGCAAATGAAGACGACATACGGTACGAACGTTGCATGCGATGACCCGTGTAAGTTTTCATGACCTGCCCATCGCCCTTCAAGTATATCGTTGTCATACCGTGCACGGATGACGACAGAAGTGTGCAGTTGTGCTATCGTCAGGGTGCTGTGGGTCTAGCGAACGTCTAACGATGGAAGCGTGCGACAAAACCAGCAGATTATCATAACGTTGTTACAGCAATTTCTCGCACATACAAATATTAAAATAAGGCGTTTAGGAGTAGCACTGGTTTATAAAACAGGGGAACAGTTAAGACAAGTTACGTGCTAATGGCGGAACCAGCCTAAGCGCCGAGACAACCAAACGTCTTCTTCTTTTCCACCTGAGTGGTACCCTCTGCCTTTCCGAGTAGCACTCATCTTCTTCACTACATTTTCTTCCCCTCCGGAAAAGAGCCATCCTGGCGACTTAGGGGCAGGAGACGACAGAGGGGTCGTAATACGGTTTCAGGCGGTCTATGTGAACAGTCTCACGTCCACGGCGTCGTTGATCAGAGGACTGCGCAAGCGGCTCCACTACGTAATTCACAGGTGATGTTTGTTTGACCACACGGTAAGGGCCGTGATACTTGGAGAGAAGTTTCGTTGACAGACCAGGGCTGGTTGATGGGATCCAAAGCCATACAAGTTGATCAGGGGCATAAGAGGCCGGAGGCGTCGAGCTATCGCGATGGTGTTTCTGGCGTTGCTGGTCAGCAGTAGTGAGGGAGCGGGCAAGCTGGCGACACTCTTCCGCGTATTTAGCAGCTTGTGACACCGTCGTCGACTCAGCCACATCAGGGCGGTAAGGGAGGATGGTGTCTAGCGTGCAGGAGGGCTCGCGTCCGTAAAGGAGGAAGTATGGAGAGAATCCAGTGGTTGTCTGTACTGCAGTATTATGCGCGTACGTCACAAAAGTGAGAACACGGTCCCAGTTGGAGTGGTCGGAAGCGACGTACATTGACAGCATATCCCCTAATGTTCGGTTGAATCGTTCTGTCATGCCGTTTGTTTGAGGGTGGTACGCGGTGGTGGTCCGATGAATGACACGGCATTCCTTTAGAAGTGATTCGACTGCGTCCGACAAAAACACGCGTCCTCGGTCGCTGAGCAGCTCACGCGGTGCACCATGACGTAGAATGATTCGATGCAATATGAAAGAACCGACGTCACTTGCCGATGCAGATGGCAACGGTGAAGTTTCTGCATACCGCGTAAGGTGATCAATGGCGACGATTATCCAGCGATTTCCAGCAGGTGTGATTGGAAGAGGTCCGTAGAGATCTATACCAACACGGTCGAATGGTCTGGCAGGACAAGGCAAGGGCTGTAGTGGAGCTGGAGAACGGGAAGCTGGATTCTTCCGGCGCTGGCAAGCAATACAGGAACGGACGTAGCGGCGAACGAACCGATACATTCCGCGCCAGTAAAAGCGTTGTGATAGGCGGGTGTAAGTTTTTAACACTCCCGCATGCGCGCAATGTGGGTCGGCGTGAAAGGAGGCGCATATGTCCGAGCGGAGATGTGTGGGAATAACCAGGAGCCATCGGCGTCCTTCAGGGAGATAATTTCGTCGGTATAGCAAACCATCCCGGATAACGAAGTGCTGTATTTGACGGCGCATACCTCTAGGGATGGGTTGTGAGGGAGGCCGACGCAACAAGTTAAGAATTGAAGCAACCCAGGGATCCTTCCTTTGCTCCAGAAACATGTCGTTGACACCAAGTGCAGATACGTCGTGTGTAGGCGGAGGCGGCGACTCGTCACTAGATGGTAGGGGTGATCGGGACAGAGCATCTGCGTCGGAATGTCTTCGGCCAGATCGGTAAATGACGTGAATGTCGTACTCCTGGAGCCGGAGTGCCCAACGGGCGAGCCGGCCGGAAGGATCTTTTAAAGAGGAAAGCCAACATAATGCATGGTGGTCTGTAACCACGCTAAATGGGCGCCCGTAAAGATAGGGTCGGAATTTGCCTATTGCCCATATAATGGCCAGACACTCTTTTTCTGTAACGGAATAGTTGGCTTCCGCTTTTGTGAGCGCACGGCTGGCGTAGGAGACGACGTACTCATCAAATCCAGGCTTACGCTGGGCGAGCACAGCACCGAGACCGATACCGCTGGCGTCCGTGTGGATTTCTGTCGGAGCAAGTGGATCAAAATGTCGCAATATTGGAGGTGATGTAAGAAGGTGACGGAGTGTGGCAAATGCATCATCACACGCCGATGACCATCCCGAAAGATCGCGGTTGCCGCGAAGAAGTTCAGTCAAGGGCGATATGATGCAGGCAAAGTTGCGGATAAAACGACGAAAATAGGAACATAGGCCGAGGAAGCTGCGAAGTTCTTTCATCGTCTTTGGCTTAGGGAACTCGGCAACGGCACGAAGTTTCGTCGGATCCGGACGAACACCATCTCTAGAGACGACATGGCCCAAAATTAGGAGTTGTCGGGCGCCAAAGCAGCACTTCTTTAAATTGAGCTGTAGACCGGCGGAACTGAGGCAAGTCAGCACGGCTTCGAGGCGCTGAAGATGTGTTGAAAAGTCACGGGAAAATATGACAATGTCGTCTAAATAGCACAGGCAGGTTTGCCATTTCAGGCCACGGAGGATGTTGTCGATCATGCGCTCGAAGGTGGCAGGCGCATTGCATAGCCCGAATGGCATGACGTTAAATTCGTATAAACCATCGGGGGTAACGAAAGCCGTTTTTGGGCGATCAGCCTCGGCCATCGGAACCTGCCAATAACCGGAGCGCAGGTCTAGCGACGAGAAGAACTCGGCGCCTTGTAAGCAGTCGAGTGCATCGTCTATGCGAGGTAACGGGTAAACATCTTTGCGTGTGATCTTGTTCAACCGGCGGTAGTCGACGCAAAATCTTATTGAGCCATCTTTTTTCTTTACTAGAACAACCGGCGAGGCCCATGGGCTGTTAGAGGGCTCAATAACGCCGCGCTTCAGCATGTCGTCAACTTGTTCTGCGATGACACGGCGTTCAGATGCCGACACACGATGCGGACGCTGACGTAAAGGTGCGTGAATGCCAGTGTCGATTTGATGACATACAGTGGAAGCACGGCCCAAAGTTGGTTGCTGGTGGTCGAAGCTTGTGCGGAAGCACTCGAGGAGGGCGATGATGTCGGCGCGCTGCTGGGCCGTAAGGTTGCTGTCGATGCATCGCGAAAGTGCTTCGGTGAACGATGGCTGAGAGGGTAACGTGGAGCAATCAACGGCGTCGATATGAAGCGGGTTCGAGTGATCAGGAACGACATGTGCACACAAGGGATCAATGTCATCTACAAGGCCTAGCCACTCTCCGCGCAGTAATTTGGAAGGCGAGGGAAACGGATTAGAGACATAAATTGCACTTGATCCATCGTGAATAGTGAGAACGGCGAAAGGAATCAGGAAGCACTTGCGCCGGACAGCGGTTTCAGAAGGCGTAAAAAGAACAGGTGAGCCAGTAGAGATGTCGCAGGAAAGCGGTACTAGCGCGGATGAGAATCATCTTCTTCACTACAATATTATCAAACACAGTTTATTGTAGTTATGGCCTCTGTTCGAACGTCGCTGGCATTGCCGCGTCTCACACCGGCGATGCGACCACGCTTTTACTACTGGAGCACTCACATACAAAGCGTTACGAGACAACAGCTCTTGCGTGCTCTATTTCCATCATAGGAATAACGATGTATAGAAACGCGAGTTTCATTTATAATCTAAAGCATGCTTTTTAACTGGCTAAATCACTTTGCACTGTCCCTAGTTATATTCCACGAACCTTTAGTATTAACCCACATGGTATTTCCCAATTCCCACCAATAATGTAGCTATTCCTGATGCTGCCTGAGGCTTCAGCTGCCAATTGTTTCCTTCACATCACCATAGGCGTGCGCAGAGGGAGGGCAGGGAGGCGCCCCCCCCCCCCTAGTCACCTAAGAAGAGGGGACGCAAAATCTGCCCAATACATTGACTTAATAGGGAGGGGGGGGAACCGCGATGAGCCTTCGCCACCCCCCCCCCCCAGGGAACCCTGCGCACGCCAGTGCACATCATGCGTGTGATGCATGATGTACCGACCGATGCCTTCACCCTTACAATAAAATGCTTAGCAGACAAGTCCCTTATGACCGCTATAATGCATAAATTGCTTGCTCAGTGCTAAAAATAGGAATTTTCCTACAAGTTTAACGCTCAAAAACATTTGTAAGTGGCTGTATTCACACTTTACAATGGCAAGAAACAGATAAGTAAGCTTATGGTTCAAACGAATGTCTTATTCCCAGAATCAATGGTACACTGCAGCACCAGTAGTAAATAATAATCTAGTCCAATACATTGCTTTTGAAGCATCAGATACCAATACAGGAAAATCTAATCTGCAACGAAAATGTTGATACCTGCAAAATGCAATTTCTTAGTGCACATAAACATTAACAGTGCAATCAACAATACCTCTAGTAAAAAAGTGAGCAGGACATCCAAGGACATAAAGGAATATACATATGCACATTCTACCTAGCACCCCACGCTTTTCCTACAGTCCATCAGCATTCAATCTGCAATAACTATTGGCATAACTAAAATTCAGCCCTGCTCAAAGCAAAGTACTGCCCGAGGATCCAGTAAACACTGCTTTTGGGACCAGACAAAATCTCCCAGATATCCAACAACTGGTCGATTCCACGAAAGATCGAAAAAGGGTGTATATTCGATGTTTCCGATTTTCCTGATAATTTTGTATGTTGTGCACATATGACTGCACAGCACGAAATCGCAGTTCGTTTTCAAATAAAAATTTTTTTCAACTCAGGAAATTTCGACAAGTGTCGCCGGTTGACGACGACCATTTTACGAAGAGTGCGTTTTCGTAAATTCGCAATCATGGTGGCAGCCACTGAAGCTATATATTACAAATATCTTTCTTTTTGGCGGAAGTAGAAGTAAAGAGGAAATAGGTCTTATCATTTCATGGAATTCTGAATAAATTATGTATTTTTAAAAATTCACGAAAAACGCTGCGTTTTTGAAAATCAGTCAAATTTGGGACGCTATGGCTACTTCTGTGAACATCTTAGCTTGTTCATATTTGCAGTATGAATAGGCCTTTATGTGAATAATGAACCTCTGCATTTGTATTTCTCTAATAATTTTCAAAGTAGTAAATTTTCATGCTCGAAACACCAAAAAGAGAAAAGTGCTCCTCCATTCAAAAATCTATAATAAAAAAAACCCAATCTCAATTTTGTTCAAAGTCCCCCAAAATGTTCTCAAAGGACTGCAGAATGATATTATGAAAAAACATGTTGCATCATTTTTATTACAACAAAAGCAGAAAATGTCAAACATTGTGTTTCCAGAGCGTGGTGGCTACTGCGCAAAGGACATCTCTAGTAACAAGAAAATACAGTAACACGTCTTTTTTCTTTTCTGAGCTTCGCTAAACAACAGTAATGATCTATGGTCGGAAATTGGGAACTGTTTGGTAAAGAAAAACACCGTTCCAATTAAATGCATTCGCGTGGTTTGCGACTTCACGCCAGTGTTACACATCCCTCAGTCCACAGTATGCACTTTCAGTTGTAGCCTCCTTTTCTTTCATCTATTTCAGTTGAGTAAAATTCATATCTTGAGTGCTAAAGAACGCATTCCCTCCATGCGTCTCTTATGATGAATTGCTGTGCCAGAATTGAGAGATTGGTATAAAAGCCAAGGTCTCTTCATGAATGGAAATGAATTTCTGGAGAGCGGTCGCCAAGAGGTGTGGTTTTTGTTCGCCCCAAATGTGTACGTTGTCAAACCTTATGTGATCAATGCAGAGTTTAAAAAGAATCGATCACGTGAAGATTGGTGGCAGCAGTTCTGGCCACGGACAAAACACGTTTTGTTTGCATTGCATCTGCTTTGTTTTGCATATCCTTCTTTCTCTTGAAGGAGTGCTGGCAGATCTGGTTTCCCTCTTGAATTGAGCGCGCATCCTGCTTCATGACCCTCCGCAAAAGAGTATCGATCCGATATCTTCTACGTAACGAAAATTCTGCTGCAGCGGAATTTTCTTTTTGTGCACCATGAGGCAGTCCGTACAAAATCTCGGCCATGGCTATAACGCCTACCCATAGCCACCTTCAGAGCGTAGGATAGTGATCGCATCAAAATGAAGCACAATTTGGATGCTTAACTTCTATCTCAGGTGGTGTTTGGCTGACTGGCACAGCCGTACTCGTTGCTGTCGTCTGCTCAGGCGGGCGTCCATCGCGCCGCCCTTTGCACCTGTCCGCCTAACGCATGCTACTCCGTTTACACGAGTGCTTGTAGCGCGGGCCACACGATCCGCACTGTGCGGATCCAGAGACCGGGCGGGAGGGCGACGAGCGGTGAAAAATGTATCGTGTAACCAACGCAATCGACACCCCAGCTTTTTCTCGTGCATAGCGACAAAGCCTGGCAAACAATGTGTGGCTGCTGTGCTTAGGTTGCACTGCGGTACTCGCCGTTCACCACTGCCGCCATTTGCGATTTCTCACATTCTTACAATGCATGATCGACTCAGCTACACATATTTCGCGTTTAGCTTCGTTACTTTTATATAAGCGCATTTACTAAAAAAAATTATCCAGAGGAATGAAAATGTCCTTGCTGCCCGTCGACGAGGAATGTAAGTGGTGTCGCAAATGCATTTAATTGGAACGATCTTTTTTTTTCTTTACAAAACAGTTCCCACTTTCCAACAATAGATCATTACTGCTGTTTAGCGAAGCTCACAGAAGAAAGAAGATGTGTTACTGTATTTTCTTGTTACTAGAGATGTCCTTTACGCAGTGGCCACCACGCTCTGGAAACACAATGTTTGACATTTTCTGCTTTTGTTGTAATAAAAATGATGCAACATGTTTTTTCATAATATCATTCTGCAGTCCTTTGAGAACATTTTGGGGGACTTTGAACAAAATTGAGATTGGGTTTTTTTTATTATAGATTTTTGAATGGAGGAGCATTTTTCTCTTTTTGGTGTTTCGAGCATGAAAATTTACTACTTTGAATATTATTAGAGAAATACAAATGCAGAGGTTCATTATTCACATAAAGGCCTATTCATACTGCAAATATGAACAAGCTAAGGTGTTCACAGAAGTAGCCATAGCGTCCCAAATTTGACTGATTTTCAAAAACGCAGCGTTTTTCGTGAATTTTTAAAAATACATAATTTATTCAGAATTCCATGAAATGATAAGACCTATTTCCTCTTTACTTCTACTTCCGCCAAAAAGAAAGATATTTGTAATATATAGCTTGAGTAGCTGCCAGCACGGTTCCGAAGTTACGAAAACGCATTCTTCGTAAAATGGTCGTCGTCAACCGGCGACACTTGTCGAATTTTGCTGTGTTGAAAAAAAATTTTATTTGAAAACGAACTGCGATTCCGTGCTCTGCAATCATATGTGCACAACATACAAAATTATCAGGAAAATCGGAAACATCAAATATACACCCTTTTTCGATCTTTCGTGGAATCGACCAACTTTCAAATATCTCAATGCAGGGGTGAAATATCCGATGTCATTATCATGACCCGACTATTCTGTGTCCACTGCAGGGTAAAGGCCTCTCGCAATGATCTCTTGCCCAGTCTTGCACACGCCAATTCCGTTTTATTCCTCAATTATCAATTTGAATTTCATCAAGCCACCTAACTCGGCTGTTTACCTCGGCTGCGCTAGCCATCCCTCGATATCCACTCCGTCGCTCTCACTACACGTTGGTTATAGGTCCTGTGCACTACGTTGCTTGCCCAGCTCTACTTTTTTTCTATTAAAGATAGATGTGACAAGCGATGGCCTTCGAGTGCCACAACGTCAAGCGAACGCACGCACGCACCTAGCAGAACAGCGGCTTGGCGGCTGCAGCGATGGGGGTAAGTTGTGGCGCCAAGGCGTGCTGCGGCACTTTGGAGAACTAAAAAAAAGCAAACAAGTAAAAGCAAATCTGGCGACACGGGGAGCGGCGGCATGAGCAGGTCGTAAGTTTATAGAGGAGGTCGTGGTCTTGGCTAAGTTCGACCGTAACGGAGCTTGAAAGGCAGCTTTGCCGCAATACCGGGTTGTCATGAGGCGAAGCATACTGAAAATCTAGGGACCACTTCCAATCGGACGTTGACTGTCTCTTGTCCAAGTTCGACAGTAACGGAGCTTGAAAAGCAGCTTTGCCGCAATACGAGAGTGTAATGAGGTGAAGCATATTGAAAATCTGAAGGGGTCACTTTCAATTGGACGTTGACTGTATTTGTTTTGGGGAAGTTCGAATAGTTCGAATAGTAAAATTCCAGTGCGAATCGAATCGAATAGCAAACACTATTCGAAAAATATTTGAAATTTCGAATATTCGCACACCCCTATTTGATAGTCTAAAAATATGGCACGTTGCATCGCCTGGCAGCAAGCCTTGGTGCTGCGCAAATGAGTCATTTGGATTGCTGTACGTAGTAGTCTTCTGTTGTTTAGGCGCACCATAATTTGTGCCTAAAATTGAGGTCTGTATATTATTAGGCATCCCTATTTTATTCTATTTTGATTACGAAGTACGAGCAGTTGACGCTGAGAAGCAGCGCTGCCTTCGCGGCAACTAGAGCCATGTCAAGCCACAGTGCATGTGCACGGCATGCACACATGTGCAGGGAAGCGCAGTGAGCCAAGAACAATGCGGGTAGGTGCAGTTAACATTAGTGTACAAATTAAGTTGGCAAGTGTGGTCTCTGGTCACACATGAAGGTGAACACATCTCATTCAATGAGCCCGAAAATTTGCTTTCACAATGCTGGAATGCTGAATAGTGAAAAAGAAAAGTATGCGGATGCATTGAGTTGTTTCTTGCTTCCTCGGGATTAATGGAAACCAAATTCTGGGGACAGACAGAATGTTTCTAAACAGTCTGCTGGCTTGGGAAAACTGAGATTTCTGCTGCCCCTCGTGCGAGCTCCGAGCAACCTTCTCTCACTCTAGCACAACATCACAGGGCAGAAGTGGGGTTGGTCAGTACCACCAGAGAGGAAGAGAAGACTGGTCCCGGTTGGGGACGCACTCTTTCGACCTCACGGAGTGAAACATCACTGAAATTTTTAGCCCTACAGTCAAAGCCTGCGCATATCAAACTCAAAGGAGACCGCTCTTGCTTGTTGTGCAGTAACAAGCGAGATGGTAAGCGTTATTCACCCACCATTACGAGTTCCTGACCCTTATTGACTTTCTTTCTTTCTCTTAACATGTGATATAGGTCCTTGAGGGTGTCCTTCAGCGTACTTGTGTAGTATGTACGCCCTTGCAATGTTTTAATAATATCGCACGAGTACTAACCCCAGTATTGTAGTGTCTAATGTTCGCGAAAAGCAATGAGATCAGTGATATCACCACAGTCAGCTTCACGCCAGCTTTCTGACCATACGATTGCACAGGTGACGTTGAAAGGGTGTATGCACATACATGTAAACAGCGTAGCAGATGGTGCTTGCACTTGAGTGTGCTTTGTACGCTTGCGCATCGTGCATCAGATCTTAGTACTTTTTATCGATATTAGGCACTACCATGTCCTGGGGTCAGTGCTTGCACGATATTGAAAAATTGCATGGGTGTACATTTAAGGCGTAGAGTCTTTGCAGGGTCTTTTTAAGTGCGACTAGCTTAATCATGTATGTATATTCAATTCTGGAGTTTATTTGGTGCCGCAGTGTCTATGGGAGTTTCAGGGTTAAGCTTGCCTCTACTGAGTGCATCCTCCAGCCAGGCATCTTGATGTCATCTGTTTTGATATCCTGTTGTACCACAAGGTCAGGTTAGTGGAGAGTGCTCTGATGAACTATACTTTGCCATTTCCAATTTATTGATCTGCAACTATACTGCCAAGCTTCAAGGGAGTAACTTACGATTAAGGAATTGCGAGGGGCGTTCAATAAAGATTTCCCCTGACCCACTTCCTGTGGACGGAGAGCAACAAAACTTTGCATATTTATTAGTCCTTCTCTACATAGGTGACACCCCGGGACACACACTTCTCCCATCTTTTTATGGAACTATAAACACCTCACTTGTAGAAGTCGACAGGTTGCTCCAAAAGCCATGTTGTAACTTCAGAAATCAGAGTCTCATCATCTGGAAAATGCTTGCCCTTCGAATATGACTTCAATGTTGGAACGAGGTGGAAGTCCGATGGTGCGAGGTCGGGTGAATAAGGGGAATGCGGTAGAATTTCGAAGACGCAGGAGCGTGCTTCCGTCTGGGCAACATGTGAGTTGTGAACTGAGGTATGGTCTCGCAGAAGGCGGACGCCTTTGGTGAGCATGCCACGTCTCTTGTTTTTGATGGTCTCTCGCAGTTTCCGCAGCAGTGAAGCATAGCATGCCCTAGTAATCGTGGAACCCTTTGCTAGGAAATCCATCAAGACTACTCCGTGCTGGTCCCAAAAGACTGTGAGCATGACCTTGCCCGTCGAGGGCTGGGTGCGTGCTTTCTTTGGAGGCGGTGAGTCCAAGTGCTTCCATTGCATCGACTGGACTTTAGTCTCCGGATCATAGTGATGGACCCAGCATTCATCCTGTGTAATCAGTCTGTTGAAAAAGTCCTGCTGGTTTCCATGGCACATGGTCAAAAGAGCCTGGGAGCATTCGACTCGTACCTGCTTATGGAAAGGTGTGAGCAGCCGGCGAACCCAGCGATCGGATACCTTACGCATATGAAGATGGTCCTGAATGATTTTTTCCATGGACCCCACACTAATCTTGACATGTTGGGCTAGGTCTCGAACGCTAATGCGGCCATTTTCCAAAATGGCGGCTTTCACTTGCTGGATGGTGTGTTCATTGACAGCGTAGTGTGGTCGCCCTGCAATCGTAGCCGCTTCCACGGAAATCAGACCATATTTGAATTGGCGATGCCAGTTATTCACTACATCATATGATGGAGAATCCTCCTCATAAACCTCTTTTATCTCATCGAACGTCTTCCTTGGAGTGCGGCCTTTCAAGTACGGGAACTTGACGGCTGCTCTGTATTCCACTGCATCCATTATCACACCTCACACCACTTCAGCACCTCTAAAAGAAAGACGGCTATTAGTTTAGAGTTGCAAATTGGCACGTGACCTACAGTGACTTATGTCATTACACATGCGCAGTTTCAGCATGCTGCAATAAATGGAAGTTAGTCAGGGGAAATCTTTATTGAACGCCCCTCGTAAGTCACCCGCTGTTTACTCTTTGCTGTCATACTTTCCATCTTGGCTTCTGCAAATATCATTCATCTTGGCTTGTCTAATGGAATACCTTGACTTCTTTCTTCTCACTTCTTCCCTGTCCTTTTGGAGCACAGATATGCATTGGCTGAGCTCATTACCCTTGGGAGTAGTCTCCTGCCTTAGTTTTTGTATGACTGCCTCAACGGTGGCAGGCATCGACATAACTATGGTGTCAACTGCCTGATCCCAGTTGGTATGCAACTTACTTCACAGTTCAGCCTTGTCTTTGACTTAGGCCTTGTTCATCTTGGACTCTATTCTGGCTTCATGGTCATCTGTAGGAGGAGTTTATTCTGTCAGCAATGTTAGTGTTGCCGGTTACTCTTGTCTTTGCATTTATTCTGTAAGTTGTTAGAAGGCTTTCAGCTGATTAGGTTTGTTCATACTTATTGGTTTCCCATGGCAGAGCAACACAGCCAAAAGATCACTTATCATTATATGTCTAAAACGCATGTGCTTTGGCAAAGATTCCCATTTTTTTATGCTCATGTTCTTCATTCTTATGCAGATGTTGCATATACGAAATGGTGCTGTTGACCCTCTCACATGTAAACAGCTCTGACATACTGTGTATGGTGATACAACACAGAACAGCTTGCAACTAGTGATTAGGTTATGTTGTTTATAAACATTCGGTGCTCTTTGTATGTACAAGAGAACGTTAGCAATTGTAAATTTCAGGAAGGGACCTTTGTTGTGGAATGCACATACCTAGTTAAGATTATGGGGAGAGCTAGCATATGCTCAAATGTACTTTGTAACTTGTTTATTGTGATGTAGGTGAAGCAGCCCACTTCTAACTAGTCCGACATGGAGACGTAGCTGACCGCAGCTCTTTGCACTGCTGTGAACACGTAGCTGTCCCATGTTGACGTAAAGTGATGATAGCTTTAATTTAGAGGTGCAGTTTTAAAATGTGGTAATGTTGCATGTCCGCACTGCTGCTTGCAGGGCAGCCATCCTGTTTGTGGTGGAAGAGGAAACGTACAACGTGTGCGACCAGCGCAACTTGGAGTATGCCATCCATGAGATGCATGCATCCGTCAAGGTGATGCGACGGAAGTTCTCCGAATTATACAACTGCACCATCGAGGAGGGAAATCTCATCGTGTGAGTAATGCATCTGTAACAACACCTACAAGGCATATGTCTCTCTAAATGCAGAAGCTGTCCCTCAAGCTATGTCTACTCAAGTGTTTGTACCCAGCAATCTGCTTTCACTAAAGATTCTTTCTTTTTCCAAAATTTAAAGGGGCCCTGCAACACGCTCTTCCAAGTACCGTACCGTCCTGGTGTATGAGAACGCACCTTTTTTCCGATATTTTTCACTGGTACGTCTCTATACAACGGCGCATCTTATATTAGCAAAAAATCATGCGATTCTACGAGACCAGTATGTCCATATTCAATTCGTGAGTACGGTAAACTGAGCATGAGAGCGTTCGTAAAAATATATCTAATTTTGTTATAACAATGAAGCAACTGTGGTCTTAAATGTCAGCTACTTGCTGTTCAAGCAGTGCGGTGACCACGGCGAATACGAGCACAATAAAAGCCACCACCATCGCGTGCCCCATTGTACTAGTTCAAATTGTTTCTTCATAAACAAGCATTAAACCACGGAAACTAAGGCAATAAATAAAAGAGGGCACCACAAGGTTCATTCTAATGTTGTAGTGCCCACAATATCAGTTACAAAAGCGAAAGTACCACTTCGTTATCATCATCATCAGTTTCCGTGTGAGACGTCACTGCAGTCCAGCAGTAGTCGCAGCTTCCGGCTTCCGGTCACCATTTACATTTTGTATGCATGTGTGTAGGCGGTAACCGTGCGACACGCTCGTTGTTATGTGTTCCCGCCAAGTCTCGTAATGCGGTAGAGGTATGGTAGCCACCATAGTAGAGGCAACGCCAACGATGTGCTTCAAGGTGCTTACAACGCCGCGTAAAAGTTACTCGGAGGCCGACAACGGCAACCCAGTGATGCTGCCAACCGAGGCGGAAGAACTTTTGACAGTGCGCCGGAGGATGTGGCTTCAAATCCAGTGGAATAAATAGTCGTTTTCTGCGCCTTAAGACAGCGTTATATACAAGTTTTATACTGCTGCTCACAGATATTCAGTGCCGTGCATGACTACACATTTCGCAATGAATCTACTCTATGTGCGTCATTGTGTCTTGTCATGTTGACAGAGTTAAAAATAGATGCATCTTATACAAAGGGTGTCATTTGACAGAGTTAAAAATAGATGCATCTGATACAAAGGTGCATCTTATAGTAGTATATAAATTTTTCCTGCGAAAGTCGTGAAAAGTAGGGGGTGCGACTTAGACACCGGAAAATGCGGTAATCATCGAACAACGTTGCTATCGAAGTTTATTGCCTCACGAATCGACTGCCGCAAAAATTTTTAGAATCGGTCAAGTACGAATGGAGTTACAGGAACTTGTCACACGCTTTGAGTGCTTTCTCTCCTTTCGTCCCAGGAAGTGGGCTTAAAGCTACACAAGGGGGGTGACAAGTGGCTACGTTCATATCTTGGTGCGCACCATGACCTTGAGCACTTTCTTTTTTTGTTTTCTTTGAACGTGTGGCCCACTTTGAGTGTGATCACGAGCACGCTGGTGTGGAGTGCGGTGCGGACACATTGCACCACACAGAGGCAGCTGCAGTAACTATGCAGCTCACGATGCTGAAATCAGCCACTGGACGTGGCCATATGCCTTTGGGTATGTGACGCAGTTGATTTTGGGTACATGACATAATAAGTTGCGAGATGAGCGAGTGATTTCTAGCTGACATTTAAGTTTAGTTGTAGATTTCATGCCGCATGCAGTGCTGTAATGTTTGGCTCTCATGTTTGCAGGAGCCTCAACTACAATTCGGCAGCATTTTCAGACTAACGTATATTCAAGGTGTTGCAGGGCTGTTTTAATCAATGTGATGATACGTCTTGACCATTTTTGTTAAGTTGAGTAGCAGTCACAGTTTGCTTGATAATTAGATAAAACGAGTTGATGAACTTTTTATTACTGCTTTTAACACCAGCATCGCAATTCGAATGTTGGCAACCCTGTCGCGATCAGCTCAGAAAGCACAAGAGGCATCCATAGGAGGACAAAGCCACTTTCTTTTGTGTACGCACACTATTGTGACAAGCACTGTGTATTGCATTGTGGAAACAGTTAAGCCAAGTGGTGCTAAAGGCGCTGGTTTGTATTACAATAGCATCAGTTCTAGGAGAGGGAAGGTGAATGTGCTTAGTTACCTCAATGTGTGCGGTTCTGCATTTCCCTCTTTGAACATTTCTTTCTCCTTTTTCTTTGTACCATTTTTTTTCTTCCTCCAGTATAGTGCAGCAAAAAGTTGTATTGACACTCTTGCTGCAGCCTTGTTGTTAAGAAGGCCTGATTTGCATCTTCTCCCAATCAGAATGCCCTTGTATCCCGGGACATGCCCAGAATTCAGCACTGCCCTAATACTCTGTTCCTGCGACGTCCTTGCGAATACTTGATAGCTCTCCAAGAGCACATCTGAGTTAGCTCAATAGGTATTAGATATTTTCACACTAATTTTCAAGCATTTTGCTTCACAGAGAACCTAATGCAGATTATCAAAGAAGTGGTGTAATATGCGAGCCAATTAAATGAATTTCCTCTGCAGTGATGGTGTGGAAATTGCTGTGGTGTACTACCGGACGGCCTATGCTCCACAGCAAATGAATGCCCAGGTAGGCTAAATGTTCACAGTTGGCAGAAATTGCTTATTTTTTATAATATGCAGAAGTACTAACATCGTAAATAAGGTCTACATAGATACTTTTCTTGGGTAAAGACCCTGAAGCCACTATGTGACTATATTCAGACTATACTAGTTTCGTGCTAGAAGACACGGATATACAGTCAACTGCCGATTTTTCGAACATGCTCGAAAATTCGAACACTTTCACGACACCGTCACCAGCCCCAAGACGTCAATGTTTAAGAACGTCCAAAATTTCGGATGCTGAAACTCTTCTGCGTCTGATTTTTCGGACTTTCTGCCCAAATTGCAGGTCCGAAAGGCATTAACTGAAGCACCCCCCCCCCCCTCTGCCGCGTCTATCATCTCGTAGGTTCGAACCAGCGCTTTCGAGAGTCAATCTGTTTGCGACAGTAGCAGAGTTCGAAAGTCAGCTTTGCCACAATGTCAAAGTATTGTGGGGTGAAGCAGACCATAAATTCAAAGGGGCCACTATCACGGCGCCTGCGGCGATATCTTTATAAGAAACCCAAATGCACGGAGGCGTGATAGTGGCAGGTGGCAAACGCGCCAGTATGGCTTAATCGCTGACAACCCTTACGATAAGCATCATCAGTAAACTGCTCGGTAGTGCATGTGGCAGTAGCGCAGTTGCATGCGTACAGCACGCAGTTAATAGGTGAGAACCCAAACACGCCGCGCCGCGCCGCCATTCATGCTGCCTCTTTGTGCGAGACCGCTAAATGCGCCGCACAGACGCGTTGCTTTCATGAACGAAACCAGCGGGTGCAGTGAGGAACGGAGTGGGCATCATGAATTCTTTCATGACAAATGCGTGCGTATGGTACAGCAACAGTACAGTGACAGCATCAGCTTAGTTGGCAATGTGCTGCACACAACTAGAAACAATCGGCCTCACGTGGCAGCAAATGCTGCTTATCGGCAGGGACGTGCACACACACATCGGGGAAAATCGGACGAGTCATTCGCTCTTCCGCCACAGTCTTTGTGTTCCGCGTCATCGTTTCCAAACGCTCCATGCGAGAGAGCCGTAATCTATTCCGCGCTTTGCTGGTCTCAGCAGCACTCATCATGAGACACAAATTTGCAAGTGGTGGTTGGCGCGTAGTTAAGTGGGGTTCGCGGCAGGTACTGAACGTACTTTCAAGAGCCTGGGCGTGCACTAAAATGCCGGATAAGTGTACTGGGAGGCATTAAAGCTATTTCAAACGTGCCTGTGGCAATTCGACCGCTTGTGCGAAAAAAAAAAAGAATGAATTTGTTTTTTTTTTCAAACTGCCCACTTTTTCAGACTCCTTAGGGATCGTGAAACCAATGAAATTTTATCTGATCTACAAGCATTAGGGCTCATTATAATGAACCCATGTGAGCTTGTTTTAGATATGCAAACTTTTTGGCCCTAGACATGTTTTTTTTTACTTATACTGCACATCATTGTGGCAGTCTACAGTATCATGGTAGGCACAAGCAACTCTCCCTCACAATTGCAAACCACCAGCGCAATATCATGACGAGGGTAAGAAGGAAGAACACTGCACCTTCTTGTCCTCGTGATTGTGCACTGGTAGTTAGCAGTGCCGCACCAACAAGCCCAGGTTTTCAATATTTTGAATCTCCCTCACACGTATGCGTCAAATTTTCACCAAGGATGTGCCAACTGTGCCGCAAGGCATAATGTCATAAAGGCCCTATGGTGAGGTCAGCCTTGGCAGGTGGCCTTTGAGATTATCAATGCACCCACACACACTGCCCTATTTTGGAGGTCCTGTATGAGCTTCTGGTTATGTGTAACAATGTTTCTATGTTGTTCCCAAGACAATGTGTATTAGTGTTTCAGTCTACTCTCCCAATACAGTAGGTACTCAACAGCAAGTTGTTGTCTACATGACCATTCAGCAGCCAGCACATACACTTTGGTTTAGAGGGACACTAAAGAGAAACAATGAATTGGTTTAGATTGATAAAGTGTGCTCGGAGAACTCTTGTGTAGTTTATTTCACCACCATAGGTTTATTATTAGAGGAGAAAACCAAGTTCAAAGTTTCATTTTTAAATTTCGCACCGAACTTTGTAATTTGTGACGTAAAAGACTTCAAAGAGCATTTAACGTATTTTGGCGCCACTGGCTCGACGAAATTTCCACAAACTGGTTATGTCAAGTCTCTGGCCCCCTCAGAGGACAATGTACTTTGATTTAACCGATTAGGAACTACGTAGGCCCAAGCAGGCGCCATCAAAAATATGTGACGTCACGGCAAATGGTGCGGGAATTCCAAGGTGGCGTCGCCACCTGTATTTTCTTTTTACGCGTTTTCTCGCTTATTAAGCATCTTCGTGTAGAAAGCGTGGTGTTTTTGGTATCGTGGAAGACTACTTTACTAATGCGAGAAAAATCGTTTTGCTCTTTAGTGTCCCTTTAAGTTGTCTGTACATCCACAATTCAGCAATAGAACAATGGTTAATGCCAAAGACGAGGAAAGAGACAAAGAAAAAATTGCACCAATTTAACTTGTGGTACATTCGATTGGGTGGCGTGGCGCTGCGACCCAGACTGCAACAATTTGAAGCCCGCTTTTGATCCAAACCAAACGTGCACCCGCTCGCCGGAGCAATTGGCGGCCAGAAGAGGATACACGTCACCACTTCTGTTGCAAACAGACGATGTGCAGGAGTCACATGATCAGAGTCGGTTGCACTCCAAGGTCAAAGTGAGAGCACTTCAGAGTGCTCCGAGTTGGAGCACAGTGCTCTGAAAGAACCAACCGAACGTGTTTAGAGCACTCAGTTTTGACCAGCTGAATGTGACGCATGTTGCCAGAGTGCTCCAAAGCGCTTGAAAACAACTAGTTGAATGTACCGTATGTTGACGCAGCGAAACTGTTCATCTATTATAGTGGCCGTAGCATGAAGACTGCAAAGGCCCAAATCAAGACTCCTCCGATGTCGTCATATACACTTCAGTTTTCTTCTTGCATCCTTAATTCATTGCTTCATAGCAGCAATGGGGAGAAAAGATGCACAAAAGGAAAAAAATGAGCGCGAAGCCTAACATTTCACATTAAGGGAGTGGTGACAGAAAATCTGTGAACCTCTGTTTCTTGCTCTTAATCAGTGGCTACAAACTCGTTAATAGCAGCAACGAAACTCGGTTGCCCCGGCACGAGAAAATTATATGCTCGTATGTTACGACCGGAGGCAGTTTTGATTTCGAAGAGTACTCGTGGGTCCTGTGACATAGTCAGCCTATTAGTTAACACATATACTATCAGGTGACCGCAAGAGCCAGTGACGTCACTGACCAGCTTCTGCCATGTTGTCAGCGCTGCTCTTTCGTCTGCTCTGTTGAGCGTTGTGAGTGCTCGTTTCCTCGATCGTCAAACTACGTTGCTTATCCTGCAACGATGGACGAAAGAGTTGGGAGGAGTGTAAAAATCAGTCAGAAAAGCTCGATTCACTTCGCGAATCTCGCTGGTGGCTGCGATTTTGTTGTTGTCGTCGTCGTCCAACTGAGGCAACGTTTTCCGTGAGGTTCGGAGCAGCCGCAGCATTAGACGTTCTAAAACACTTTCGCTCCGATCATTTGTAAAGTAGCAGGTCGAGAAGTTACGAAGGAAGCAGTGAAATCACAACATTAGCGCTCTGTAACAGTGTTTATGTGTAACATGTAAGTGACGTCATGCACGCTTTACTGACTTGTATTTAGATCGAGCAACGCTGCGTTTTCAAGGCATACCAGTTCCACGTACGCACATCAGAGCACTGAAGCAGTTATCTGTCCACTACGCAATATGATCCCGGCAGTAGAGAGCTTTAGTTTGTCTGTAGACTTCCTAACGCTTGCGGATACCTGGTTACCGGAGCTGTTGACGTCTGCAGCAGTAGCAGCAGCCATGGAGCCGGTAGTGACATTGTGTGGCGTTTTGTCCAACTACAATAATTTTTTTTGTCTGTTTTTTCAGTCGCGTTGCTGTTCCTTGCCGAAAAATAAAGCGATGAGAAAACTGTGAGTTGTTAATTATCTCACTGCCAATGCTTTACACAGAGTCAGTAAGCGGATAAGCTGCTGCAATTTTATGTTTGTAGGTTTCCGGTTAGGTTCTGCATCATCAGGTGTTGCTACCAGTGTTGTTCGTCTCGTACAAGCCTCCGGTAACCCGGCCAGAACTAGTAACGTCCGTTGTTTACAAAACAGCGCCGCTCGATGACATCATCGCTTTTTGCTTCTATTTCCGATTCGGCACTTTCACAAACTTCAAAACTCTATTAAAATACTGTTTAAGCTGTATTTGTGACTGATATTGTACAGATGGCACCTATATGTACCTATTAGTATGATGCAACAGTCAAATTGGGTCCGAATTTTTGTGTCGCCACTCCTTTAAGCTTGCCAGGCTCCTTGCATTAGGGCACACACATATGTGTGCTTATTGCCACATTGGCTCTCATGGTGATTCTGCCTATACTCAGCTTTCTTTTTTAGTGAAATGAAATTCTGGGGGAAAGGATTCTGCATATTATTGTTTATAGCAAAAAGTCTGAACGTCAGCCTAAAGCATGCATGCAGTAAGGTCATGCATCCTTCAAAATATTGTGGGTTAATTTTATTGTACTTATACAGTCGCAGGTCAACCTATTTTATTTAAATTAAAAAGTCTGAAGTAAGTTAGAGGGTCGTCTTACAATCGAAACAAGAATGTGCACCAGTAATGGCAAGACAAATGAGACACCATGGCATGGTTACAGCATTACGTTTGCTTTCCGTAGGTCATTCTGCATGCTTGTTCAGAAGATTTTTATGTCTCAACTTTTACTGCATGCGTCATAGAGTCGATATGCGGCAGGCATGGCTCTTGCAAAAGTGTCAGTCATTTATAGAAAAGCTGCTGTTTCAATCAGTGATGGCACCCGTTATGGCGAACAGGGGCCTTATTCTGAGACTATCACCTTTGGCAACAGTGCCACATTGTGTGACATAAAATGTGCAATATCTGAAGCGACTATTTGGCCTCCTTTCTCAGCCAGCTAATCGGCTAAAGCGACATCATGGAGATACCTCCGACTCACTATATGGCCCGAGCAGTGATTTGTGGGGTACTGGTAGTTGATGGAATAGCTTTTCTTTTTGGCTCTGTGACACATTGTAAGCTACCATTGTCTGCAGCCTTCAAGTGACCTAGAACCACAATAATAGGTCATGGTACTAGTGAAATAGGAGACGGGGACGAGATGAAGAAACACGGGACACGCTTGTCCCGTGTTTCACTTCATCTCATGCCCGTCTCCTATTTCGCTAGTACCACGACCTATGATTCTCGAAACCAACTAGCCCAACTTCGCGCCTTAACCTGAACCACAAGCCAGCGTTGTTATCTGGGCACTCAAACAAGATCATTCAGGTATCTCATCCAGGAATCGTTGTGAGAATGAAATGATACATCGGGGAAACCAGCGAAAATGTAAAAATTTCAATTATTGGCAGTCAACACTTCATACAGGACCGCATTACATATGCTTGTTACAGTCCAAATTATACAAGAAAATATTGCTTCAGAGTTCTTAGTGTTTGTTTACACTATTACTGAAACTGAAGGAAGGAAGACGACATTTAAAAGGCCAGTAAACAGGCTCCGACTTTTTTTTTACACCCCCCAAACAAGCTCGCCAATTCGTACAGTAGACCGCGGCGATCACATTTTCTGAATGTTACAGCGCTGCACGCCGCGCAGACCCTCCATTTCGAAAAACAATTCTTGCGCTTCTTTCCTTCTCCTGACCAATCCTCCTCATACGCGCAGTGATGCAAACTTGCCCATGGGCAACTTAACGTACCACTGAACTCATTGATTGGTCTAAACCAGGTCTCAACAAACAGTTGTCAAGTTAACGTCAGTTCCTGTTCCCACCCACTGCTGCGAAACTGCGCCTTGTTTCTTGGTCCTGCGGTGATGCGGTTTTGGCCACGCTAGTTGTCGGGTTGTCGCGCGTATATTCCTCGCACTGCATAGCACCTGCACGCACTTGGCCTTCGACATGAGCAACACGTGGAGGAAGCGTTGTCGGCTGCAAATCGAGTGGAGAGGGGGAATCTCCGGTAGCTCGGACAGGTCGTGCTTTCTTGGTTTTCCCATTGCACGCGCGGCAAGTGGGGTTCTCCACACTTTTCTCTCACGCCCCTTTGTCGTCTTGGAAAGCAAGCACACATTCCTGCTGCATTGTGAACTGACACAAAGGTTTAAAAATACCGAACAGCCGAAAACTGCCCGTCAAGTTATGGAGCACGTGCGACAACGTAAACAATAAACAACCAGGAGCCGCAGCAAGGGGAAAAGCATTGCGACTGATCGAGCTCGCCGATGACGTCAATTGCTGACATCGTGTCACGTTGCCGAAGTGGGCGGAGTCACGACGACGGGCTGCGCCTTCCCCTCCCTGTGGCGGAGAAGGGTGGCGAGGCCACGCAAAAATTTGAAACCAGCTGAAACGGATGTTCTAACCCCTGTAACTTCCTCATTATAGCACATACTCGCAAAATTCTTGCGGCAGCATGTTCACATGGCAAAAGTGTGCATATTTCTCTTATTACAATTTTTGGACTTCATAGTTGTTTACTTGCCCTTTAAGGGCTCGTTTATCTTTGTTAGACACAATAATAATGAGAGCTAACAGACAATAATGTCAAGGAAAGTGTAGGGGATGTTATTTATAGTAATTAGGATATATAAATATGAAGAAAGTAAAGTGGTTGAAAAGATAACTTGCCGCCGGCAGGGACCGAACCTGTGACCATCGAATAACGCGTTTATGCTCGTGAACATTTTGATCGCTCATGACCATTTTGAGTGCTCATGACCAATTTGATCTGTTTCCGAGAACTGTTCTCAAGTTCTTCGAAAGGCTTAGCACGAGTGGCTGCATCGGTCATATAAGGGATCTCAAAGATTTGCAGCGATGAGTGCTACCGCAATTTCAGAGGCCACAGATTATGAGTTTGCTGGCTCTTTTCAATCTCAATAGTGGATGCCACAAGTAGAGTAAAGTAAGAAATAGATCTTTCAATGGCAGAGTGTTTCTTAAACCGAAGCAGATAAGGCATATTCCTTGGATTTGTACAGCATGAACTTTTTGTCAGATGGACACGTGAAGGGACGGATACACAAGTGCTGCTACACTCATTGGGCAACATTATATGACTAGGACCACCCATGCTTTTGAATGCGCTGGCTCCAGGCTTTTTTGCATCTCATCAACAACAAAGGATTGTGAATATTGCATGTATAATGCTATTGCATTAAAGCTAATCCACTGTCACTTTGCCATGTCCACTGCACATTTAGTATGTGCATTCCAAAACTTGTTTTTTCACATTTTGAAGTGCAGCGGATGCTGGACTCATGCAGGTCCTAACCTATGTTGAACATGGTGAAGGGGACTTCACTTTTGGTTGTGATTGTCACTTTTTAATATTTTATAGTGATTGTGTTGGACCAAACAATTTGTTGCCAAAGTGTCAGCCATTTCAAAAGAACCATCTTCATTAAAGCTTATTTCCCGATGCCTTTTTCGTTAACGTGCATAGCATTTCTTTGGCTATCCCGACATGTTTCAAATGGGTGGGCGATCGAAATTCAGATGTGTCATTACTCGCACACGTGGGCGCATGAGTGACACCAGTGCAGCCTACATGTACACCATCATAAATAAAGATGTTCTGAATGCAGGATTTAAACACTGGTCATCTAGCACCAATGCCCAATGTTCTAATTCCTACACCACAGGCGCATGCTCATCAGATGGAATAGAACGCACTTAAGAAGGTCCTGCATGTAAGCAGACACGTCCAGACACTTGGCGCATTTTTTGCAATGCTCATTGTTTCCTGTAGAAATCCTCTGTTCAAGATAGCACATTGAGGCTTTTGGCTCATTTTCACAACATTGACCGAGTGTCATCAAGTCGCCTTTATGCTATTCGCATTGATAATGATGAAACCACTTAATTTCCACCATGATTTTGTTTTCTATTTGCAGTGTTGGGACACGCGTCTCCGGATAGAGCTGTCTCGCGCCATCAAGTGCCCCTCGGTGCAGTACCATTTGGCAGGCACCAAGAAGGTGCAGCAGGTGCTGGCACAACCAGATGTCCTCGAACGCTTCTTCACCAACAAGGTGATCGCCGACAGCATACGTGCCACCTTCACGGGGCTCTACTCCCTCGACCTGGTGAGCACCTTCGAGCATTACTTTTACTGTGATAACACTCAAGAGCTCGAAGCTAAGTTCGCCTTATATGCCAGTTCAGTGTTGTCACAGTCTGTCAAATAGTCACGCCATGACGTGTCTGGTGACGTGTCGGTGTCACATCATCCTTCCCTACATAGTCATACCACTATTGCAGTGTTAAAACAAAAACATTCTATAACTTCGTTCCCCTCTGGTACTGCCAATCACACACTGTGGTCGACAAACACGTGGGCTTGCAACCTCATGCGTCCATCGCGTCAAATTTAGCACTTATATTGTTTTTGTAAAATTTTGCTTAAGGAAACACTCATTTTATATGTTTTGTTTTTATTTCGCCATCAATTTTAACATAACTGTGCAGGTAAGTGGAGTTTTTTCTGCTGATTTGAAATAAGTATAGACCGCTTATAACGTAAGTCGCCGGAGTCGCGAATATCCGCACTATAAGCGGTACCGCACTATAACCAAAACAACCTTCTTCAAAGGCTGCACTTGCGCAAAACGTGTTGAGCATGTAGCCTCGCGTGTCCGATAATCGACATATGCGATTTGGGGCGCTAACCACCACTTAAATCTCCGAATGCATGTTCAAAAATTAACCGCCAAAGACCCGCATTGCCAACGAAATGAACACGGGGGAAAAAAGCAAACAAAACAAAGTGCCATCGCGGAAATTCGCCGACTACGTTTCAGGCCACCTCGAGGTATGCGCAGTACACAGAAACCATGTCGAATCGCGACCGAAATTTCACGTGCTGAGCGCGGTACCGATCGTTCGATTTCACGGGCGCGCATGCGATGTCCAAGACATTGCAATCGAATCCGGAACCACCATTCGAGAGTTGCATGTGCCAACCACGCCCTCGTTTTCATTAACGATATGATTCCCTTCCCTTCAAGTGCAGCCATCGCAAAAAGTTTTGTTGATTCCGCACCAAACCGCAACTTTTATCGCCCGCGACCGCTACCGAAAAGCAACCAACGCTGATTAGGCCTAGCCTGCGGTTCAGCATGTTGTCGCGGGAAGTTTGTCCAAGACAACATGAAGGTCGGACGTCGAAAAGATCGCACTCAAGCACTAACTCAAGAACAGCGCGCGTGATACGAAGTTTGTGTTCGCGGCCGGGAGACCAACGGCGACAAAAGCCCGCCAAGCTCGTTTAAGTCCGCGCACTGGCAGAAAAGGCGAAAGCTCGCGCCATGAAGCCGCAAAACTTTTCAATTTGCGGACGAGGTAGCAAACGCGATATCTGTAGCAAGTGTGATAACGACGACGCTTTTCCCGACAGGAAAACTGAGGACGCGATCGTACGTTCCACGCATTCCACGCGGAACGCGCTGCCGGCAAGCGGCCGCGGAGCCTTGCCGCCGCCGGTGCAAAGGCTACTCCGTCGCCTAGGCAACCACCATCCTTCCCCACTCGGCGAGCCCGCACAGCGCTGCCGCGGTCTTTTTCCTCCTTCCGCCCCTCGTTCGTTTACTGTGCGTGCCCTCGCCCTTCGTAACGACCTCGTCGCTCCCTCCCCAGCGGCGTACCACCTTTGAGAACCGCACTCGCTGCCGCGTTTGTTAGAAATATTTTCCCGCAACCGCATTATAAACGGTATTTCATCTTGGAGGACTGCACAATAAGCGGTATGCGTATACATGCGGTTCTATGGGAGGGTAAACGGGAGTCGAAAAAGACCGCATTATAACCGGTCCCGCACTATATGCGGTTACGTTATAAGTGGTCTGCACTTACTATGTAATTGCTTTTCCTGTTGGTCATTTTATTCCTGAGATAGCTAAGCTTCCCCTTTCATTGTTTAAAGGGACCGACAACTGCCCAGAACATGAAATGAGATGACTCCACTGATGGAAAGATTGTCCGTCGTATTGACTCAAACCAACCCTCTTCTTTTCGTGAGAGGTGGATTTATATTTTTATTTTTTAATTGAAAGTCACGAAAAATGACCTGTGGCGCCTCTGGCGGCAAAGACATGAACGATCTGATAAACCCGGCCATGTGACCGTTGATTGCTGTAGGCGGTCGACGATTTTTGTGTTAATATTGAAATATTGTTTGTGTATTACTGCATAAAAATGTACATAGAGGCCTGCGTTAGTAGTATGCATTAAAGTGACGCTGCCTTTGCGTGACGTAATGATGCCATGCCCGTCAGCGCGACTTTCAGCATGCTCATGCAACCGTGCACGCAGTTTCCAAGTCGGCAAGATTTTAGAGCGACATAGTTTTGCTACCTACACCGTCTCAGAAATGATGCGTGCTGCTACTCGGCACGGCTGCGCATATGCATAGTGACGTTTTCGATGACTTGGCTTGGCTCGTGCATCGAGAGAGTAACAACGCCGGGACAAGCCACCCATGACACAGGCACTGGCAACCTTGGACGCATGCGCACACAATGCGGTTCAAATACAGGGAAGGTGTATAACACCACACCATCTCATTGTAAAGCCTGTTATTTTCAAAAATAGTTGGAAAGCTATAAATAAAGGTGGTTAAGCATAGTTACAGAAACTCCTGCAAAAGCAGAACGATAGCTTTTACAAATCGCGAGAAGGGCTGGCAGCGTCGCCATCAATTTTCAGCGTTGCTGGAGGAAAGGTGCATCCGTGTTTAGAGCCTTCCAGTTCAAAAAATACTGCTTGTAAAATAACTACGTGCTTTTGGGATTAACTACTGCAGTTACAAACACTGTGAAGGGTGAGCTTCCTATCGCGCCGTAAAAAAAGGGGTTGAGAAAAATCAGTTGTCGGTCCCTTCAAGCACAGCAAGGAAAAGTATTTATTGTAAAATTTCGAGCAAGTGCCCCCACCCGAAGAAGCACCCTTCCAATTTCACTGCTAGTTTCAAGTTTTCGCACTGTTCCAGCAAAGCCCTTTCACGCTCTGATCACGCACCAAGTCCAGGCCCGATCTCTAAGCGCCTGAATTTCTCCGCAAAATTTAATTTTTCTTTCTTTTCCTTAAATGATGGCACCCAGAACTGGGCACACGACACCCATGACGGATTTTCAGGTTTCTGCGAGCAGAAGCACGGCCTTTGAGATTTGTGCTTGCAATTAAATGGTGGTGTCTGTGACACACTAGTTAGCAAAGGTAAGGCCTCATAGATCTGTGTCTGTTGCCCAGAGCTGTTGCATTAGTGTTAGCTCATCATCGGAGGGGCTTACGCGCTATGCTTCCTGCGTTCTGATTGCATCGCCTTTGTGTTTCTTGGGTATTTATAATCATTGTAATGCGCCGTGCCATGAGCAAGAGCTAGAATACTTCTGAGGAAGTACAGGGGTGGTCAAAAGTTCCCAGGTCGCAACGCCCGGCCGAGGAGCAGCAGCTCGCTGCTATCGGGGCGCTGCCATCGCAGTCATGCCTTGGCGCACGCTGGCATCAAGCGTGTGTGTGGTTGGTGGGTGTGCATCCCTCTTCCTTTCTTGCTTTCCTTGATAAGAAAGCGAGGTATAAACTTGGTGCGTCATGTTCCCTCACTGTCCGCTCTTCGATGTTTTACTACTGTGCAGCGTGTAGTGAGGCGGCAGTCTTCCAGTAAAATTACGTATTATTGCGGCCACATTTAGCTAGACACCGTATACATTACCGTGGTTTTGGGCTTCCTGGAAAACAATATCATGCGTTTCACTTTCCATTGGCACTGCGGTGGCTCTCTCAGCCGTCTGTGCAGGTCAATTCGCTGCATACGAACATGGTCGGAGCACAAAATGTATTCGGAAGAGCTTGTGTTGGGGCTAGTTGGAACATCTTAGTGGAATAAGCAGTGCTGCACAGCAGTACTATATACCTCGCTTTCTTATCAAGGAGAGCAACCAAGAGAGAGGGATACACCCCCCCCCCCCCGCCCCGCTCCACGCACACGCTGGACAGCAATGTGCGCCAAGGCATAATTGCAATGGCAGCGCCCCGATAGCAGCGAGCTGCTGCTCTGTGGCCAGGCATTGCAGCCCGGGAACTTTTGACCACCCCTTTATATGTGGACGCTGTTTCTTTTTCTGGAGGGAGGAGAGTTGTTGAAGGGGGGTGCTTTCTTGGAATTTTAGAGTACTTAAAAAGGATATTTAATGTATGGTTATACAGATAAATGACTAAAGATTGCCATAACTGCAGCAGCTTTCTTTATTTCACCATTCTTAGTCAGTGAACCTTATACTTTGAGAAGAACTTGCCTTGGAGTTAAAATTTTAACCAATGCTTAATTAAACATGCCTGTGCTCAAAATTCTGCTCTCCTCCTTGGATCTTCTACACATTTAGGTTTCCATTGCAAAAAGTTGTACTTGTCCCGTGTGCTGAGATATCTGGGGCTCAATATTGAACAGAGTCATAAATTTACATTTTAAGAAAAATCTGCAAAAGAGAAATACCGCAGTTTATTTTAAAAATAACAGGTAGAATGTGCACATTTTGCAATGTTGATGTTAATAGCCACCATGAAAGAGCCAGACATGTACAGCCGTCATAAACTGGTGGGTATTTAACAGTGTGGCATGACTTATACATTTCTCACAACAAGTTGGGCATCCTACTGACCGTGCCTCTGAAGTGATTCTTGTTTAGTTTAGTTTTGCAACAAGTGTTTACAGTGATTTACATTTAGGAGTTAAAAGCAGATCATTAGTTCGACACACTATTCCCATTGCTTATCCATATGGGCGTTGCTGCGCTTGCCAAAAAGGTGGAAGATCTCCTGCGGCACATTGTGGCATCGGCCGCATCATGAGTTGGGGGGGGGGTGCAGTTAACTTCAACGTAAGAAAAAATTATAGTGATATCAGTGGCAGATCCAGAGGGGAGGCGGTAGGGGCGATGGCCCCGCCCCCCTCCAAAGCCTGTCTCAGCCTCCGCTTCCTTCAGTGCCTGTCGTCCACCTCCTTTGTCAGGTTGATTCGGCTACCACTGCCCATATAGGGGAAGAAGAATCTTGTCCCCGTCTACCTCTCTCCATCCCTACCCACCCCCTCGTTCCTATAAAGGAACTGCACTCCCCCCCCCAAAATCTGCACCTGGATTTGGATCTGCCCCTGAGGGGTGATATGCACTAACCAGAAGGCATATGATGAGCCACGTTGGCTTGAGCAGCTAGCAAATACATTAGGCTTCACGAATACTGGGTCAGAGACTTGTTGCAACTACATCTTAACTATTAATATGCTTAAAATTTGTACTAGATATCAAAACAGTGCAAAAGACAGAGCACCAGTAAAAAAAGTTTCAGGAGCCCTTCCTCTATCAGGAAAATGGGGGCAAGCGAAGCTTTGCATGTGTGTGCCTGACCTTCTGCTTTTCTTTCTTTCTTTCTTTCTGTCATTGTGTCTTTCTATTCCCTGGTGAAGTGAAACGGCCCTGATTGGTTGCGGGCGTGATGTGAAGGCACGCCTGCACAGTTGGCACCATGCCTAATGACTGACGTTCCAGTGTCGGCGTTGGAACATTAGGTCATGTGTTGATATCCAAGCAAAAGTGAAGTGTGGCAACTTGGAATGACAAGTGACTTTGATAAAAGATCAGAGTGCCATATCAGAAATGGCTATACGCCGACGAGCCCACGATCGAGAGAGCATCAATTATTGAAAAATAGTGCATGTGGCCAGCACACCTTGCCTGCGCCTGTTTTTTCATGTAAGACAGCGCTACCACCAAAATCTGTAATTCATAATCAGGTTCACTTGAAAAATAAGGAAACCCAGCATTATTGTGAATTAACTTACGATGAAACACTTCCAATGAACATCATGCCAATTAGTTGTCATTGCATCTCCCAATAGAGAGAGCGTGCTTAAAGGATTAAACTCTGATAAGCTAAACCACATCAGTACTAGGGTGTCTAATGAGTGGCTGTTTGCAGTGTCTGGAGGAATCGTGACATCCACAATGCTGTCGCTGCTCCTCAGACATACCAAGCAGCTGTCCTTCCTTCATGACAACATTAAACTACTGCAGATGTGGTACTGTGTCAGTCATTAGTTTTGCACAATGCATAATTTTCCTGTAGAATACTTGCTGTGCAGAAAACTTGCTTTTTCATATCTGGTTGGCAAAAAAAAAAGATTTCTTTGCGAAACTCAATACTGGTACTATACACATTCAAAAAGATTCTAAAAATATTCTATTCAATTTGAGCTTGGATTTCATTATTTGGATTCAATTCGAAGTTGAAAATTATATTCACACACTCCTAATGTTTACCTTTAAAACCACATGCGAGTTAGCCTTTTGAGGCAGTTGTCATGCTTTCATTTCACCGCGAGGGTGTGAACTTCACCATCTCGACTATATGTCTGCATCTCGTGCTGCGATAATTCGTGCAGTGATTCACACATTGGTGATGCCATCTTGGTTCACAGGTGGATAATGCAATCTATGAGCCATGTTATCAGAACCGACATTACGCTTAGGCACTTGACCAGTGAAGAATTCCTATCTTTGTCTTATTTGGATCTGTATTGTGCGGGTGCTTTGTAGTAAGAACATTGAGCCAGTCACTGACATTTGCTTTATTCTTCTTCGGATAATCGCTAGCTTCAAACAGTGCAACTTGTATGTTCTCAGTCGTTAGCATTATCGTCCATTTGGTTGGAGCAACTGCATAGCAAAGGTGTCAACAGATTTGCTGCATTTTTGCGGTGGGCCCTGTTGCAGGCCTTGTCTGCAGAGCTGTCATGTGATCCCATTTTTTAACATTTTGTATTGATAATAAGTAGAAAAATAAACATTTCAAAATAACCAATTCAAAGCTCCATATGTGGAAGGTATGCCCCGTGCCTGCATATTTCTGCACTTATCATGTAGGAGCTTCTAGTATGTCAGTGAAACTGAGCAGGTTCATTGAGTCATCAGGATTTCGCTTATTGGTACAACGATTACATAGTGATAATATACAGAAGGAGGTCCCGAAGTCAAAGACTGCAATGGGGCCTGCTTTTCAAAATAAATGTTTGCTTAGCAGCAAACAATTTGAACGGTGTTTGCGAATGCATTCGCGAGAGGTGTTTCATGTCATGTTATTGTTGTCTCTGACCCTGACAGACTCCAGAAGGGCACAAGGCAGCTGAGGAAGCCATTGCAAACCCTCGCAACTACGTGCTGAAGCCACAGAGGGAAGGTGGAGGTACATCACACATTTCTCCTTCGTGCGGTGGACTGTGGAATCAGTTTATGCAGACAAGTTTCGGTCTTTTAGTAAACTTTGAATGACCTCAATTAAAGAAGAACGGATGACCACATTTGTTAGCTTCACAAGGGGCTGATTTAATGGACCCTGTTAATACCCTGTTCATCCCTATACTAATCTTAGTTTGTGGCTACAACTAAAAGTGGAGGACCAGATATGCTTAGTCAGACAAAAACTTTGCTTTAACTCAAAATTTCAAAACCTCAAAGTTTCACTGTTGAGGCGCTGCCTGCGAACTCATACCGCTGACAACAACCACAAGTTTGGCAGGCACTGTTTGACATCAGGAATTGAAGAGCCATGTATTTGTCGTCTGCTTTAAAAAACTGCATGATACATACGACGCTGGATGTATTTTTTGCTAATGCTCTGGTACCCAAAGGCGCAGCAAGGGCATTGCCAGCACAAAACTCATCACTTGAAAACTGTGATGTCATCAGCAGGACTGTTTTGAGAAAACAAGAGAACTTACTTCTAGGGGTGTGCAAATACCAAATAGTAGCTATCAAATTGAATACCGAATCGAATTGAGAAAGAAAAGCCTTATGTCGAATATACAAAATTTTATTTTCAAAGGCCTCAATTTTTACAAGTTTTCATGCAAAAAGAATAGCAGCGTCGCAAGCGAGTTCGGGAGTCAGCTTCTCTCCAAAAACGCTTGTGACACATTCACAGCAGTGTTCATGAGCACTGCTATTATCCATGCCTAAAAAACTAAAGTGCACAGCAAGACGCAAATTTGGAGTTTCTGTACAGTTGATGTGGCAACGGCGATTGCAGCATGACAAAACAACCAAACGCTTAGGTGGTGCCAAGCTCCGAGGTTTTCGCCGGCAGAAGTCGGGATGCTTTACGGAGCTTGCGGCATTCATGACCGAACTATGCTATCAATCTTTGTTGGTGACATGTGACATGGTCATGCAAGGAGTGGGTGTGTTTTCCTTGAAAGAGGGAATATCAAAGACGCACTGAAAAACGAGGAGGGCCTGGCCATCAGAGTTCATGAAGAGGACAATAATGACTCAAGTAAAGACGAGTATTCATTCGGGCAACTATACGTTAATCTAATTTTCATGGTGGAATGCGGTCGTGTGAGCATAGCTTTTTTTGTTTGTTTGTTTGTTCGCTTGATGTGTGGTATTTGGGGGAGGAGGTGGGTAGAGTTGTATAAGTTACTCTACTGTGTGCTTGTTTAAGTTACTGAAACAGCACGTTATCATGAAAACGGAGTAGAAGTATCATTTTTTTCTTGAATGTCATCGTGTGGCGATGTCGCGATGCTGTTGGAATGATCGAATGATCAAGTGCGACTATTTGCATATTGAATTATTTGCAGAGCTACTGTTCTAGTATTTGTATTCGAGTATTCACACACTCTTACCTATTTCTTAACACATTCACAGAGATTATGGCAAAGAATGAATTAATATTATGGTGTGCGAATATTCGACTTTCGAATAGCTAGTGTTCGAAATTTCAAATAATTTGACAGGATGAATATCTCAAATGCAACAAAGGCCAGTGGTTTCACTTGTTTAGGGTGAGGTGGCTAAAACTAATGCCAACGTTGTTGCAGTAGGCTTTTCGTTAAAACTGTCGCCGATAACCTGGCTCAAAGGCGAGCGCATATTTATTGCAAAGGAGACTGTGTCATTTCTGCACGTCATGGCACCAAAGAAGGCCAGGGAACAGTCCGGGAGACTGTCGAACTGCTAGCATAAAAAAAAATGATCAACAGGTCCAAAAATACTTCAGTGAGCCCCTGATACCAACAAAGGATTATCCTTTGAAATACTGGAAAGAGCATGAAGCTGCACTTTATCCAGGTATCATCACCAAAATTTCTCTGTGATAACTTCTCATCCCTGCTACTGAGGTGCCCAGTGAGTGCATGTTTTCAACTGCAGGAATCACCGCAACATCGCGGCGAAAGAGCCTGAAGTCAGGGCACGTGGAACATCTTTTGTTTCTGCGTGACAATTTGTAGTCTTTCGGTAGCAGTCACTCACTGCGTTATGCACTCAAGGACATGAGCAGATTTCATTTCTTTATTCTTTCTGTCAATAGTCAATGAAATATTTTATATTCGATATTTGATGTTCTTGGTCACTATTCGGCACTATTCAATTCGAGATAAAATTGCATGATGAAGGCTTCTTGTGCAACCTTTACAAAAAAGAACTGAAGGCAGTGATGAAGGAAATAAAAAACACATCAGCGCAGTGCATCCTTGTACGTCCTTCATCGCTGTCTTCAGTTTTTTTTTGTAAAGTTTGTGCAAGAAACGTTGATAATATCTAACCAACTAGCCCATTTTCATGTTTTTCTTATGAAATTTCACTATTCGCACACCCCAAATTAATATTGCCACGTGCATTTTTTTCATTACTTAAGTGTGACCGGGTTTCACCCACAAAAACTGTTACACATGTTACACTTGGGGCAGGTAACACCTGAATGCAGGGGAACCTCCTTGAGTATACACTCAAACCTCGTTATAACGAACACGGATATAACGAATTATCGGTTACATCGAAGTAAATGAAGAATAGTCTTGTCATAGCTACAGTGTTACAAATAAACGTTTATAACGAATTTTCGGATATAACGAAGTTATTTTCTTGGCAGATGCAACTTTGTTATAATGAGGTTTGAGTGTATTCGGATCTTCTGTTCAAATTGTGCACACAGCACGTGTGATGGAGTTCATTCCATAACTAATGCTGGAATGTACAGTCACAGATGTATGAAAGTTGTGTTTCACTAACGATCACATTATTGATAACCGATGATCGTGCTTGCCGCTATCATTGTAACAAGAGTGTTACTTACTTATGCTGTGTGTGTCACATCCTTGTGACAATATAAGGGTCCAATCAAGGTGCCTTCAGCACATACCAACACTTATAAGGCTGTCAAAGTCTGCACAAATTAAGTCACCTTGATTCCTTGACCCGTACAACAATATGTGCCTTATCCTGTCTCCTTAAGAAATACAGGCATAGTGCACGTGTGCTTACCTGCAGGCAACAACGTGTATGGTGATGACGTGCGGAATAAGCTGCAGGCACTGGGCCGCACAAAGGAGCGCGAAGGCTACATTCTCATGGACCTGATCCAGCCACCCATCACTACCAACTACATTGTACGGCTGGGTGATGAGGTCAGCAAGTGCAACGTCGTCAGCGAGCTTGGCATCTTCGGTGTTATCCTTGGGTGAGTGTGGTACATAGGTATTTATACTAACAGGATGGTCTCTTCGTTTTGAGTCATCCTTACGTTTTTCTCACACCTTTCTTTTCTGAGGAATGAAGCCTTAGTAGTATGACTGAAATACTCATTTCACTTTTCATCATGGTGCCTGGCTAGGTGTTCTTCCATCTGATGGTTACATGTAGTCATGAATATAGGGCAGACATAGAGATGTGCCGTAGACGAATGGAGCAGGAAAGATCTTTAAGGGCTGTGCAAAACCCCAGAAGGACTACGAGTAATGTCAGCTATGAGATTTAGCTTTAATGGGGTGATGAGACTGTTCTACGAAGCTGTCACTTGGGGGAAGGCAGGACGTGGCAGAGTCCTTCAATACTTTTCTGACCTTTCCTCATGCGGAAGAAGCCATGTAGTCATTTCACAAAACACCTGTCTAGTTAAATGGCCATCGATTTCTCATCCATCTACCACTTCTCATTTGTCTGGACCAGGGGCGTAGCCAGGGGGGGGGGCTTATGGGGCTTCAGCCCCCCCCGAAATTTTTCGGGCTCTCATACACCACCAACCAGCGGCGTCACCCGGGTGGTGGGATTTATTGGGCTTCAGCCTGATTATCATTTATTTAATTATTTATCTTTTTATGACCCTCAAAATGTTAGCAGAAGCAAGTTTGATATTGGGCTCTACACAGATGGCTCAAAAGTGGATGATGACACAAAACATCAACTGCTAGCTTCTCCTTGGATTCCTCCGCCATGCTATATGTTTAAGTCTATGAACGATTTTAAGCAGAAACGAATGTTTACGTGGCTTGGCTGGACAGGTACCGATGGCTTAGCTTCTCAGCACTTCAAGAGGGTGCGTTTTGCCGAGTGTGTGTCCTTTTTAGCAGAAGTGAGATTGGCAAGGGCCAACATGCGCGCACTAAGGCCCTCGTATCCAAGCCATTTCAAAAGTGGAAGCACGCCCTCGAAGTCTTCGGTGCACATGAAGTCACTAAATATCACACTGACGCTCATCTGGTAGCCGATAGTTTTCTTCAAACCTTCTCAGGATGTGTGCCCAGTGTTGTTGATCAGCTGGACCATGGCAGGCAAATTCAAATAAGAGAGATCCGAAGGAAGTTACAGCCTATTGTTGAGACAGTTCTCTTTTGCGGGTGGCAAGGTGTGGCTCTCCGTGGACATAGAGACAGTGGTCCCATGGATTCAAGCACAGCCTCCTCTACAAATACAGGCAACTTCAAAGAGCTGCTTCGCATGTGCGCGGATTGTGGCGACACAGATAAAAAAAAGCATTTGGAAAGTTGCCCAAATAAGGCCTCATATTTTAGTTTATATGTACAAAACCACATTATAGAAATCTCTGCTGCAATCATCAAGGAAAGCCTAGTCGCAAAAGTAAACGCTGCAGGCGGCTTCTCCGTACTTGCTGATGAAACGACGGATGTTGCGGGTATCGAGCGGCTTACTGTTTGTGCAAGGTACCTTAATAAGGATGCGAACGGAATCGAAGAAGTGTTCTTAGGCTTTGTGCCAATTCACGACCAAATGGCCGGGCCCTGGCCGACACCATCATAAGGCTCCTTATAGAAATGGGAATTAACATGCAGCATCTCCGTGGTCAAGGCTACGGTGGTGCAAGTTCGATGGCCGACAAAAGGAATGGTGTTCAAGCTGCTGTCCGTGAGAAATATCCAGCCGCACTCTATGTACTCACTGCGCGTGTCACTCCCTTTATCTAGCTGTGTGTGCAGCATGCTCCATCACAGACATTCGAAACTGCTTTGGGACTCTGAAGGCTACGTCAGCCTTTTTCCGTAAATCTTCTAGCCGCTCACACGTTTTGCGAAAAGTGATAAGTTTGAGCTGTCCTGAGCCTACAAGGCAGCGCCTTTTGGGACTATACGAAACGCGCTGGGCCGAGAAGCACGATGCAGTGCTTTCATTTGTAAGCCTCTGAGCCATTGATCGCAGCACTAGAGGAGATAAAGTTTAACGGAAATGGCGAAAGTCCAGTGCAGGCAAACAGTCTAATGTTGGCACTCTTTTCACCAGCGTTCCTTGTAAGCCTGCATGTGACGGAACACGTGTTAGCACTGACTTTGCCCATGTCAAAGAAGCTGCAGACGAGGAGTATCGACATGAGCGCTGCCATTGACGACATAGAAGTGATACAGCAGACAATTGAAAGTGACCGCAAGAACACGAATGTTTCTTTCTCAAAAATATTTGCACAAATGCAGGCATTGGCAGAAAAACTGAATGTGGAGATCACCAGCTGTCGAGCCGGTGTCCGGAAGCAAAACCTTGGGAGCAATGCATTCGAAAGTGCGGAAGAATATTTTCGCAGAACCCTGTTCATTCCGTTCATGAACCACGTACTAGCCCAGTTAAACCAACGGTTCGAAAAGCACAGGACACTTCTAAAGGACTTTTCATTAATTGTATCATCCGCAATACCACCAATGCAAGATGATCGGGAGAAAGGAGCAGAAAATCTCCTGACCGTTTTTGCGCATGACGTCGAAACGAGGGCTGGTTTTGGAGAACTGCGACTATGGTGGACAAAGTGGGCGAACAAAGCAGCAAACCAGAGCCCCGGTACAGGAACCGATGCCCTCTCTCATTGCGACAGCAGGTTCTGTGCGAATGTGTACAAACTAGTACTCCGGATTCTAGTCACCCTTCCAGTGACCACTGCCAGCGCAGAGGGAACGTTTTCAAGCATGGGGTTACTTAAGAACTACTTACGCTCCACGATGTCTGAGGAACGCATGGTTGGCCAGGCACTTCTGTACGCCCACAGAAATGTCGACATCAGCGTGTCGGAAGTCATTGACCGCTTCGCTAAGCTTCCTCACCGGGTCAACGTTGTCCTTTGATACCGAGCAGGACAAAAATCAGCGCAAACGAAAGGAAAAGACACTACTGTTCCAGAGTTCAGGTCAATGAGCCCGTAATTCTGACGCAATATTATTGTTCACCACTTTTTAAAGCCGTGAGGATTTTGTACCTTTTAGCAGTTAACACTGTGACCTAATATAAACATAAGAATACGGTAATCAGGTGGACATTACCAGCCAATCGACAGCTTCACCTTGTTCACTGAGAGGTCGGCGTACGCGGCGTTACCAAACAAATTCAACTATTGGGAAGCCGTACAAACAGCATTGTTTGTTACTTTCATTTGTCGTTTTTGTTCTTCATTGCTTTTTGAACTAGAAGCGGCAACCTTCCTTTAAATTGAGTGCACAATAGTGGTTCGCACTTTTAAAACAGTTTTGAAGTAGTTTCTTTCGTTATTTCTGCGCTCTTCCTTTATAGTTCTGTTTACATGGTGCGTCCGAGACAGCAGCTTGGCCCAAGGACATATCAGTTGGCCATTATGTATAGTGATCATTGCTTAGTTCCGTTTATTGATTGCATATTTAAATGTACATTTGTGAAGTTTCGCGCAAGCATACTGCGCACTGTTTCCGGTGACTTATATTTTGCCCGTATTCGAGGTGTACTTTCCCATTCTTGCTCTTCCCTGGCCGCATCATTTGTGCAAAAAGATGAACATTTTGCGTAAACAATCTGCATTAAAATCCTGGTTATTTCGTGGACTTCATTTTTTTGTTATCAGGCACCTCTTCAGTTCAAAGCTGATGCAGGTCCGAAGTTTACGTGATATTTGCCGTACCTGTTACACACACACACAAACACAAATATTGAAAACATTGAAGACAGTTATTCCTGGAAAGATTTTGCGGGCATGCCAACATAATATTTTTACGAAAAAACACATTTCTTACTCGTTCTTAACAGAGGGCAGCATTCAAGAAGTGATTTGCAGCATCTAATACAAACTGTCACTGGTAATACATATTAATGGTAATACCAGTGACAATGTATGTACATGGTAATACATGTACATACCCATGCCGCTTTTGGAAAATTATGAAACCGGACGACAAAACCACAGTCTCTCTTTGTGACACTTCTGGATCCCCCGTTGCCGACTGCGACGTTCCATCCGTCAACTCTGCATTTTGTTCCGTCTTTACTAACGAACCTAACAACGAACTTCCTGATTTTCCGCATTTTGCTTTTCCGCCAATGCCAAATATTGCATTCAATTCAGAGGGAATTGTAAAAGTTATTAACCAATTAAAGAACTCTTCGTCATGCGGTATAGATGGCATAAACGCCAAAATTCTGAAAAATACTAAACATGTATGCAGTTCCATATTGTCAATCATTTTTCAGCAGTCACCCGACACAGGTGAAGTCCCATTAGACTGGAGAGTTGGGAAGGTCTTTCCGGTCTTCAAGAAAGGTGACCGCTCATTTGCAGGTTACTACCGACCAATCTCGCTCACTAGTGTTTGTTCAAAGATCATGGAACACGTCATCTTTTCGCATGTTGCTACATTTTTATCATCCGTAAACTTCTTTCACCCAAACCAACATGGCTTTCGTAAAGATCACTCATGCGAGACCCAACTAACATTATTCCTGCACGACATTAACCTTCATATGGACCGTAACATCCCAATTGACACACTGTTCTTAGATTTTGAAAAAGCCTTCGATAAGGTACCCCACTCTCGTCTCCTTCAAAAAACCTCGCGTCTAAACCTTCATCGGCATGTTTTTAACTGGATTAAAGCATTCCTAACAAACCGTAAACAATTCGTGCATGTTAATGATCACTCCTCCGACCTCTCGCATGTCTTGTCCAGCGTGCCCCAGGGTATCGTCCTAGGGCCTCTTTTATTCCTAATATACATTAACGATATTCCGCTTTCCGTTGAATCTAACATCCGTCTTTTTGCTGATGATTGTGTCCTCTACCGCCCTCTAAATAACCCCACCGATGTCTCCTCTCTACAGCATGACCTCTCACGCATTCAGCAGTGGTGTACCACCTGGTTGATGTCCCTTAATGCGAAAAAAACATTACTAATTTCTTTCCATCGTCGCCGAAACCACACGCCGGCTACTTACACAATCAACAACTGTCATATACAGTGAAACCTCGATTATACGACTTTCAGGGGACCACGCAAAACCGTCGTATAATGCGGGCGTCGTATAATCCAAAAACTAAGGATATAAGCAGTGACGATCATTGCTGCCCCACAACAGTCAGTACATAATGCCTGAGCAAGTCCGCAACGCAATACGGCGCTACTCCGGTAAACGTAGATTAAATTACTTGAAAAAATGACAACCACGCATTTTATCGGAGGCGTGAACGAACCTTTATTCTCACCTCTTAAAAAAATCTGTAATTTTTTTCTGCGAGTTGGCCCAGCCACGACGCATCAGTTTCCTTTCGAGAGCTGCGACATCTTGCAGCAAGTCGCCGACCTCGTCGTATGCGCACGCAAACCGCCGAATGTTGTCGACGTAATCCAACACGTCCGTGTAAGTCGGTACGGAAGCGCTTGCCTCTGCGGTATCGTCCATCTCTTCTTCGTCGGAAGTTTCCGCAGAGTCGGGACGCACAGTTTCAATAATGTCATCCAGCGACACTGCACTGCACACAGCGACATCGTCGTCGGCACCAACATAGTCCGCGAACGATCCAGGCAGCTCCAGGTGCCCAAACTCGGGTTCGTCATCATCAAGCACTGCAGCCTCACTGAAACAGCCGCCACTTCTCGTAAAACCGCAGTGCCTGAAAAAGTTGGCGATAGTTTCCTGCGTGACCGCGTCCCATGCACTAGCGATGTAGTGCATTGCATCGAGCACCGAGAGCTTCGTGGCCATCTGCTTGCGTTCCATGCCCGCTAGCCGACGCTGAACCAGAAACTTCCTGTATTTCTGCTTCATGCATTTGATGACGCCGGCGTCAAGTGGCTGCAGCTGACTTGTGCAATTCGGGGGCAGAAATGCGACTTTTACATTCCTCAAATGCGACGTATCCGTTGGATGGCACGGCGCATTGTCCAGCAGAAGAAGAATTTTTCTGTCTTTAGCCCCCATTCTCGAGTCTAGCTGCTGCAGATATGCAGCAAACTTGGCAGCAGTCATCCAGGCTTTGCGGTTAAACGTGTATTGGCATGGCAGCCTTTTCAAATTTTTGAAGCATCGCGGCTTCTCAAACTTGCCAATCACGAGGGCAGGAAGCAGCGTTGCCATCTGGTGAAACTCGCCACCAGATTTTGGAAATTTGGTGAAATTCTGGAGCTTTTGGTGGCCAGGCCGGCAAACTTCTACACCAGCCAACATCTGGTGAAATCTGGGGAAAATCACTCTACCGAACCACCGCCCACCATCGATGCTCATCCAAACTATATGACTATATCCAAACTTTTAACACTAGTTAGAGTTAGAGTGCACGGTGAACGAAAGCTTCTTTCTGCAACGCATGTCTAGTTATAAGAGGCTTCAGTAGACGGCGCCAGCTGTTATAAACTTCTCGCCAAGTGTATGCCGAACGTCGCACGTGTGTTTACGCTCAAGGAAATTAGTGTGATCCTGTCAGCCATCAAATTTGCTTTGTATAACGCTGTGTGTCATTGCATTAATGACAACAAAATACATTTGATATTTTAAAGCAAGTTGGCATCGAGCCTGGCCTCTACACTGCAAGTGCTTGCCGCGCAAGTGATTGGCACTGCATCGTGAAAATATCCCGTCACGGCGCTCATGCAGCAAGGCAATCGGGAAAAAAGAAATGGCGGGTTCGCGGTCAAGCAAAGGCACACAAGAGTATAGGGTCCAGGATGGTACCGGCTATAAATATCGAGATTTTTAGCGCTCCTGATCCCCTTGTGTAAGCGCTGCACCTGCACCTGTGTCCAATCCTTTTTTTTTATTTTCTCAGAACCTATATATCTGGTATTTTTCCATACGCGAACAATCATAACTCTTTGCTAATGAAGATTTTTCATTAAAACTTGGCACACTTCCTTATCACGTATGAGTGAGTGTGCAATGAACTTCGATAAGCAAAATCATGCGACAAGATTTATTATGCCTGCCTGTCATACGAAGGTGCCACTAGTACTAGTGCATACTATTTTGGTTATTTAATCACTATGTTTTATTGTTCATCAGATTTTATTTGTTTTGGTTCATTGCACACGTCGAAACTTCTCTTATTTCTCTAGAAAAAAAATTTGTTTTTTTTAGTTGAATCTCAGGTGTGTTTGCGTAAATCCCATTTTTAATGAAATTCCTAATTAAGAAAAATTAACAAAAAGGAATTTGCGTTGTGATGCTCACATGTGCCTAGAAAGGTGTTTTTAATGTAGACTAATAATTTCTAGTGCTTATTGCTTTCTAAAAATTTTTTTCCGACACTTGGCCTCATACCTCATCATGACTTTGTGAAAAATAAAATGAGTTCTTCACAAATGTTGATTTTGTAGTACAGGGGTTCGACGGAACACCGTCTGGCGAGGGGCATAAACATTTCTTCCCAATAAACACACTGGCCCTAGTTGCAACGTAAAAAAAAAAAAAAAACTTTAGCGAATGTTTGTTTATTTGCTAGAAATGTTGATTTTGGGTCGTTTTTATGAATTTCGTAACAATTTTAATTTCTGGTGAAATCTGGGGAAATTTTAGCGAGTGTCTGGTGTCGTGCCCACTTTACAATCTGGCAACGCTGGCAGGAAGCTTTTCCGAGCCGTCTTCATTAGCGCAAAGCAACACAGTAAGACGCTCTTTGCTCCGCTTACCGCCGTGACAACCCTCTCCTTTGAACGTCAAAGTCTGGTCTGGCTGCATATTGTAAAATAATCCAGTTTCGTCTGCGTTGAATACGTCGCAAGGCTTGTACTGCCGTATCAGTTCCGGCAGCAATGCGGTCCATTGTTCAACAGTGGAGGAGCTGACAGACGAGCTCTCTCCGCAGCAGCGGCTGTAAACAACTCCATTTCGTTTTTTAAAACGATCTAACCAGCCGTTGGAGGCTTTAAAGTCGTCAATGCCGCAGCGCAACGCAATCATGTCTGCCTTCTCCTTCAAAATTGCGCCATCCACGGCAATAGCTGCACTGCGTGCCTGACGCAACCACTCTACGAGGGCCTTCTCCATGGCAGCGTATTTGCCATCTTTCGCGGCCTTCCTGTTCAGGCCGAACTTTGACGCATTCAGCAGGATGCTGTCCTTCTTCGCGAGGATCGTTTTCAGCGACGACTCGGGAATGTTCAGGTCGCGGGCAATGCTGGCCTTTGTTGATCCGGTCCGCTTCTCCGCCTCCTCAATAACTCGAAGCTTTTCGCCGAGCGTCAGCGGTTTTCGGTTTCGCGACATCGCGAGACGCAGAAGTCACAACCAAGAGTACTAATGTCAGAATGCACAAATGTGGCACGTGGACTCAGCAGCTGCGGCGCACAATCTATCAACGATGCACACACGTGAAGGAATGGCCACAGAACACCCACCAGTTTGAATGGCAAAATGGCAGTGGGCCTATTCAATTTTTGCAAGCGCATACCTCAGCGCAAGCTTTGACCAATCGCGTGTGGTTAAAACGCCCCAGCCCTCTAGTAGCTAAACACCATGGCCGGTTCCCGTGGCTGTCAACAATCGCCGATCAACATGTCTGGTGCAACCCGTGCAACAATGCGAAATCTAGTGAACGTTATCGCACGCTCGAAAGTGATCGCGAAATTATCTGCCTTGTTACCTGCTCAATCACTCCCGAACCACAAAAAAAAAAAGAGGGGGAAAGAAAAACAAAACAAGACCGCAACAAAAGTGCGCAGTGCACTGCGACAAAATGAATGCGCTCCGGCTGGCTTTGGCCGACGTTGGCTTTGGCTAGCTAGCCTAGGCCGACCGCGACTGCGTTGCGTGCCGAAAAATTGAAGCGGCTCCGTGAATGCAGCGCCGCGGAAAGAGAATGCAGCATGGAATGCAGAAACGAGCTCGGTTTCTCGACTTTAATCCGGCCGCGCTGCCGGAGTGTGCCTGCGTGGCAGTCTGCGTCGTCGTCTCTGTTTTTTTTTTTACTCGGTCAGTCCAGGGAAGCGTCGTACGAGGCGGGGCCGGCGTAAAATTGCGTCGTACAATTGAGGTTTTTAATACATTGCTTCTATGGGAGTTTTGCCGGGACCGAGCCAATTCGTCGTAAAACACGGGTCGTCGTAGGACCGGGGGATGTATAATCGAAGTTCCACTGTAGCTGCTACTGACTCGATTAAATACCTGCGTGTCCATCTTTCGAGTAACCTATCTTGGGGCGACCATATAAATCACATAATTCACTTCGATAACCGCGCTCTCGGGTACACACGCCGTAACATTTCCATGACACCACCTTCCGTTAAACTACTCGCTTATAACACCATTGTCAGACCAAAACTTGAGTATGCAGCTGCTGTCTTTGACCCCCACCAAACTAATCATATCGAAATACTTGAGTCAGTACAGAACCGAGCAACCAGATTTATTGTTTCAGATTATTCCCGCTACTCGAGCGTCTCCGTCCTCAAATCCCAGTTAAATCTTTCTACCCTCGCTCTTCGTCGTCGTATTGCACGTCTCTGCCTTTTTCACAGATTCTTTTATTCAACCCCGCGTGACAACCACCTCATCCAGCCGGTCCATCGAGGTCATCGCACAAGTCATCCAAATGCTGTGATTCCGCCATGTGCCCACACCACCTCATTTCAGCAGCCCTTCTTTTTGCGCACCACCCGAGACTGGAATGACCTTCCGAACGAAGCAGCAGTCATCCGCGATTTTGCGCGCTTCAGAAATGCCATCCAGTAAGCAGACTCAACCACATCCTAACATACACCTTCATCGATACCGCCATTTTATGACGCCCACCCCTCATGTAAAGTCCCATATGGGACCTTTGAGGATATAATAAATAAATAAATAAATAAATAAATGAATAAATAAATAAATAAATGTTATTCATATACTTAGTCGTTCTAAAAATTCAATGAGGAGGTCGCGCTGCAACGTGAGCCCCCCCCGAACAAAATTCCTGGCTACGCCACTGGTCTGGACGATGACACCCAAGGGCCAAGTGTTTTGTACTTACACATATGCATTAGTAGTCCCATCTGCGCAGCAAGCAAAAATGGTTGTAATGTGTTATTTTCATACCCTCTTGTTTGCAGCGGTGTTGTCTTGTTGCCCTTCGGTGCTGTAATTTAAATTAAGTAGAATTTCATCCAAATTGAAGATGTGGTTTCTTGAGATCTCATTTTCCTCAACTTTATTTACCACGAATTCTTTGAAGTTCTCCAGCACTTCTCCAAAGCCTCCTGGCAGCTTCTGGCACGTGCTTCTGTGCACTCTGATGGTCAGGCCCATTGTGCCTCATAAACTGGAGTGGCAAGACAGTCCACCAGCGAAACAACTTCCACTTCTGCCCATGTGCGTGGTTCCAGGTGCCACGGCACCATCGACAGTCCCCTGCATTCTGCATGTTGTTCCAAGACCCACGCACGCTGACAGTCTTTAGTGGTGTAGCTTTTCTGTGATTACTGAGGTGCCATAGTAATGAACAAGCAGGACAAGGTGGACGTAACGACTGAACACAGAAAGGTGTGCTAGGCAAGGGGCAGAGAACGGCCCGACTCGGATTGGCATAGACTTAGATTGTACCTGCCCCAGTCAAATGCAACAGCTCCTTGGGTGCAACATGTGCAGATGTTTGAGGCCTTCTTTCTTCTTTTATTAAAGGCACTGAACATCATTCTAAGGTCTTGAAAACATCGTGGCCCATTATTTTAAATGGAATTGTACGAAATGTGTTTACATGTGCAAAAAACGAAGCATGGCGACCAGTGACATGTTCAGTTTCTTTCTGTTGCGATTGCACTTGCTGCTTTGAGTTCGCAACGCTCATTGTGCTGGAATCTCAAAGGCCACACAAATGGTGACGCCACGTTGCAAACATTATTTAGGGGTTCTACCTGTTTGCACATAGAACCCTGCAGTCTGACATCTGTCACCAGAATCACTTCGCTATTTTTAAAAAACTTTTAGCAGCATAAATTCGGCAGTCAGTGTTGTGTGCACTCACACAGTGAAAGGAAATGGGGGGAATATATATATATATATATATATATATATATATATATATATATATATATATATGTTGCACCTTTGCATAAACACAGCAACAAAAGATTGAAAAAACAAGAACATATTATATACCCTGGAAAATACAGTATACTACTTGGTGATGAGTGTCTTCGTATTGTGTAATAGTAGTGCTTCCAACAGAAAATTCTGTTGCTGGTGCTAGGGCTGTGTTTGTCTTCCTTATTCCTTCTTCATGTTTGGCATATGTTTGGCTGTTCACCAAAAGAAAATGGATTGCCAACTATACTCCATTTCGTACGTCAGGTGCAACACTGTAGAGGCTAGTGAGACTTCTTGCAGTCAATGCCTTCACACCTACTAAGAGTTCAATGTTTTTACCGCCCAGAATGTGATTTCTTTTCCTTTTTTAGGCTAAGGAATACATGAAGATGTTTTGTGCCTTAGAAACAAACTCCGTTATATGGCTATAAATATGTTGTTTCACGTCACTTTGCGTTTTGTTGTTTTCGGTTTCTCGCATTTTCATTGCAGACAGTCGCCACATCTCACACACGGGCTTGTGCTCGGTTCGCGCATTTACAACCACGGAAGCCGGCCATGAGGCGCGTGGAGTTGCACATTTTGCTGACCAAACTTCTCGCATAGCTTCAACAGCGTTGCACCTGATGTGTGAAATGGAGTGTGGCTCAGCGAGCCATTCTTCTGATTGCACCTTGTGTTGATTTAGGATTTTAAACTCGATCGGTCTATTAAGTAACCGGCCACTCTTTTCTTCAAATGCAGGGACCAATATGAGCTCATCGAGAACTACGAGGCTGGCCACATTGTCCGTACAAAAATGACTGGCATGAGTGAAGGAGGCATCTGTGCCGGTTTTGCCTCCCTGGACAGCGTCTTTCTAGTCTGATTGATGCATATTGCCTAGTATGTTGCCACGATATGATGTTCCACATACGTTCCTATAGCCAATCTTTAGGTGATAATTATGACGCAATCTTTTTTTATACAGATGGAATATATTTGTACTTTTGGAAAGAAAATCGTTATTTGATTTTATGCGAGCTCACAGGAAATAAAAAGAATTTACTATTTGTTTTTATGTGTTCTTTCATTGAAATGTTTGTATATGTAATTTCTGCATTTAAAAGCAACACATGTTTGGAGTGCATTATTTATTTGAAGACTTGCATTAGCATTCTGCAGTCAATTTAAGTACGCACTTAAGAAATGTTAAAATAGTGCATAAAAGAACACCCATAAACACACACAGACATAGGCGTATCTACCGGGGGGGCAACGGGGCCGCTAGCCCCCCCAGTGAGAAAAGTTAGAAGTTAGGGGGCGGAGCCCCCCCCACTTTCAGCAGTGGTCACTGTCGGCTACGCACTGGGAAATCAGCTGAGATGAAGTTTTCCTTCAACACTGCAGTCACGTAATCATATAATTAAATTTGTCCTTCGCTTCTGCTGTGAAGATTGTCCTCCGTGTCTCACGACCAAGCCCTGTAGGCTCTCACGGTGCAGGCCGCTAATGCGGCTCTTTCGCGTCTTTCGCTCTAGCATTACAGAGGCGGCCACCGCTGAGCAGGGGTTCTACAACGTTAGAGTACTCTGTCATGCTTCTCTTCTGTTCTGCCTGGCCTGAAATTTACATAATCGACGACCAGGGGCGTAGCCAAGGGGGGGTTGGCGGGGGTTCAGCCTCCCCCCCCGAAAATTTTCAATTTTGCTTGCGTATATATACATGCACACATACAAACACACGCAGGAACATAAAGTATTGTTGAACCCTCCCCCCCCCCCCCCCCCCCCCCGAAAAATATTTCTGGCTACGCCCCTGTCGACGACGCAAATATGGGACGGAACCAGTGGACCTTGTATGGACCGATCAAATATTCTTCCTGTTTCAGGGAATTCGTTTTCTTTATTCGAAAAGGAGCAGCTTTGAGCTGCCTTGAGTCAATGAATGTGCAGAAGTGTTGAGTGTTTTAGTTGGGCCGAACTGGGAAAGCTAAAAAAGGTTTCAGCTTTAGTCTCCGATCAACCTGCTTTGCCTTACATATCGCATGGCAGCTTGCAGCGATCGTGGCGGCTTGCAACAAGGCGACGAATAAGACAGTGGACTCGAGCACATTAGGATCCCATCTTTCAAGCTTGCCTCTCAACTTGATCTGCCGGACCAGGGAGATGGTCAATGTCCACGGTTTTCTGGACTAAGGAGTCTGATTCGACAGTCAGAATAGTTGGTCTTGGTTCATCTTGAACTGCCTTGTACAGCGCAAAATACAACTTTGACTGCAAAGAAGCTGTAGCGGAGAGGTAGAAGAAGAACGATGCTGCTACATTGACGTACGAAAACCAACTCTTTATTCCAGGGCCCACGCGCTCGCCTTGCACGCGCCACCGCTGACTTCGTCGTCGTCGGTGCCTCGGCACGCCAGCACGCGACAGGGCCCCCCGCCGTATAGATGGAGTCGTAGGCAAAGAATGTCCATTATACAGTCCTGGTCGGTAAAACGGAGTGGCGAAAGGGTGCTCAGTTTTCTTTTCAGGGGGTCGGGGCTGAGAGTGGCGCAGAGGACGGGTGGTGAAACCTAGTGGATATTGCGAGCCGTTCCGCTGACGGGCGGCGCTGCGAAGAGACGCTCCAGGAGGGCCGAGTGGGTCCGCGAGAGAGCGGTGGCACCGGGCGCGGTCGTCTACGTGGGCGTGACCGTCGTGGCCACCAGTCCCGGGGAGGGTGCCGGCGCAGTCATGGAGGACAGGGTGCTGCCGTGAGGGTGCAGTACGACGCTGCCGTCGTGCGCCAGCAAAACCTGTATGCGCTGCTGGGGAGACACTGCCGCAGTCTGCGAAGCCTTGCTCACCACGACCTGCACGATCTCTGTGACTGGTGCGGGCGCAACGAGAACCTCGACTGATATGTTTTCTTGATTGAATGTAGTTGATGGTGGGGGCGTAGACTACGGCATGATTCCATGCTCCTTCAGCTACTCGGTCAGGTCTGCCATCGTCGCTTTCGCGGGCTTCTCCGCGGCTGGTGGCGCCGTTGTAGTAGGCGCCTGTGGCTGGTGGTGTATCGTCGCCGACGTCATGGGCGCCGAGACAGACACGGGGAGATGTTGCGGCGGCGCCGGATGCAACACCGTCGTGGTGGTCATGACGGAATGGTGGGTGACGATGTTGGCAGCGGTCGCTGGGGACACCATACTGCCGCCCGTCGAGATGAGGGGCGCCGACAGGGTGCCATGATGGTGGTCCTGCGCCAGTATCCGCGGCTGGGTGAACGTCGGTATCTACACCAGGGACTGCTACTGGTCTGTCTGGAACGCACCCAGCGTGGGCTGGGCCAGCATGGCCTGTAGCTGTTGCAGCGTCAGGGGCTGTCCCGGGACTATGGCAAACGAGGGGGGCGGCATCATGCGCGGCGGCGCCAAGATGATGGTGGGCCTTGGCCCCAGATTCTGCGGGATGACCAGGAGTGGGGTGCCAGGTGTGGCCTTGTGCTGGTCCGCCCGGGGAGACTATAGGACCGGGTGGTCGCGGTCGGTGCGGGCGTCATCATGTTTGCGCTGCCGCTCGACAGCTTGGGCAGGATCTGCGGTCGGGACAGTCTGAGGTGGCTCGGTTAGGGACACCCGTGGTGTCAGCGAACACGTGACAGGCAGCGCTGGTTTGGGTGTCGCACACAGGATCAGTAGGCGCTGATGCCGTCAGGCTCACGAGGTGTCCACAGGCGTTGACCACTCTACCAAAGGCTGTTCGTCGGCGATGGCAGCAGTGGCAGGAAAAACAGTTGGCGGCGGACGACACTCAGTCGTGGCAGTGTGTCGTCCTGGGCGCCGCGTCGAAAGCGATGTCTTGCGATGGCTCTGTGGTTACGTTTAGCGCGGCAGGAAGTATGTGACGTGGCGCTGCCGGTTGCGGTAGGGCTAGAACGAACCCTCGAAGTTGGTCGTATGCCTGCGGCCCAGGAGGAGGCACAACGCATCGCAGAGCAGGAGGAAGCATAGATACCGTGATGGCGTACTTGTCCTGCTGCGAGACGATGTTACGCAGGTAGAAACCAGCCTCCATCTTCATAAGCCAGATGGCTGGACATCGCGGCCAAAAATCGGGGAATGGCGGTGGTAACAAGATGCAGTGCGCCGCAGCTTCATCTGGTAGTCGCGCCATGGTGATAGGCGGATCAGAGGTTGGTCGACTCGGTGTGAGTTCCCGGTGGAAGCTTCTGGAATGTTCCATGGTCCGGGTCACCACTGTAGCGGAGAGGTAGAAGAAGAACGCTGCTGCTACATTGACGTACGAAAACCAACTCTTTATTCCAGGGCCCACGCGCTCGCCTTGCACGCGCCACCGCTGACTTCGTCGTCGTCGGTGCCTCGGCACGCCAGCACGCGACAAAGCACACACGCACAGCGCTGTCTCTTTGTCTCTCTCTCGGCAAGGATGAGTTCATGGTTTTATACACGCACAAACAGTTCAACGTCGTTATACTACAACTGAAAGTGTTTATTATACACATACTGCCACGTGCGCTTCTCTTGCTATTTTTATGTAACTGCTCCGTTACACGTATAATCACTGTCATGCGCAACTCGCGCCCGAATATCAGGGAACTTTCCAGCTTATTTCAGAATCTTCTGATAGGCGAAAACGCGAACAGTTGAGTTTATTCTGCAACTAGCGCGGCCACCAGCAATAAGACTCGAATGTTCGATGCAGCATGTATAATTGCCGACGCGCGTAATCGCAGATCAGATTACTCGACTACCGACGCTGTGCTCGCCGCTATCAGTGTACACCAAGGGCTCCGGAAGCGGGGTGGCGGGGTACACTCTAAACCGGGTAACCCTTACTATAGGTGCACATTTTCAAATCCTGGTATACCTATATTTTAAAGGTTAAAAAGTAACTTATATGCGTGTAACCCTTATTATAAGTATACAGGAAAATATGTAACCCTTAGTAGAGTACGTGTTAGATACTTATTTTAAAGGTTACTTGTCGGCCTTTCACCCCTCAAAACGTTGGAATAATCTACTTAAAAAACAAAGGTCCTCTGTGAAAATCTGTGCTACGTTTTTTCGGCATGCGTGGTAGGTTCTATACCGTTCACACACACACACTATATATATATATATATATATATATATATATATATATATATATATATATATGTGTATATATATATAATTGGTGTAGAAGCTGTCACGCAGCTATCCTGTATATAGTGACGATTTTCACACACGACCAAGGTTTTTGCAGTATATTCCAATGTTTTGGGCAGCGATCGGCCCAAACATTGGCGCAGTTTCAAGCGCCAATTTCGAGCGTAAAATTTTACATGATCTTTTCAATCTTCTACCAACCTTCGTAAAAACGGCAGGTAGTACACAGAACACAAATAATGTGCGATATTGCCAAGAAGTCGCATCTTGTCATTTCTATGGCGAAAACATGGTGAGGTGTGGGCACTGCTTCGAGATATAATTTTCGAAAATCCCGTTCAATCAATTCCTTTGGTGTTTTGCCGAAGTGCTGATATATAAACCTGGCGGGCATGTCTTTCGTACAAAAACACACATTCCTTTGTTTCAGACTTCACAAATTACAACATGAGTCCCGACTCAACAATCACCTTTAGAGGGATGTCAGCTTTCGACAAACCTTATTTACATTTTATTTTATTCGATAAATGCTTTGCTTGTAATGCACTGAAATACGGCTTATTTTATCCAAATAAACCTTTGCAGACTTTGGGGTGGCCTTAGGACACAAATCACTGGAATAAAGAAGCCATGTATCTTGCAACATAAGCAGATATTTATATATATTGAACATCAGGAGTTCAGTTCTAATGTCAATAGCACTCCACGTGACTGCTGATGATGCTGCGGTAGTGTATTGTACGCTGCTACAATTATACCACATAAAATATTTCAGCTTAAGTATATAGGCTGCGTAATTCGCCACACAGATATGTGACATACTTAGAAAAGAGTTCAAAGTGACGCAATCGAAAGATTTTTATTCGGAAAATCGCAGACAACAAGAATTATGTAGGTCTAACTTAGTCCCAAGGACAAAACTAGCAAACAAGAAACAGCGATTAGTTTGGGCTACAGTGAAACCAAAGTAACGTAAAAATTATGCTAACAGTACTGTGCACTTCAAAATACCATAAAAATGTGCCTGCTTTCTTGGCTTGAAAAAAGTCAGAGATTTTTTTACTCTTCACTAGGAATGCACAAAAAAGTGGCTTCTATTCCAATATATATATATATATATATATATATATATATATATATATATATATATATATATATATATATATATATATATATATATATATACATATATATATATATATATATATATAAGTGTAGATATAGTTCAATGGGCCAGTTCTTCTTGGGTAATAGGTATAATACAACGGAGGCGTTGTCAACAGTGATATAAATATTTAATTCCCAACAGTTTCGGGAGGGGTCCTCCCTTCTTCGGGGGATGAGTTAAAACTGATGTCGAAGTTCGGTCTTGCTTCTTGCCGCGTCGCTCTCTCGCCTTCAAGGACATTTGAGAGAGTGGGGGAGATAGATTACGAGAAAAAGAAAGAAAAGGGGGAAAAAAAAGAAAAAACGAAAAAAAAACGAAGAAAAAGGAGAGAGAAAAACACCGACGAAGTCAGCAAACGAGGCGAGGGAAAAAAAAAAGAAAAAAAAACCGCTAACTGTGTATGGCATGAAGTCGTGGAAGGTGTTTCTCGGTTCGCGTCGGGCGCAGGGCCACCCAAAATTGTCGCGGAGGGCAGAATGAGGCACCTGAGGGAAGCGTCCCCTTAATGGGTCGGCATACCGCCTTTCATCTTCGCCCGCTCCCTGTGAATAGGCTCCAAGTGGTGGAGGAGCGTAAGCACTTTACATTGTACAAGTAGTGAAAAAACATGAACAAAAAATAAACAAAAAAACAAAAAAGGGGAGAAAAGAAAAGCAAGAAAGTAAACGACACTGCACTCGTACGAGCCAGTCAAGAAACAGGCATGGTCCCAATTATGATTCCGTGTTGCCAAATTCATTTTGGCTTATCTCTCGGAGGCAGGAGAGTCTTCCAGGGTCCTCATTGATGCCGGCTGTTAATGTTCTAAATTTAAAGATAAAATATGCCTCACGTTGTTCGCGCGCGCGCGTGTTTTGGAAACCGGACTGCAAAAGAGTTACGCTGATATTTTCAAAGCTGTGGTTTGGTAAGCGCAGATGTCTGGATAAGGGTAGCTTCGGCAGTGAAGTGGCGTGGTACCGGTGATTATTAAACCGCAGCCGAAATGGCGTGTCCGTTTGGCCGATGTATTCCTGCCCGCAGACGTTACAATGTAACATGTATATCACATTGCTGGAGTCACAATTTAGGTTTTGGGTGATGTTGAATTTGAAATCTGAGAAGCTTGCCTTTGATTCACGCGTTGTGACCATGTGTGGGCATACCTTGCAACGAGCTTTTCCGCAGGGGCGGCACCCTGGCTCAATTTTGGCGGGGTTTGTTTTTGCTCTGACAAGAATGTCCTTCAGGTTTTATCCCTGCGGTACACCACGTGAGGTGGCTCCGCGAAGATGGAAGTCAGTCGTTTGCTTTGCCTAATTATGTTGAAGTGGCGGGAAAGTATGTTGTTAACTCGTGGCACCGATGAGGAGTAAGTTAGTACAAGATTTGTTTGGGAAGTTGTTTTGGATACTGTTTTTGGCTCCTTAATTATGTCATTCCGGTTCACGTTGCGAGCACGTAGTATGGCATCGTCAATAATGTCTTCGGGATAATTTTGTTGTGATAGGGAATTCTTTAGGCGTTTTGCGTGTTTGTCAAATTCCTGTATATCGGTGCATATTCTTCGATACCGGTAGGCCTGACAATATGGAATACCCGTCTTGCAATGTCTTGGATGGCTACTGTTGAAATGTAGGAACATTTGTTGGTCTGTAGGCTTTCTGTAAAGGTTTGTTGAAAGGCGTCCATTTTTGACAGAAACAGTCACGTCCAAGAAGTTAATGCTAGTTATATATATATATATATATATTTAGATGTCGCGAAACTCGACTACTGGTAGTATTCGAAGTTCGTAGATAAAAGCTACATGTACCATAAAAGACAATACGGGGACCCGTCCCTGTAAAGTGCCTTATTTTAAGGAGCAATCCTCTTGTTCAAGTGTGTGAAAAAAACAATTTAAACGCTTGCATGTTGCTGCCGCGGGGACAACTTCACGTGACAGCACAAGCTTCTGCGTTAGCAAAAGCATTTGTGAAAAAATGTAAGGGTACTCCAGGCTCTTAATACAGTACAATAAAGGCAGAGGATGAGAGCACGCTCCAGACCACCAGTAGAAAGTTGAATCACTTCACTTGGACCGCCAGCAAAAATGCGCACTCCCTCCGAGCTAGTGAATATGTAGAGTGGTAACAGCAGGCTCTCCTGAGGGCAGTGGCATCTATGAATGTGTAAAAAATAATGTAAACATACGTGTTATATATATATCTATATATATATATATATATATATATATATATATATATATATATATATATATATAGAGAGAGAGAGAGAGAGAGAGAGACAGAGAGAGAGAGAAGTAAACCACGAGGCAATTGCAAAAGAGTATTATTCAACTGCTGCTACGTCGGCATGGTCTTGACAATGGCCTCCGTGTTGCAAGAACGTATAACGCTTCGTTAAAAGCTTTGCCGAGTAGCTTTACCATTCTAAATTCTTACTAATTTGTGTATCGTACTTAAGTAATCATACATTGGATTATTTCCTTCAGCAACACGCTTTGAAGAGCATTTGAATATATTGTTTAGCTCATTCACTTACCTCACTTATGAGAGCATATGTTGACTTCGGCTGTAAGTAGTTCATGAGGTCCAAAAGTGTACATTCATTTCCCTGTTTTTCGGAGCACACTTTGAGGGCACTGGTCACCTTTTTCTCCAGGTCACTGATGTTCAGCTGAAATCTCAGTTCCGCCTCAATGCACAGCTAAAATGAACCGCAACAAAACAAAATTAAAGCATTTGCAGCTAACAACAGCATATTATGCTTCAGACTAGCTCTATTCACTAGATTTCAATGCACATTTCTGATCATAGTGATACTGTGACAAAATATTTAGGTTTATAACAATTTCATCTAAACAATGGATCGCTGAGAATTTTTCGTAGCTTATTTGTTCATTGTCGATAATATAGCACCAGGTAGAAGTGAAGATGTATAACGAAATGTAATAATAATAATAATAATAATAATAATAATAATATATGGGGTTTAACGTCCCAAAACCACCATATGATTATGAGAGACGCCGTAGTGGAGGGCTCCGGAAATTTCGACCCCCTGGGGTTCTTTAACGTGCACCTAAACCTAAGTACACGGGCCATGTATAATGAAATGTAGTTGATGTGTTAAACTTGGGTAAACTTTTCATAAATATTTTGCATAGTATCCTTTTCAGTGCTTGCTACAATGGTCATTTTTTGTGAATAAATGTGCACCCTTTTAGCTATTTCAATATTGTCTTCTGGAGTGAAAAAACAATCAAATAGAGCAGAGCTGGGCAAACCTCAAATTCCACAAGAAGCATCTCTTTTCTAAGTTGGTTTTTTCACCCATCCTGTGAGCAAGTGTTATTGTGAATCACTAAAAAGAGTCGTGAAAAGTCTTATATGCAAATATACGCATTTTGAACACTCGAGGAATACCAACACTTTACTTACAATTTCGTCCACCAAGAAGTACCGAGGTAAATGATCTGCATGTGTGACAGCATTCAGGAATAGGTATTTCCAGAAGGCGCCTCATCCTTGCCATATCATATACCACACCAGACAAGCTAGATGAATCCAATGCCTGAAATTCATGAATTTTTCTGTGAGTACCATGTCAAGCAATCCAACTGCATAGGACCTCATGCAATATGCAGATGATTAATCAACTCTAGGCACTTCACATTTTTTGTGCAAACATGCCAGGCAACAAACCTGCAACTCAGAGGCAGCACTTTCCTTTGTAAAGACAAAGGTGTCTGTGGAGGCTGGGAAACTTGTTGCTCTTTTCTTTTCCCTATGCCTTCTAACTTTGCGTGCAATCGATAGTCTTTGTGTGAGCATACTCTGCAAAACAAACATCCATCAATTCTTTTGGGTGTTGTAAAGCCTTTGCAAGCTCTGGTAAAACGAAGTAAAAAGGCAAATAAAAATCATGAAAAATAGCAAGTACACACTGCTATTCATAGCTGTTGAGTACTTTTAAAAAATTGATTAATTTCAGGAACACATTATTCAAGCTGAAAATTGATGAATTTAATGTTGCACAGGCTAGGTTAACCAACTTGAATGTGACTGCACTTGTTAGCTCATGTTTAGTCTTTGACTTACATAGACATGGCTTCGCGTCTGCTGAAGACGCCTGCCTGGTTTTGGATCTTCCCACATGTACCATCGATACTTTTTAGAAAGTGCCTTCCCAAGCGCATCATACTGCCAGCGGCACTCTGCTGTGTTGCAGCTCGTAATAATCTGATTTTCACTGAAAATGTCAAATACAATGAATATTTCATAACAATAACGCTTCTGGGTTAGTTTCAAGAAATATATAACACGCAAGCATCGTGATTAGGTAATAATTGAGAGCTAAATCAGAAGACCAGAGATGAAAACGATACGACTTACTCTAAGGATAGAGCAATTTCAGCTCGAAGCTGGCGACACAACCTTTCATGTTGGCTTTCCGAACTAGCTTTTCCTTGCAGCAGTGGCTGTACACATTCCGAAAAACGATGGCAAGCTTTCAAGCAGCCACTTCAGGAATTCTTGAACAAATAATATAATCTTTATTGCAAAAGGTAATGATGAGGACATGAGTCTGTGCAAAGTAACACAGAGAAAATTTGAACAAGATACATAATATTACTTCTGGGCGAGAGGAAATTCGTGAAGGCATTTCGTAATTGCATAACCCCCAGGCGCAAACGACGGCTCCGCTACGAAAAGCCACAGGAGCCGCAAAGAAAGGCGAGCGGGTATAACATAGAGAAATCTTATCTGTAAATGGACATGCAACACGTAATGAACGCAATCTATCTACCAAGCTTCAGTGCGGAGGGCGCCGGCAGCAGCGTCCTCACAAAGCCGAAAACAGTAAACGCGCCAGTAAACGCGCCCACTTCACCTCCACATGCGCCATGCTTAAACAGACACAGCCTCGTTGACAGGAGGCTACGGTGCATAGCAATGTCGCACTGTGCTACTAGAGAAACTATTCGTGTAAGAGTTAAGGACGCAGTCCACAACACAGAAGAGTTTGCAAGTGCTACCGACATTCGAAATGCTACGCGCAGGCACATGTAGTTTGAACAAACGGCACTTACCAAGCTCGACTACCTTCCCGTGGACTCCCGGGCAATGGTCGCAATATCGCATTTTATCTTCGATGGACCAGTCACTGTATACTGCTGGCAGTCGCACACCTGTTTGTTACATCGGCCTCGTAAAACGCCGAACATGTCCTTGTTCGTGAAGGCCATGGATGCGGAGAGAGGTACCCCAAACCACCGAAAACTAATTCACGAGGCGCGAAACGTACAACCGCCACGCCGCCATAATAGCACGCTTCCCATAAAGCACGAAAACAAAGCATCAAGGAGAGATGAAACTGACAAAATGGCGTCTCCCCCTGTTGAACCTTCGAGAGGCAACAAGCGAGCCTCTCTAGCGCTTTTATTGCGTGAGAAAGTTGCGCCGCCGTGTATAGGTTACTGTGTAAGGGTTACACTTTTGTTTTTGCTAATGTAACCTATAAAAGCGCTCCGAAACCTATATTTTCTGAGCAGATGGACACCGTATCCCTTAAACATCGCGGAAAACATTAAAAAGTCAAAACAACTCTCGTTGTAACCCTTATTTTATGGGTTAAAACTGCGTATGGGTTGCAGTATGAGTTACCGGGTTTAGAGTGTAGGCTAGAGGCCCTGGTCAAACCCTATCACGCAATATATATATATATATATATATATATATATATATATATATATATATATATATATATATATATATATATATATATATATATATATATATATTTGCGCAGAGCGGTTTAAACGCATGCTGCTGTCGCGCGCTCGAACAAAGAAACCTACTAGCGGGTGCCGAGGTTTGCTGAAAACTCATAACAAAAAAAAGTAATAATAAACGTAAGGCCTGCGCGGAGAGCGCAGCACAGTCACAGCGAAAGGTGGAAGAGCGGCATTTCTAGAGCCTGTTGTAAACTCTCTTGGGGCTACACACTAGCAAGGTACCCATAAGCCATAAATCATAATTTTTGTGAAGTTTGGAAGCATCCACTACGCCATTATTCGTCATTCTGCGGAGAAGCGAGGTACCAGCTGCACATCTGTAAGGCATTAGGTGCACTTTGTTGATGCGACGGCTGGTGACGATGGGGAATTATGGCTGATCCCTTTGTAATGGGTTGGAAGCTTTGAACGACCCACTATTTACGTAATTTTCATTGTGTGACGCCCGGTCGTTATTTCACTCTCCCACCATGCTACAAACACGTGAACGTGAGAAAGAGAGGGAGGGAAATAACTTTATTGAGACCCTGACGAAATAAATCATGGGGGCCTTATGGGCTTCCTTGGCAACCAATACAAGTGCACTTGCCGGGAATCCACTACGCTATAAATCATCATAATTTTTGTGCATAATTTTTGTGAAATAGGGAAGCATCCACTATGCCATTTTTCGTCATTCTGCGGAGAACCGTGGTACCCGCTGAACACCTGTAAGGCATTCTGTGCACTTTGTTGATGCTTTGCCTGATGACGATGAATAATTATGGCAGAGCCCTTTGTAATGGGTTGCAAGCATTCAACAGCCCACTCGTTCCGCAATTCGCATTGTTTGACGCCTGGTTACAGGATTCGCGTTGTGTAACGCCTGGTTGTCTGGTACTGGGCTCCCACGCTGAGGGCCCGGGTTGGAATCCCGTTTCATTCAGGTTATTCTTATTTCGCGCGATAGCTGCTACGGACAACGGCGGCGGCGGTTGGACAACTACGGCGCCAAAAACGGCCGTTGTTGTAATCTCATAATAGGTTTCGTTGTAAAAAAAAATAAAAAGGGGGGAGGCCTATTGGTGCGTTAGTTCTCCCAGCGTGCGCACCCTCGTTCTCATATACAACATTCCACATGGGCACGCATCCATGGGAAATGGGATGGGAGGGAGGTGGTTGCAGGGAAGGGGCCCAAAGCTTTTCCACCTCCCTCCACAATTCATACTATCCTGCAATGGAGCCCCTCCTTTTTTTTTCCTTCATTCTTTCGTCATCGATTACGCCGCAGCGCCCAAGGGAGTTATATCAGGGGAGTTACAGCATTGAGTTAAATTCATCTTCGTTCACACAGTGCAGCTGCTCTTCAGTCAGCCCATTCCATTGTTTAATTGTTTGAATAAACAAGGAATTGGCATGCATGTTGGTCTTGGTAGGGTACTCGAGGATTTTACAAGTATGATCAGTACGCTTTGAAATGTAATTAGGTTTTAAATTTCTCTGTTAATTTCGTTTTTATAGTAAATCACAGCAACTCACAGCAGCTTGAATATGGAGCAGTGGCGATGCTATTCGTGTTCAAAGAAACTGAATTTCCTGAAAAAGGAGAGCGTTTGATGGGGCTATAAAACGTTTACTGGTTCCCGCCCACATTTTCGTCGCGGATTACTCATATTTCAGGCCAGGCAGGACAAAATAAAATCATGACAGATCGATGCATTGTTATAGAGCCCCTGCTGAGCGATAGCCTCCTCTGCAATGCTCGAGCGCAAGACGCACAAACGTGGAATAGGCAGCCCGCACCGCAGGTAGCCTACAGTGCGTGGTCATGACACACGGAGGACAGTCGTCACAGCAGATTTGTAGGATAAATTTTATTGCAAAATTACGTTATTGCTGCGTTCAAGTAAAACTTTGCCTGACTTGTTAGTTTCCTAGTCTGCAGCCGACAACAACCACTGTTGAAAGTGGGGGGGCTCCGCCCCCCCAACATTTCTCAATGGAGGGGGGGGGGCTAGCGCCCCCTTGCCCCCCCCCCCCCCCGCCGGTAGATATGCCTATGAAAGTAACGAATGCGATAACGACGAATTGGAATGTCATACCAAGGAAGGCTAGCGGCCCGCTCATTTTGCAAACGCGGCCGCTGCAGCGAGCGAAGTGACATTCGTGCTGTGATGGCTTCAGAGAAAACTTTGCGTCGAGAGCACAACGTGCAAAGCTATGAGCCATCTGTTGGTCCCCTATAGAGATTAGCGTGCAATCACGCCCTGTAAGTGAAAAATGGCTGGTGCACTTTGTGTGTTGCGTTATGTAATACCTGCAAGTGCAGCTGATATTGTATTTATATTGTGTTTTCTGCTATGTTTTCTGATGTCATACTAGCAGTACAAGGGAGCGGAAGCATTCGTCAGGCTTAAAGGGGCCCTGCAGCACTTTTCTAAGTAATCGTCTGATGGCTTCGTTAAAAGAGCTTATTGCCCCACGGATCGACTGCCGAGAAAATTTTTCGAAGCTGTCAAATACGAGCGGAGTTACAGGGATTTGCCGCACGCTTTGAGCGTTTTTTTTTGCTCCCTTTTCGTACCAGCGAGCGCACTGAAAGCTACGCAGGGAGGGGGATGAAAAGGGGGCAAGAAGATGCGTCCCTTCGTCAGCGCGCGTCATGACCTTGAGCACTTTATTTTCTTTCTTCGAACGCACGGCTCACTTTCAGTGTAATCCCGAGCGAGCGCGCCGGCATGTGGCGGCATCCCGCGGCGGCCGCGGTAACTATGCAGCCCACGATGCTCAAGTCAGCCAATGTCCGTGGACTTTGGCTCTATGGCGTCATTTGTCGAGCGAAGAGGGAACAATTTTTAGCTTACTTTGAGAATGAATTGTGAATAACAGGCCGCGTGCTGCGTTATAACGTATGGCTCGCGTGCTCTCAGGAGCCTCGACAACCGATCGGCAGGGTTTTCTGGCCGTGCTGAAAAAGTATTGCAGGGCCCCTTTCAGCCTTTAACCCCGGCCTTCCTCCTTTGCATATGAAAAGGAAATAAACTTCGCTTCGTGAAGGCCGGCGAAACCGATGTTTTCCTTAGTCAGACTGTTGCTTTAGTGCTCCGCCACGGCGTGCCTGTTGCCGCACCAGTCCTCGCTGGCTCTCATGTCGGGCGGCTTCTTCCATGGGACTGCGGGGAGTCATGGCCATTCCGAAAGAACGCACCACACAAGAGCGTGAAGTTGGGCTTGTTGGTGATTCATAAATTTATTGCGCTATGTGAACAGTTATGAACCACACAAAGAACCGACAACCTCCTTTGTACACTGCCGAGTTAGGTTTGACGCGCGCTTTCCACCGAGATTCACGGCGCATCTGTTCGCCATCTCCCCTCTGCCCTCCGATGCGCCTTCTCATTGGATCGCGCTTCCCTCCGAGCCCCTTAGACACGTTCAAGTAAAACGCACCAGTGGGCTCTTCCCCTCTACCCACAGCTATTTTTTTGGGGGGGTGGGGGGGTGGGGGATTCGGTGACGCCCGTGTGTGTTGCGACTGTGGTTAAACCAAGCACAAAGCGATTTCGACGACCAGCACTGGCATTGATCAGCGCAATGCAAATGCGATTTCTGTTATCCAGGCTTTTCGTGATAAAAATTCATAGTCGAAGGAATAGGGGGGGGGGGGGGTGGCGAGCCACCCCCTTCTTCCCCAGCTTTCCATGGGTTGGCGCAATGCAAATTCGATTTCTGTTATCCAGGCTTTTCGTGATAAAAATTCATAGTCGAAGGAATAGGGGGGGGGGGGGGGGGGGGGGCGAGCCACCCCCTTCTTCCCCAGCTTTCCATGGGTTGAGGAGGCAGAGGCTCTTCGAACTAAGCTGAAGACTCGCCCCGTTCCAACAACCCTCCCCCCCCTTCCGCTGTTTAGTATTTTGTCAAAACTGTCATTGCCTCCCTCCCATTTCTAGTTTCTAGTGTTTCAATGGAATTCTCTCAAATGTTTTGTCTTTGTTTTAATTCGCTGGACTCTTGTTATGGCGTCGCTCGCGCGGTCGTGTGCGGCTTTTTACGAATTCATATGCAATCATGATACTACGTGTGAAAGGGCATATCTGTATCAAGGGAAAAGTTAAGGATGATATTTATTTCAGAAAAAGGAATATAGGAAAGTGACCTTCAAGTGTGACTACATGCTTGTATATTTATGTTACAGGTATAATTACGATCCTCGTTGCACACATTGGTGCTAACATTGCAAGTTATTTTTACTCCTGAGATAACACGCATACAACATTGATCCCTACACATGGGACGTTTTACTTGCAAAACGGACTAGAGATTTACTATCATGGGACCATTACAGGTTCGCTCAGACTCGCATTGTTAAAAATAAAATTCAGTGGAATCCACGCATACCTTGTTGACTCAATCACTTTGGCGTTGTGCTGCTGAAGGGAGGTCAATTGCGGGTTCGATTTCTGGCAGCACGCAAATAAAAAAAAAGCTAGCGTGCATTGCTTTGGGTACCCAATAACAATTCCGAGTGGTCATAGTAAATGCATTTTGGCACGTAAAGCCTCACTTAAGAATAGCAGCCGGACTCGCTTATCATACTAACGACCATCACGGTTTACTTGGACCTCACTGGTAAACGGATTCACTCGGACACGGGTTCAGCTTGGTCGACTTCCCGATACAGGGATAAGCGACAGCTACCCCCCCCCCCCCTGTCCTCTTCAATCATCGAAGGGGGCCCCAAGTCTGCCCCATACCTTTGCTCAACCGGACCAGTCCCGTCATTGTTTGACGTGCATTGTTACGGCCATGCTGATTTTTCGCCATAATGGCTGCCGAGGAACGCCGTTGTTCAATTGCATACTTCCCACAAATATGCGCGGAAAGCCTGCAATCAAATGTAGGACGTTGTGAGCCGCACGTCATCGCTTACACATTAGAATGTTTGCATCCATTGCGAAGCTTGTGTTCTTTCGAACACGTCCAATTGGGGAGGGGGCTGTGATGAAACTTTGCCCCTTAATGGAGAGCCATGTGCACGCCCCTGCTTGTAGCTGAACACGACCGACGGCTATGCGAACAAGCATAGTGTTCACTGGATGAACAGCAGCTCTAATATACAAAATGTTTCTGGTCGTCGGCGAGTAATGGCGTGGCGCAATTACTTGTCTGAGGCGCCGTAAGTCAAAAGCAACGTTGAACCATGCTTCCCACTCCTTCTGTTTCTGAAACTGACTTCATCGTGTTTGCTGAGCTACGTTTATATTCTTTCACGCGTTTTTTTTTTTTCATCTCTATATTCTTTATGAATAATTGTGTAAGACGCGTGCAAACAGAATGGGCATTTTAACTGCCAGAGCTGATGTTTCTATTCAGCCGATAACACACTCGTGCCCTGCCCGATATCCTACGCACCCATCTTTTATAATTAATTATAATTATAATAATCACAATCGTCATCTTGACCAGTATGCCGAAACTTATAACTCGATCAATACATACGGGGTTCTCGCCAGAACCTAGAAGTATACAGTAGAGCATAAGGATCGCGCATGCAGGTAGTCTAGAAGTTCTCGGACTTGTCATTGGAAAGATGAATTCAGTTTTTAAAGACGATAGTCTTTCTTGGGGAACTTAAACGCAGAAATTTTGGTCTGTCTTTCTGTTTTTCTGTCTGTCACCCGATTGAGCCACCCGGCCAAAGTTGAACCACTTGCCCAAGGGCCAGCCATCTTGAACTGGTGTGTAGGTTCATAATTGTGTACATTGTCGATCAAAAGGCAAACATTACGCATATCTGAGGCGCGACATTACTACGTAAGTATTAGGTGGTGTGTTCCTTTACGAGAAAATACATAGATACGTAATTCTGAAGACCCTAGTTTCTTAATGAAGCTGCGCTCAAAATGCGGCTGCGTTGAAAATGCAAC